>NC_086448.1:349009124-349345321 GCF_028390025.1 Pseudophryne corroboree | reverse complement strand
TTGATTCCGGTCAGTGTAAGCTGCAGAGGAAAAATGGCGCTACTGAGCTGCTGGATCCACTCATAGTGAAGCCCCGCCCCTTAATGGCGCTCGGCTTCCCGCTTCTTTATACTGGCCTGAGGTAAGTTTTATGCCTAACAGAGTGTTAATATCCTTGTTAGGTATGTAGCCAGTGTGGATATGCATTGGTGGCTCAGCGCACCCCTCACAGCGGGACACACTGTATGTCTGAGCCCCCTTGAGCGCTGCCTGCACTCAGAACTGTGCTCCTATCCTTGTTCCGCCATTCCCGCCGGCGACCCGCTAACCAAGACGCCGGCGACGTACTCACCACTCTATCTTCTGGCTCTGTTAGGGATGGCGGCATGCTGCGGGACTGTACGCTCGCAGTGGTGGGGCTTGCGAATGATTCCCTCAGGAGCTCAGTGTCCTATCAGCGGAGAAACAGGACCATTAACTCTTTAGGAAGTTGGGCCGTTTTCCCTCCTAAGTCCCACGAAGCAGGCAGTCTGGTACCAATCAGAGCTGCCTGAAAAACAACAATCAGAAAATAAATGCAGTAAACTCTTCAGGAGCTTCCCTAAGCGTGACCGGCTCCTCCAGGCACATTTTCTAATCTAAGTCTGGTAGGAGGGGCATAGAGGGAGGAGCCAGTGCACACTATTGATTTCCTAAAGTGCCCAATGCTCCTAGTGGACCCATCTATACCCAATGGTACTATATGTGGACCCCAGTATCCTCTAGAAGGGTGGCCTTCAGTATGCTGAATGTCGGGATCCCGGCACACAGTATACCGGCGCCGGGATCCCGATACACCGACAGATATTCTCCCTTGTGGGGGTCCACGACCCCCCTGGAGGGAGAATAAATAGCATGGCGCGCCACAGTGCCCACAGCGTGGCGATCGCAGCGAGCACGCAAGGGGCTCCTTTGCGCTCGCCACGCTGTCAGTATGCCGGCGGTCAGGATCCCTGCATGCTGGTCGCCGGGAGCCCGGCCGCCGGCATACCATACTACACCCCTCTAGAACGTAAGGGAAATAGCAGAGGTATAAATGCATCTCTTACAGAAGTTATACGCATAGGTTCTTATTTGGAAAACAAGAGAGACACATTTGATGGTACATCATCACCATTTTTGTTGTTTTGATTATTCTGAGTTACAACGGTCATGTAATATATCTTCTTGACAAAATCCCTACTGGAATAGACATTTACCAATACGTCATCATTACCCTAATAACGTACGCTGGACGAGTGTAAAGCAGGGAGCTGCATATGACAGGCTGATCAGAGACCACAATTCATTAAGAAGGATCTCAATTGAGTACCTTCAGCCTGCACAAACATTTTAATTATTTTTTTTATATTTTCACTTATGCTTATTTATAATAGGACTGTGTCCCCTTGATACACCAAACCTATGCTTTATAGGAGGTATTTGACCTTTTTGAGTTAAATAGACACTGGGGTCAATTCAATTCGGCAACTTATGAATAGCGCTGGGAATTAGCTCCCGACGCTATTCAATTCAGCTCCCGTTAAGTCGGCGATGTCCCGTTCTTGCCCACTAAACAGGTTGAATTGTCGGGAGAACTGGCATTCTCCGACTTAGAATCAGCCTCGCGCAGGCCGCGAGGCAGCACTTTTGTCGGGTTTCTTCTCTCATCCCCGGGGATGAGAGAAGAATTCCCGACAATTGCGGGTAACTAGCAGCTGAATTGAATAGCGTCGGGAGCTAATTCCCGGCGCTATTCATAAATTGCCGAATTGAATTGACCCCATAGGGAGAATGCAGTAACAGATACTCTTATACTAAAGGTAAGATTTGCCCTACTCTAGCAATTTTTGAATTAGAAAGGAATAGGAATGTAATCTGAGCTAATTTATTTTTTTCTTTAATACCAGGCTGACAATCATTCATTTTATGTCATGCCTATTATGAAAATTTCTTTTTTTTTTTTTTTTTTTTTTTTTTAAACATGAGAATAAAAAAAAGTTACGTTTTAAGATTATTCACAATACATAATACAAAATAAGATTTTACTTACCGATAAATCTATTTCTCGGAGTCCGTAGTGGATGCTGGGGTTCCTGAAAGGACCATGGGGAATAGCGGCTCCGCAGGAGACAGGGCACAAAAAGTAAAGCTTTTCCAGATCAGGTGGTGTGCACTGGCTCCTCCCCCTATGACCCTCCTCCAGACTCCAGTTAGGTACTGTGCCCGGACGAGCGTACACAATAAGGGAGGATTTTGAATCCCGGGTAAGACTCATACCAGCCACACCAATCACACCGTACAACTTGTGATCTAAACCCAGTTAACAGTATGATAACAGCGGAGCCTCTGAAAGATGGCTTCCTTCAACAATAACCCGAATTAGTTAACAATAACTATGTACAATTATTGCAGATAATCCGCACTTGGGATGGGCGCCCAGCATCCACTACGGACTCCGAGAAATAGATTTATCGGTAAGTAAAATCTTATTTTCTCTATCGTCCTAGTGGATGCTGGGGTTCCTGAAAGGACCATGGGGATTATACCAAAGCTCCCAAACGGGCGGGAGAGTGCGGATGACTCTGCAGCACCGAATGAGAGAACTCCAGGTCCTCCTTAGCCAGAGTATCAGATTTGTAAAATTTTACAAACGTGTTCTCCCCTGACCACGTAGCTGCTCGGCAAAGTTGTAATGCCGAGACCCCTCGGGCAGCCGCCCAAGATGAGCCCACCTTCCTTGTGGAGTGGGCCTTTACAGATTTAGGCTGTGGCAGGCCTGCCACAGAATGTGCAAGTTGGATTGTGCTACAGATCCAACGAGCAATCGTCTGCTTAGACGCAGGAGCACCCATCTTGTTGGGTGCATACAATATAAACAACGAGTCAGATTTTCTGACTCCAGCTGTCCTTGCAATATATATTTTTAATGCTCTGACAACGTCCAGTAACTTGGAGTCCTCCAAGTCACTTGTAGCCGCAGGCACTACAATAGGCTGGTTCAGATGAAATGCTGACCCCACCTTAGGGAGAAAATGCGGACGAGTCCGCAGTTCTGCCCTGTCCGAATGGAAAATCAGATATGGGCTTTTGTAAGATAAAGCTGCCAGTTCTGACACTCTCCTGGCCGAAGCCAGGGCTAGAAGCATGGTCACTTTCCAATCCATGTGAGATATTTCAAATCCACCTTCTTTAGTGGTTCAAACCAATGAGATTTTAGAAAGTCCAAAACCACATTGAGATCCCACGGTGCCACTGGAGGCACCACAGGAGGCTGTATATGTAGCACTCCCTTAACAAAGGTCTGGACTTCAGGGACTGAAGCCAATTCTTTTTGAAAGAAAATCGACAGGGCCGAAATTTGAACCTTAATAGATCCCAATTTGAGACCCATAGACAATCCTGATTGCAGGAAATGTAGGAATCGACCCAGTTGAAATTCCTCCGTCGGAGCACTCCGATCTTCGCACCACGCAACATATTTTCGCCAAATTCGGTGATAATGTTGCACGGTTACTTCCTTCCTTGCTTTAATCAAAGTAGGAATGACTTCTTCCGGCATGCCTTTTTCCTTTAGGATCCGGCGTTCAACCGCCATGCCGTCAAACGCAGCCGCGGTAAGTCTTGAAAACAGACAGGGACCCTGCTGAAGCAAGTCCCTCCTTAGAGGTAGAGGCCACGGATCTTCCGTGATCATCTCTTGAAGTTCCGGGTACCAAGTCCTTCTTGGCCAATCCGGAACCACTAGTATCGTCCTTACGCCTCTTTGCCGTATAATTCTCAATACTTTTGGTATGAGAGGCAGAGGAGGAAACACATACACCGACTGGTACACCCAAGGCGTTACCAGCGCGTCCACAGCTATTGCCTGCGGATCTCTTGACCTGGCGCAATACCTGTCCAGTTTTTTGTTGAGGCGAGACGCCATCATGTCCACCATTGGTCTTTCCCAACGGGTTACCAGCAAGTGGAAGACTTCTGGATGAAGTCCCCACTCTCCCGGGTGAAGATCGTGTCTGCTGAGGAAGTCTGCTTCCCAGTTGTCCACTCCCGGGATGAACACTGCTGACAGTGCCATCACATGATTCTCTGCCCAGCGAAGAATCCTTGCAGCTTCTGCCATTGCACTCCTGCTTCTTGTGCCGCCCTGTCTGTTCACATGGGCGACTGCCGTGATGTTGTCCGACTGGATCAACACCGGTTTTCCCTGAAGCAGAGGTTCTGCCTGGCTTAGAGCATTGTATATTGCTCTTAGTTCCAGAATGTTTATGTGAAGAGACGTTTCCAGGCTCGTCCCTGGAAGTTTCTTCCTTGTGTGACTGCTCCCCAGCCTCTCAGGCTGGCGTCCGTGGTCACCAGGATCCAATCCTGTATGCCGAATCTGCGGCCCTCCAATAGATGAGCACTCTGCAACCACCACAGAAGAGACACCCTTGTCCTTGGAGACAGGGTTATCCGCAGGTGCATCTGAAGATGCGACCCTGCCATTTTTCCCAGGACTCTTGTGCATTGATGTACAGACACCTTTCCTGGTTTTAGGAGGTTCCTGACAAGCTCGGATAACTCCTTGGCTTTTTCCTCCGGGAGAAAAACCTTTTTCTGAACCGTGTCCAGAATCATCCCTAGGAACAGCAGACGAGTTGTCGGCATTAACTGGGATTTTGGAATATTCAGAATCCACCCGTGCTGTTTTAGCACTTCTTGAGACAGTGCTAAACCCATCTCTAGCTGTTCTCTGGACCATGCCCTTATTAGGAGATCGTCCAAGTATGGGATAATTAATATGCCTTTTCTTCGAAGAAGAATCATCATCTCGGCCATTACCTTTGTAAAGACCCGAGGTGCCGTGGACAATCCGAACGGCAGCGTCTGAAACTGATAGTGACAGTTTTGTACAACGAACCTGAGGTACCCCTGGTGTGAGGGGTAAATTGGAACGTGGAGATACGCATCCTTGATGTCCAAGGATACCATAAAGTCCCCCTCTTCCAGGTTCGCTATCACTGCTCTGAGTGACTCCATCTTGAACTTGAACTTCTTTATGTACAGGTTCAAGGACTTCAGATTTAGAATAGGCCTTACCGAGCCATCCGGCTTCGGTACCACAAAAAGAGTGGAATAATACCCCTTCCCTTGTTGTAGAAGAGGTACCTTGACTATCACCTGCTGAGAGTACAGCTTGTGAATGGCTTCCAAAACCGTCTCCCTTTCGGAGGGGAACGTTGGTAAAGCAGACTTCAGGAAACGGCGAGGTGGATCTGTCTCTAATTCCAACCTGTACCCCTGAGATATTATCTGCAGGATCCAGGGATCTACCTGCGAGTGAGCCCACTGCGCGCTGTAATTTTTGAGACGACCACCCACCGTCCCCGAGTCCG
Organism: Pseudophryne corroboree; assembly: GCF_028390025.1. Lineage (NCBI taxonomy): Eukaryota > Metazoa > Chordata > Amphibia > Anura > Myobatrachidae > Pseudophryne > Pseudophryne corroboree. Next base: position 349,339,946 of record NC_086448.1, on the reverse strand, counting down.
CTTGAGAAGCCCCAGCGTCATGCTGAGGCTTTTGTAGAAGCCGGGGAAGGCTTCTGTTCCTGGGAAGGAGCTGCCTGTTGCTGTCTCTTCCCTCGACCTCTGCCTCGTGGCAGATATGAATAGCCCTTTGCTCTCTTATTTTTAAAGGAACGAAAGGGCTGCGGTTGAAAAGTCGGTGCCTTTTTCTGTTGGGGAGTGACTTGAGGTAGAAAGGTGGATTTCCCGGCTGTAGCCGTGGCCACCAAATCTGATAGACCGACTCCAAATAACTCCTCCCCTTTATACGGCAAAACTTCCATATGTCGTTTTGAATCCGCATCGCCTGTCCACTGTCGCGTCCATAAAGCTCTTCTGGCCGAAATGGACATAGCACTTACCCGTGATGCCAGTGTGCAGATATCCCTCTGTGCATCACGCATATAAAGAAATGCATCCTTTATTTGTTCTAACGACAGTAAAATATTGTCCCTGTCCAGGGTATCAATATTTTCAATCAGGGACTCTGACCAAACTACCCCAGCACTGCACATCCAGGCAGTCGCTATAGCTGGTCGTAGTATAACACCTGCATGTGTGTATATACTTTTTTGGATATTTTCCATCCTCCTATCTGATGGATCTTTAAGTGCGGCCGTCTCAGGAGAGGGTAACGCCACTTGTTTAGATAAGCGTGTTAGCGCCTTGTCCACCCTAGGAGGTGTTTCCCAGCGCTCCCTAACCTCTGGCGGGAAAGGGTATAATGCCAATAATTTCTTTGAAATTATCAGCTTTTTATCAGGGGCAACCCACGCTTCATTACACACGTCATTTAATTCTTCTGATTCAGGAAAAACTATAGGTAGTTTTTTCACACCCCACATAATACCCTGTTTAGTGGTACCTGTAGTATCAGCTAAATGTAACGCCTCCTTCATTGCCAAAATCATATAACGTGTGGCCCTACTGGAAAATACAGTTGATTCGTCACCGTCACCACTGGAGTCAGTGCCTGTGTCTGGGTCTGTGTCGACCGACTGAGGCAAAGGGCGTTTCACAGCCCCTGACGGTGTTTGAGTCGCCTGGACAGGCACTAATTGATTGTCCGGCCGTCTCATGTCGTCAAACGACTGCTTTAGCGTGTTGACACTATCCCGTAGTTCCATAAATAAAGGCATCCATTCTGGTGTCGACTCCCTAGGGGGTGACATCCTCATATTTGGCAATTGCTCCGCCTCCACACCAATATCGTCCTCATACATGTCGACACACACGTACCGACACACAGCAGACACACAGGGAATGCTCCTAACGAAGACAGGACCCACTAGCCCTTTGGGGAGACAGAGGGAGAGTTTGCCAGCACACACCAAAAGCGCTATATATAACAGGGATAGCCTTATAATAAGTGCTCCCTTATAGCTGCTTTATATATATCAAAATATCGCCATAAATTTGCCCCCCCTCTCTGTTTTACCCTGTTTCTGTAGTGCAGTGCAGGGGAGAGACCTGGGAGCCGTCCTGACCAGCGGAGCTGTGAGAGGAAATGGCGCCGTGTGCTGAGGAGATAGGCCCCGCCCCTTTTCCGGCGGGCTCGTCTCCCGCTATTTAGTGAATCCAGGCAGGGGTTAAATATCTCCATATAGCCTCTGGGGGCTATATGTGAGGTATTTTTAGCCTTTATATAGGTTACATTTGCCTCCCAGGGCGCCCCCCCCCAGCGCCCTGCACCCTCAGTGACTGCGTGTGAAGTGTGCTGAGAGGAAAATGGCGCACAGCTGCAGTGCTGTGCGCTACCTTTAGAAGACTGCAGGAGTCTTCAGCCGCCGATTCTGGACCTCTTCTGACTTCAGCATCTGCAAGGGGGCCGGCGGCGCGGCTCCGGTGACCATCCAGGCTGTACCTGTGATCGTCCCTCTGGAGCTGATGTCCAGTAGCCAAGAAGCCAATCCATCCTGCACGCAGGTGAGTTCACTTCTTCTCCCCTCAGTCCCTCGTTGCAGTGATCCTGTTGCCAGCAGGACTCACTGTAAAATAAAAAACCTAAGCTAAACTTTTTCTAAGCAGCTCTTTAGGAGAGCCACCTAGATTGCACCCTTCTCGGCCGGGCACAAAAATCTAACTGGAGTCTGGAGGAGGGTCATAGGGGGAGGAGCCAGTGCACACCACCTGATCTGGAAAAGCTTTACTTTTTGTGCCCTGTCTCCTGCGGAGCCGCTATTCCCCATGGTCCTTTCAGGAACCCCAGCATCCACTAGGACGATAGAGAAAAAGAGTGCGCCAAAAAGAAAGCCTTCTTAGGTTTGGGTCCACTAGTGGTCCTGCCAAACCCCCTAACCTTGACATTATACTTTGCCTTCAGGTGCACCTCCAACCAAATTTAATAATCACTTTAGATTTATATCTATGAAAATTCTTCCTTCATACCGATTGGTTATAAATTAGATAACATTACTTGCAGTATACAAGGCTAGATGCCTCTCCTACTACAATCTGTATTCCCTGCCAGACAGATCCACACTGGTTATAGTTGTCAAAAGACTTAACATACTAGTAGGTCTTTTGAGTGCGGGATGAAACTCAATGCAAACATTGGGAAAGCTGGCAAACTCCACAAAGATAGGACCATGGGTTGAACGGAGTCTATGCACAATGTGCTATGAGACAGCGGCGCAAACCACTGTGCTGCAAATTAAAACACCCTCAGATGTTCAAAAGTTACATTGTACGAGGGCTCATGCAAAATGAAACATTCAGTGCAATTTAAAAAGATAATTCATCACATCTACATAGACAGTCTTCTTCAACCTATGTTATCAAACATTTACAAGCTACAGCTGCATGACATAGCATTTGTTATCATTACTACTGAAAATGGGCGAAAAAGGATTCACATTTATTTAGGGGTAAGGAACATTCATTGATGGCTTCATTTATATGAAAAAATAAAAAAAAATAAAAAATATAGAGAGGACACTGTAAGGGATGTTCAGCTTACAGAGAACACCTCATCAGCTTTGCTGCACCAGTCATTGGTCAGAAAACAATGCACATAGGGTATAAAACATCTGTCATTATAAATACACATTTTCCTATTTATGCAACTGCTGTGTGTAATAGTGCCAAGAAGGAGCACGTCTTCTTACAGCTAGGGCGAGAAGTAATGCCGCCCGAGTTCGGTGGCCGTGCGGGATGCTGGCCGAGCTTGGACTTTTTATTTTATTATTATTTATTTATTTTTATTTAAAAGGGGCAATCACTCAAGCTGGGTACACACCTAAAGATTTCTGTCTGGTCAGTACAAAAAAAATCTTGTAATGTATGGGAGCAAATGACAATAAACCATTTGCTCCCAAGTGCTGGAAAACGGTCAAAAATCAACTGTTTGGATAAATTTGTTAATTCAAACAGATTTAACCAAATTTGTCTTAATGACCGTTGTCTGTTTTCAAGCACTTGGGAGCCAATGGTTGATAGTTATTTGCTCCCATACATTACGAGATTTGTTCCCACCAGATAGATTGGACAGATACACACAGAAAAATGTATCAGCTTAAGTGATTGACCCTTTAAAAAAATAAAAACCACGTCCAAGTTCGGCCAGCTTCCTGCACAGCCGTCACACTCGGCTGGCATTACATCCGGCCCATAGTATTAGCATTTAGACCCAAAAACAAACGATAGCCAACAATGTAAATCAAGCATTTTAAACACAAGAAAACCCACTATAAAAGAAATTGTTCCCTCTGTTCTGGCAGGTGACAATTTGGCTGTTACAGTCCGAGAAGAAGCTGCTCTCTTGCACAAAGGAAGTGGTTTTTCCTTACTCCTAGTAGTGTTGTTCAGTGCTCTTTTCCATTAGCAAGAAGGGAGGAGGGCACTGAACACTGGGGGACACAAGTCTGACAATTTTGATTAATGGCACACGCACTAAGCAAACTGTACACTACTTTCCACGTATTCTTCGTATAGTGCCAGTCCTACCACACTGCAATGCACAAGGAATGAGCAATCATTCCCATCAGTCCCCGCACCATGGCAGCTTACAGACAAAGGGGGTCATTCCGAGCTGATCGCACGCAGGAGCTTTTTGCAGCCCATGCGATCAACTAGACGCCGCCTATGGGGGGGCGGGGGGAGTGTATTTTTGCATAGCAAGGCTGCGATCGCTTGTGCAGCCCTGCTATGCAAAAAAAGTTGTGTGTAGAACAGGACCAGGGTAAGAGTTACTTACCCTGTGCGATCGATCCAGCGATGCAGGTCCCGGAATGGATGTCAGACATCTGCCCTCCAAACGCCTCGACATGCCTGCGTTTGGATCTCCGCGCCCAGAAAACGGTGAGTTGACGCCCGGTCCCGCCTTTCTCCTGTCAATCTTCTTGCGGTCGCCGCTGCAACAGTTTTCTTTGTTAGCGGCGTTGCCGCCAGGCAACGCTGCACCTGCGCAATGCGGCCCCGGAGCACGCACAGTGCCGAACCCAACTGCACAGCTGCAAAGAAGCGCAGCATGTGATCAGGTCGGAATGACCCCCACACTCACTCATATAGCCATGTATACACACATACAGAGGATCATGCAGCTATGCTTATCTTGCTGCGATGTAGCTGGCTGTATGGTGTGCTGGGCTGTGACTATTCGCAGCCGGCAATCACTCCATTCATTCGATTAGGAATTAAAGTAGCAATCAACAGCTGGGAATAGTCAGAGCTCAGCATGCCATGCAGCAAGCCGTATTGCAGCAAAGAGGAGCATGGCTACATCTGTACGTGAAAGGGTCTACTTGGTCAGAAGATGGCCTAACAGCACTAAACATACTACAGTAGTCCCAGAACTAGATAGCATGGGGCAGTGGAGGGGGGGGGGATACAGTGACAGACCAACCTTCTTTCAGCATACAGTTACCAGGTCAAACAGGAGGAGAAATAACCCCACATGTCTGTAAAGAAGCGAATCAAATGTTACATCATTGTTCAGGAATGTTAACGCTGTCACTGCCAACACTGCACATCAGGAAGCCCATCACGTTTGGAGGGGGGCAGTCAATCGAGCTTTACTACTAAAGACCTGTATTATCTAGAGTTTGAAGTGTTTAACAAGTGTTTATTGAAGCGTTTATTAAAGTGTTTCAGATCATGATTTATGCCAGTAACATAACATTAATATAGAGCTGCCACGTGCATATATTTTGATGGATGTTAAGGGTCAGACTTTAAATTTATCAAAGTTCCCAGAATTACATTTCTCACAAATACACACAGACAATTGTAGTGGAGACTTTAAACTTTTTTTTTCTCTAACGTCCTAGTGGATGCTGGGGACTCCGTAAGGACCATGGGGAATAGAGGGGCTCCGCAGGAGACTGGGCACTCTAAAGAAAGATTTAGTACTACCTGGTGTGCACTGGCTCCTCCCTCTATGCCCCTCCTCCAGACCTCAGTTAGAATCTGTGCCCAGCCAGAGCTGGGTGCTTTTAGTGAGCTCTCCTGAGCTTGCTAATAAAGAAAGTATTTTAGTTAGGTTTTTTTATTTTCAGAGAGCTTCTGCTGGCAACAGACTCTCTGCTACGTGGGACTGAGGGGAGAGAAGCAAACCTACTAACTGCGGCTAGGTTACGCTTCTTAGGCTACTGGACACCATTAGCTCCAGAGGGATCGAACACAGGACCTGACCTTGTCGTCCGTTCCCGTAGCCGCGCCGCCGTCCCCCTCACAGAGCCAGAAGGCAGAAGCAAGAAGACATCGAAATCGGCGGCAGAAGACTCCTGTCTTCACATGAGGTAGCGCACACCACTGCAGCTGTGCGCCATTGCACCCACACACTCCGGTCACTGTAGGGTGCAGGGCGCAGGGGGGGGCGCCCTGGGCAGCAATTAGGATACCTCTTGGCAAAAAGACACATATATACAGCTGGGCACTGTATATATGTACGAGCCCCCGCCATTTTATTACACAGACCCGGGACTGAAGCCCGCCACTGAGGGGGCGGGGCCTTCTTCCTCAGCACTAACCAGCGCCATTTTCTCTTCACAGCTCCGCTGAGAGGAAGCTCCCCAGGCTCTTCTCTGCAGTATCAAGGTAGAAAAAGGGTAAAAAGAGAGGGGGGCACATAAATTTAGGCACAAAATCATAAAACAGCAGCTACTGGGTAAACACTAAGTTACTGTGTAATCCCTGGGTTATATAGCGCTGGGGTGTGTGCTGGCATACTCTCTCTCTGTCTCCCCAAAAGGCCTTGTGGGGTCCTGTCCTCAATTAGAGCAGTGTGTGTGTGTGTGTGTGTGTGTGTGTGTGTACGTATGTGTCGACATGTTTGACGAGGACGGTTATGTGGAGGCAGAACAAGTGCAAGTGACTGTGGTGTCGCCGCCGACACCTGATTGGATGGATATGTGGAAGGTGTTAAATGATAATGTAAGCTCCTTGCATAAAAGGTTGGATAATCAGTCAGGGTCTCAACCCGTGTCCGATTCTGCAGCTCAGAGGCCGTCAGGGTCTCAAAAGCGCCCACTATCCCAGTTGGTTGACACAGATGTCGACACGGATTCTGACTCCAGAGTCAATGACGATGAGGCAAAGTTGCAGCCTAAAATGACTAAAGCCATCCGATACATGATTATAGCAATGAAGGATGTATTGCACATACCGGAGGAAAACCCTGTCCCTGACAAAAGGGTATATATGTATGGGGAGAAAAAGCAAGAGGTGACTTTTCCCCCTTCACACGAGTTAAATGAATTATGTGAAAAAGCATGGGATTCCCCCGATAAGAAAGTGCCGATTTCCAAAAGGTTGCTTATGGCGTACCCTTTCCCGCCAACGGACAGGATGCGCTGGGAATCCTCCCCTAGGGTAGATTGAGCTCTGACACGCTTATCTAAAAAGGTGGCCCTGCCGTCACAGGATACGGCCGCCCTAAAAGGATCCTGTAGATAGGAAGCAGGAAAGTATCCTGCAGTCTGTTTAAGCACACTCCGGTACTATACTGAGGCCGGCTATTGCGTCGGCCTGGATGTGTAGTGCTGTGGCAGCATGGACAGATAATCTGTCTGAGGAAATGGATATCTTAGACAAGGATACCATTTTACTGACCCTGGGGCATATAAAAGATGCTGTCCTATATATGAGGGATGCCCAGAGGGACTTTTGCCTACTGGGCTCTAGAATAAATGCAATGTCAATTTCTGCCAGAAGGGTCCTGTGGACTCGGCAATGGACAGGTGATGCCGACTCCAAAAGGCACATGGAGGTGTTACCTTACAAGGGTGAGGAATTGTTTGGGGAGGGTCTCTCGGACCTGGTCTCCACAGCTATTACCAAATGCAGTCCTTTCGATCACAGAGAAGCAAGAAGGTCAGAGGTGCATCCTTTCTGGCCAGAGGCAGGGGTAGAGGAAAGAAGCTGCACAACGCAGCTAGTTCCCAGGAACAGAAGTCCTCCCCAGCTTCCACTAAATCCACCGCATGACGCTGGGGCTCCACAGTAACCAGGAGCGGTGGGGGCTCGTCTCCGAAATTTCAGCCACAAGTGGGTTCGCTCACAGGTGGATCCCTGGGCTATACAGATTGTGTCTCAGGGATACAAGCTGGAATTCGAAGTGATGCCCCCTCACCGTTATCTCAAATCGGCCCTTCCAGCTTCCCCCATAGAAAGGGAAGTAGTGTTAGCGGCAATTCACAAGTTATATCTCCAGCAGGTGGTGGTAAAGGTTCCCCTCCTTCAACAAGGAAGAGGATACTATTCCACAATGTTTGTGGTACCGAAACCGGACGGTTCGGTCAGACCCATATTGAATTTAAAATCCCTGAACATTTATCTGAAAAGATTCAAGTTCAAAATGGAATCGCTCAGAGCGGTCATTGCAAGCCTGGAAGAGGGGGATTTTATGGTGTCTCTGGACATCAAGGATGCGTACTTGCATGTCCCCATTTATCCACCTCATCAGGAGTACCTCAGGTTTGTGGTACAGGATTGTCATTACCAATTCCAGACGTTGCCATTTGGCCTGTCCACGGCACCGAGAATATTTACCAAGGTGATGGCGGAAATGATGGTGCTCCTTCAGAAGCAAGGGGTTACAATTATCCCATACTTGGACGATCTCCTCATAAAGGCGAGGTCCAGGGAGCGGTTGCTGATCAGCGTAGCACTCTCTCAGGAAGTGTTGCAACAACACGGCTTGATTCTGAATATTCCAAAGTCGCAGCTGATTCCTACGACGCGTCTGCCCTTCCTGGGCATGATTCTGGACACAAACCAGAAAAGGGTGTTTCTCCCGGAGGAGAAGGCTCAGGAGCTCGTGACTCTGGTCAGAGGCCTCCTAAAACCAAAACAGGTATCGGTGCATCACTGCACGCGTGTCCTGGGAAAGATGGTGGCGTCATACGAAGCCATTCCCTTAGTCAGGTTCCATGCGAGGATCTTTCAGTGGGATCTGTTGGACAAGTGGTCCGGATCGCATCTTCAGATGCATCGGCTGATCACCCTGTCCCCCAGGGCCAGGGTCTCTCTTCTGTGGTGGCTGCAAAGTGCTCACCTCCTCGAGGGCCGCAGGTTCGGCATACAGGACTGGGTCCTGGTGACCACGGATGCAAGCCTCCGAGGATGGGGGCAGTCACTCAAGGCAGAAACTTCCAGGGGCTGTGGTCAAGTCAGGAGACTTGTCTGCACATCAATATCCTGGAACTAAGGGCCGTATACAACGCACTGAGTCAAGCGGAGCCTCTGCGTCAAAACCAACCAGTGCTGATTCAGTCAGACAACATCACAGCAGTGGCCCATGTAAACCGCCAGGGCGGCACAAGAAGCAGGGTGGCAATGGCAGAAGCCACCAGGATTCTTCGTTGGGCGGAGAATCACGTCCTAGCACTGTCAGCAGTGTTCATTCCGGGAGTGGACAACTGGGAAGCAGACTTCCTCAGCAGGCACGACCTACACCCGGGAGAGTGGGGACTTCATCAAGAAGTCTTCACGCAGATTGCAAATCGATGGGAACTGCCACAGGTGGACATGATGGCGTCCCGTCTCTACAAAAAGCTAAAAAGATATTGCGCCAGGTCAAGGGACCCTCAGGCGATAGCTGTGGACGCACTAGTAACACCGTGGGTGTTCCAGTCGGTCTATGTGTTTCCTCCTCTTCCTCTCATACCAAAGGTGCTGAGAATTGTAAGAAAAAGAGGAGTGAGAACAATACTCATTGTTCCGGATTGGCCAAGAAGGACTTGGTACCTGGAATTGCAAGAAATGCTCACAGAGGACCCGTGGCCTCTGCCTCTCAGACAGGACCTGTTACAACAAGGGCCCTGTCTGTTCCAAGACTTACCGCGGCTGCATTTGACGGCATGGCGGTTGAACGCCGGATCCTAGCGGAAAAAGGCATTCCGGATGAAGTTATTCCTACGCTGATAAAGGCTAGGAAGTATGTGACAGCAAAGCATTATCACCGTATATGGCGAAAATGTGTTGCTTGGTGTGAGGCCAGGAAGGCCCCTACAGAGGAATTCCAGCTGGGTCGATTCCTGCACTTCCTACAGTCAGGAGTGACTATGGGCCTGAAATTAGGGTCCATAAAAGGTCCAGATTTCGGCCCTATCCATTTTCTTCCAAAAAGAACTGGCTTCACTGCCTGAGGTTCAGACGTTTGTTAAGGGAGTGCTGTATATTCAGCCCCCTTTTGTGCCTCCAGTGGCACCTTGGGATCTTAACGTGGTGTTGAGTTTCCTGAAATCCCACTGGTGTGAGCCACTTAAGACCGTGGAGCTAAAGTATCTCACGTGGAAAGTGGTCATGCTGTTGGCCTTCGCTTCGGCTAGGCGTGTGTCAGAATTGGCGGCTTTGTCATGTAAAAGCCCCTGTCTGGTTTTCCATATGGATAGGGCAGAACTGCGGACTCGTCCACAATTTCTTCCAAAGGTGGTGTCATCCTTTCATTGGAACCAACCTATTGTGGTGCCTGCGGCTACTGGTGACTTGGAGGATTCCAAGTTGCTTGACGTAATCCGGGCTTTGAAGATTTATGTGACCAGAACGGCTGGAATCAGGAAGACTGACTCGCTGTTTGTCCTGTATGCATCCAACAAGCTGGGTGCTCCTGCTTCAAAGCAAACTATTGCTCGCTGGATCTGTGGCACGATTCAGCAGGCTCATTCTGCGGCTGGGTTGCCGCATCCAAAATCAGTGAAAGCCCATTCCACGAGAAAGGTGGGCTCTTCTTGGGCGGCTGCCCGAGGGGTCTCGGCATTACAGCTTTGCCGAGCTGCTACTTGGTCGGGTTCAAACACATTTGCAAAGTTCTACAAGTTTGATACCCTGGCTGAGGAGGACCTTGAGTTTGCCCATTCGGTGCTGCAGAGTCATCCGCACTCTCCCACCCGTTTGGGAGCTTTGGTATAATCCCCATGGTCCTTACGGAGTCCCCAGCATCCACTAGGACGTTAGAGAAAACAAGATTTTACTCACCGGTAAATCTATTTCTCGTAGTCCGTAGTGGATGCTGGGCGCCCGTCCCAAGTGCAGACTTTCTGCAATACGTGTATATAGTTATTGCTTACTAAAGGGTTATGTTATGTGGCATCAGTTGAGTGATGCTTGTTTGTTGTTCATACTGTTAACTGGGTAAGTTTATCACGAGTTATACGGTGTGATTGGTGTGGCTGGTATGAGTCTTACCCTGGATTCCAAAATCCTTTCCTTGTAATGTCAGCTCTTCCGGGCACAGTTTCCTTAACGGAGGTCTGGAGGAGGGCATAGAGGGAGGAGCCAGTGCACACCAGGTAGTACTAAATCTTTCTTTAGAGTGCCCAGTCTCCTGCGGAGCCCGTCTATTCCCCATGGTCCTTACGGAGTTCCCAGCATCCACTACGGACTACGAGAAATAGATTTACTGGTGAGTAAACTCTTATTACATACATACATACATACATACATACACCATCCCCGCTCCTGCTTCCCAACCGCTGCTGCTCTGTCTCCGGCCACCAGCGTCGCTCCTCGGATCTATGGGAGGGACGTCATGACGTCTCTCCCATAGCACTGCATAGACACTAGAGGACCTCTAGCATCTATGTGCCGCTCCCACAATGCCATGCGGTGCACGATAACATCATCGCGCACAGCATCAGCACCAGTAGCGGATCTTGCCACGGCAGCAGCACCCTCTGGACAGCCTTGCCCGTGGCAAAATCTGCTACTGCGCTTAATCACAATACAGACGCCGGGGTCCCGGCATCTGACAATCACACCGGTTGGCATGCCAACCAACAGTGTCTATTCCCACTTTTTGGTGCCCACAACACCCACAGAGTTGTAATAGAACCTGTAGCGAGTACAGTGAGCCACCAAGCCCACGAGGGGCTTCGCTGCACTCTCCCCCTTGCCAGCCATCTAACCAACGGGATCCAGACGTCAGTATTGTGACCGGCAGACTCCTGACCGCCGGTCACACATACCCAACATGCTTTCCACAGGTACCTAGTATTATATGGGTGGGATTTCTCAGTAACATAGTAAACCCTCAGAAATCTGCCGTTTGACGTTTTAACGCAATGGCATGCTCTATTTATTAAAGAGATCGACAGTAGGTCGACATTCCTGGTTCGACCTCATGCTGGGCCTGATTCAGGGGATGCGGTCAATTTACCTACAATCAAAATCCCAACGGTTAAAATACTGACATTTAAAATGTCGACCAGTCAAACAGTCGACATGTGTTTTTCATTTAAACTGACTTGTTCATACTTTACCATACCAGTGAACCTTGATTAGGAATATAATAGTCCTGCGAGGGGACGCGGTACACTTAAACAGTGTTCATGTCGACATACACACACAAAAATGGTCGACTTTTTGACATTTTAAATGTCGGGATTTGGACCTTGTCGGGTTTTCATACTAAACCCCTGATTCAGATGTGGTTGTTGAGGCGATTGTTGTTGCAATCTTTTGCCATCCGAAATTGTGACTATGGGCCTAATTCAGCATCTACGATCAGTCACACAGACATGCAGGGGGGACGCCTAGCACAGAGCTAGTCCGCCCCGCATGTCAGGCCCGAACCCCCCGCACAAGTACAAAAGCATCCCGCAGCGGCGATGCTCCAGCGTGCTGGCAGGAGCTACTCGTCACTGTAAGGGTCGCAGCGGCTGCATGTGACATCATGCAGCCATGGACCGACCACCGCCACCCCCCCAACGGTCCGGTGAGTGCAGGACTGAGACAGCCATCGGCTGTCTGGCTTGCGCCGGTGCACTGTGGCACTGGCGCATGCACAGTTCAGACCTGATCGGCTGCTGTGCGAAAATGCACAGCAGCGATCAGGTCTGAATTAGGCCCTATATGCCAATATGAGCACAATCTTACGCCCACTGCTGCCCCCTCATTTCCATCCGATGGCGTACAACTGCAGAAACTTAGATATCATCATCATCGCAGATCAGGTCATCACACAGATTAAGTGTCTCTGAAGATGCACAGGCCGAGCAGTTCTCCTAGGACGCAGAGAGCTCTCCAGTAGCAAGTGAGATCGCAACTGACTGCGTTTACCCAACTACTCACTGTTACCACCTGCAAACACTGTCACAGGATGTGTTTCATTTACCAGCTGTCGAGATTCATGCAGTCAGGATACAGATGCCAGAATCCAGACAGCCAGCAATGCTGCCGGACAGAATCCCTGCGCAACAGGGCTATTTCCACTCGGATATTCCCACACTTGGTTTTGGGTGCATAATGTCACTGACGAGACGCAAACGATATCGTTCAGTGTGTATGAACTATGTTTGCGGGGGATCTTGCACAATGTCACCGACATCAGCAAGTATGTACCCCGCTGTATGCTCTGGTACGCTTAGCTTCATATGCCTTACAATAATCACGGTAGGTTTCATTTTTTGGTTACCCTGTTGCACACAGAGGTTTATGAAGAGTAAAGAATCCTGTGCTTTGTCGAAATCCCAGAGGTCAGCATACCGACCCCGGGATCCCGGCAGCAAAATGGGGGGGGGGGGGGGGGGGGGGGGGGGGGGGGAGTGCAACAAAGCCCCTTGCGGGCTGCACTCATCACAGGTTCTATTCCCACTCTATGGGCGTTGTGGGGCAGACCCTGTGGGTCGGCATTCCCTCGGCCGGCCTTTTGAGCGCTCGGGATACTGGCATCAGCATGGTGACTGCCTGGATCATGAGCGCCAGTCACGTGAACACATCCCATGTTCAGTTCATATTGGCAATCCTAAAATTACTTAGCTCTATTAAAGCATATAAGCTTTTTTTAAACAAAAAAAAATATATATATATTTTTGTTCATTCTAGCACTCATTTAGGTCTTGGAAATTCCAATAAAACAAAAATCTAAACCATGTGATCGAATAAATATAAGCTGGCTTACTAAATCACAACTATTCATATTTGAAGGAGGGGAATTTAGTAATTTTCTGCTCAGAGCAAGAAATGCCAACACAGGTCTGCAAGCTGGTCAAAATCTGAGCAAATCCTTTGATTGTACTGGAAGATAATTACATACCAGTAGTCATCTTTCACGTGTTTACCATACTGCAATATATAAAAAAATAAAATAAAAAAAGCCACACACCTGTCCATACCTACATATCTGCAAACTCTGATATTATATAATGTTGGCTCCGAGTGCAATGTTGCAGTGTGAAGCCCCAATCATCAGGATACCTACCCAGCTTAATAAGATTAATCAGGCATGTTTATTAATCAGAACAGAAAGTTGCCATCATACTGCCCAATCAGCTGCATGGCAGACACTGAGCTGTCCCTCTGAGATTGGAAGCGGGCGTTTGACTGGTCGCATCAGACGTAACGTTTTCAGAAAAGCCCAGCAATGCGAGGTCAGGACGCCAGACAAATGGTTAGCCTATTAAGACCCATATTCCTATTAATAGGACATACATTTGTGCACAAGTTAAAGGGGTAGATTTAATAGTTTTGGGCATCTAGTTTTCTTGTCTAAACGGGACTGATTAGATGCCCCAACAATGGTCACAATTTAGCTGTCTGGGCGCACATGCATATCGCGCCCAAACAGACAAGGTTCAGCCATGTAAACCCATTTAAAAAGTCATGCTTTGGGCATCCAAACTCCCGTTCAGACAACCAAAGTGCCGACAGTGCACATTTCTTCTTCTTCTCGTATCTCACGAGGCTGCAAGTAGAATGGTCATCCCCACGGCTACTGCGCGTCTAAATGGAGCAACAATTGCTCCAGTTTGCACCCCCTAGTAGTAGCCATGGGGTGAAACAATTGAATCATCCCCAAAGTATAGTTATTTTATTTCACATAGATCCAATGTCCTATACATACTTTAGGACACTTAATTTTGTAACTGGGGCCTGATATGTAAAAATATTGGCATATTCATGTTTACAATGTTTGATTAAGTTGATCAGAAAATATTTAGAGTATTAATTTTCATATTATGGGTTAATGAGCAGATCTCTGGATGCTGCAAAGGCACGTGTCCCTGGGCGGGATGTACTAAAGTAATGTACCCAGTTTTCTGGGTTTTTACCGCATTTTCAAATGTACTAAGCACTGACCGCCAATGATCCAACATGGGAGGGTAAAGCCAGCTTTTGCTGCAGTTACCCTATAAAAGCCTGTGGGCTTCTTTCCGCGTTGCACTGAGCGAGGAATCCCACCCCTCCCAGCATGCCCCGCGTCCCTCTGCGTGTACGTAGACGGACTCACAGGGCTGATACAAGAAGTCTCTGGACCTCCGGGTAAGAGCTGTCCTTTGCAACACTAATTGTATATGTTAGTACATATGCAGTTAGTGTCTGCGCTATGTGGGGATGTACCACAACAGACTTTTGGCTATGGTCCCTTTTCAATACTATGGGCTTAGTTTCTGGAACACCTTCTTTTGGGAGGTACATACATGGCTAGATTTCTAAGCCTTTTCTTATTTGAAGATGGCACATCCCAAGCATGAGTCAGCAGCATATTTAGTTAGCTGTAGATATTATGGAACTACTTTTGCCACTAGTTAGCCCTCTCCATCCACACTGTCTTTCCCAGAATGGTCAAACCTAGATTGTATCAAAACACTTCACAGGATCTGAGCCAGGCAGCTATAATGTACTGCTGAATATTTGTATACTGTGATATTCCTAAGCATTTTCAGCGAGGGAATGGTCATTGGGGTGAATTCAGTTTGCCAACAGTTGAATTAGCTCCCAGCACTATTCAGTACAGCGCCATGTGACACTTTGTCAGGATTTCCTCTCGCACCCCCGACAAAAGTGCTGGCGTGCGGCCGGCACAATGCTGATTCTGTCGGGAATCAGCATCACACCGGGCAGTTAAGTCGGAGAAAGCCCATTTTCCCGACAAATCAACCTGTTAAGTCCGGGAGAACAGGAATTCACTGATTTAACATGAGCAGAACCGAATAGCAACGGGAGCTAATTCCGGGTGCTATTTAACTGTTGGCAAATTGTATTGACCCCTTTTACATGATATCAGGAGATAAACAAACATCAGCTTGCATTCAGTCAATTGCTTAACCATTTCTGACTATCCTGAGGTCAAGCCCACTATATCCAAGCTCAAGCCCTTTGCCCACCACCATGCACAGTACTGGTCCATAGTAAGTGGCCAGTGAGGAATTATACCTTCGGACTGGGCAAAGTAAGCACACTCATACCCCTTTTCCACTAGCTCAAAAAACACGGGTAAATGCACGGGGGCGCGCATTTACCCGTGTTTTTGGCAAGTGGAAAAGGGTAAACCCGGATCAAGTGACCCGTGAATCCTACCCGGCTATTTACCTGGGTAGGACACGGGAATGATCCGGGTAGGGTGTAGTGTAAACGGGAGCCGTGTCGATGCGACACGGCTCCCGTTTACACTGTATGGATGGGCGGCGCTGGGAGATCATGTGATCTCCCTGCGCCGCCCCTGCCGTGTAGCTAGAAGCGTCACCAACCCGGCATATGCCGGGTTGTGACTGCTAATGGGAAAGGGACCGAGCACGGGTCGCAGCAGGGGGCAGCTCCCGTGTCAGGCTCCCGGCTGCGACCTGTGCTCGTAGGTGTAAAAGGGGTATTAGTTGCTTAAGAAACAGTAGCCTCTATTCAAGATGCATGGCAGAATAAGGTCTTATGGTCAGATATACAGCAGTTTGTTGTGGGTGAAGGGTGCCAGGGTAAAATTGCTCCGGACTACAGTATAGGAACGTGCCGCCAGAGCGCTACTGCCCAATAGTGCTGGCCATTGGAGGGTGCTATGTAGTCCAGAGCTGACTGACAGCCGCCACTGTCAGTCAGTCAGTCACCTCATGCATGACTGTGCAGGCCCGTTGAAGCAGGATGCAAAAGTAAAAATCCAGACATGAACCTGTGCCGCCACACCTCCAAAGGTCCCGAGCACACTGCCTGCTGCTGGCTTTACACAGCATAGCACAACCTGACTCCTCCATGCACCGCATGAGCTGGCATGTGCTAATGTGTGTGGCGGGAACATTAAAATACCTAATATGGAGCAATTTCTCCAGACCGAGGACAGCACTAATGCAAACATCTTACAGTCACTCATTACACAGTTTATGGTTACAGCCCAGTTACTTGATTAAAACATCCCAAAAAGACGTTTTCTGCCACTGGTGATCAAGCACGAACAAAGTTAGTACTGTAGTTTACTAGTTACATTTACTTCATGTTTAAATACAGTGCTAAGACTTTAAATGGTTTAAAAAAATAAAATAATTATAAATATGGAATGAGGCAATCTATTTCAGCA
Source organism: Pseudophryne corroboree (assembly GCF_028390025.1). Classification (NCBI taxonomy): domain Eukaryota; kingdom Metazoa; phylum Chordata; class Amphibia; order Anura; family Myobatrachidae; genus Pseudophryne; species Pseudophryne corroboree. Next base: position 349,323,211 of record NC_086448.1, on the reverse strand, counting down.
GATTCAACAATGCCTCGGGCCAAGTAATGACACTGTCTCTTTAAGAATGCAGCCACAGACATTGTAGTAATTGAGTCTAGAATATGGTGTTGCACATGATTTCAGCTCCACCTATTGTGTGTCACAGGTACAGGTTGAGTCTCCCTTATCCAAAATGCTTGGGACCAGAGGTATTTTGGATATCGGATTTTTCCGTATTTTGGAATAATTAGATACCATAATGAGATATTATGGTGATGGGACCTAAATCTAAGCACAGAATGCATTTATGTTACGTATACACCTTATACACACAGCCTGAAAGTAATTTTAGCCAATATTTTTTATAACTTTGTGCATTAAACAAAGTGTGTCTACATTCACACAATTCATTTATGTTTCATATACACCTTATATACACAGCCTGAAGGTCATTTAATACAATATTTTTAATAACTTTGTGTATTAAACAAAGTTTGTGTACATTGAGCCATCAAAAAACAAAGGTTTCACTATCTCACTCTCACTCAAAAAAGTCCGTATTTCGGAATATTCCGTATTTCGGAATATTTGGATATGGGATACTCAACCTGTACCAGTAGACAGCAACACTATTTTAATCGACCTATATTTTGTGTAAAGATAGTTAGGTTTGTGCTAAACAAAAAAAAAAAAAAAAAAAGTTTCCACAATGTGGAACAGATAAGAGTTTGTTAAACTAATGGTTATGAGCATATTTTAAACATTTGAACTGCACATGTTGGGTGTGGATCATTGGGTCAACCCTACCTAGGTCTACAGTCATTAGGTCGACCACTATTGGTCGACAGTGAGTAGGTCGACAATGTCATGAGGTCGCCATGGAAAAAGGTCGACATGAGCTTTTCATTTTTTTGGGTGTCGTTTTCTTTGTAAAGTGACCGGGAACCCCAATTAGTGCAGTGTCCCCTCGTTTCGCTTGCCATGCTTCGGCAAGGTCACTATTCCCAATCGTAGTCCTCGTGTATAGTGAAGCAAGAAAAAGTTTGTTTTTAAACGCATGTCGACCTAAAGACTTGATACCACACATATTAAACTACTTATTGCTGTATCTTTCAAATTATTTTATTCTATATAATTTATATATTTTTTGCACCATTTTCTAATTTATAGGAGTTTTTTTGTTTTTTTTCTTATAAAATTGTACCCGCTGATAGGTACAAAGCGAAAAAGGGCCTGTTTATAAACAAGTGATAACACGTTGCACATGATAAATGGTGCTGCAGCCAATCAGCTCCCAACTGTCATTTTTCAAACACGTGACAGTTAGGAGCATCATTTATCATACACAACGGGCCCAATCTCCCATCTAAAGTGGTTGCGGGAGAGATATTCATTTGTATGTCATTTTCGAGCAGATCGCACCCATAGAGGTCAGGTTTATCCATGTAAAGCAGCTAAATCCGACCAAAGTGCTGGGCGCAATTGCAAAAAAGTGCCTATACAGGTCACTTTTCGCGCAGTTCAGTTCGCCATTCCCAGGGGGTGCAAGCTGAAATGCAGACACCGGCATCCATCGCGCCCGAACAGTGCTACAATTGAACAGCTCCATTTGGGCGTCATCTAGTGGCTGCCTGCGGAAAAACAATTGAATTCTGCCCAATGAGTTTTATTACTCATTGATAAATGAGCCCCAAACGTTTGGTAGGGAAGGGTCATTTTACAATACCGTAATCTCCATTGAGGAATTCTGAAGCACTGCCACATCTGTGTACTTTCATATAGTACCCCAGTATGTCCATTTATTGTAAGCTCCAAACTTCAGATTTGAAGTCTGTTTATTATAGGTTACCAAGGGATTCCAGCAACACTACGATTACCAGTGAATGACCTTTACACTGCTTAATTCCATGCTCCAGCTACACTACCACCAAAGAATAAATAAGATTTTACTTACCGGTAAATCTATTTCTCGTAGTCCGTAGTGGATGCTGGGGACTCCGTAAGGACCATGGGGAATAGACGGGCTCCGCAGGAGACATGGGCACTTTAAGAAAGAATTTAGACTCTGGTGTGCTCTGGCTCCTCCCTCTATGTCCCTCCTCCAGACCTCAGTTAGAGAAACTGTGCCCGGAAGAGCTGACAGTACAAGGAAAGGATTTTGATAATCCAGGGCAAGACTCATACCAGCCACACCGTATGACTTGTGATAACCTTACCCAGTTAACAGTATGAACAACAACAGAGCATCAGTTCAACCCAGATGCAAATATAACATAACCCTTATTCAAGCAATAACTATATACAAGCATTGCAGAAGAAGTCCGCACTTGGGACGGGCGCCCAGCATCCACTACGGACTACGAGAAATAGATTTACCGGTAAGTAAAATCTTATTTTCTCTAACGTCCTAGTGGATGCTGGGGACTCCGTAAGGACCATGGGGATTATACCAAAGCTCCCAAACGGGCGGGAGAGTGCGGATGACTCTGCAGCACCGATTGAGCAAACACAAAGTCCTCCTCAGCCAGGGTATCAAACTTGTAGAACTTTGCAAAAAAAAGTGTTTGAACCTGACCAAGTAGCCGCTCGGCAAAGCTGTAAAGCCGAGACCCCTCGGGCAGCTGCCCGAGAAGAGCCCACCTTCCTTGTGGAATGGGCCTTAACTGATTTAGGCAGCGGCAATCCAGCCGCAGAATGAGCCTGCTAAATCGTGTTACAGATCCAGCGAGCAATAGTTTGCTTTGAAGCAGGTGCCCCAAGCTTGTTGGAAGCATACAGGATAAACAAAGATTCTGTTTTCCTGACCCTAGCCGTTCTGGCTACATAAACCTTCAAAGCCCTGACCACATCAAGTAACTCGGAATCCTCCAAGTCCGTAGTAGCCACAGGCACCACAATAGGTTGTTTTATATGAAAGGATGAAACCACTTTCGGCAGAAATTGTGGGCAGGTTCGCAATTCCGCTCTATCCGCATGGAAAACCAGATAAGGGCTTTTATGTGACAAAGCCTCCAACTCTGACACACGCCTAGCCGAAGCCAAGGCTAGTAGCATGACCACCTTCCACGTGAGATATTTCCATTCCACCGTTTTGAGTGGTTCAAACCAGTGTGATATCAGGAAACTCAACACCACGTTAAGATCCCAAGGTGCCACTGGAGGCACAAAAGGGGGCTGAATATGCAGCACTCCCTTTACAAACATCTGAACTTCAGGCAGAGAAGCCAGTTCTTTTTGAAAGAAAATGGATAGGGACGAAATCTGGACCTTAATGGAACCCAATTTTAGGCCCAAAGTCACCCCCGACTGTAGGAAGTGAAGGAAACGGCCCAGCTGGAATTCCTCCGTAGGGGTATTCCTGGCCTCACACCAAGCAACATATTTTCGCCATATACGGTGATAATGTTGAGCCATCACGTCCTTCCTAGCCTTTATCAGCGTAGGAATGACCTCATCCGGAATGCCTTTTTCTGCTAGGATCCGGCGTTCAACCGCCATGCCGTCAAACGCAGCCGCGGTAAGTCTTAGAACAGACAGGGCCCCAGTTGCAACAAGTCCTGTCTTAGAGGCAGAGGCCACGGGTCCTCTGAGCATTTCTTGCAGATCTGGATACCAAGTCCTTCTTGGCCCATCCGGAACAATGAGTATTGTTCTCACTCCTCTTTCTCTTATGATTCTCAGCACCTTGGGTATGAGAGGAAGAGGAGGAAATACATAGACCGACTGGAACACCCACGGCGTCACCAGTGCGTCCACAGCTATCGCCTGAGGGTCTCTTGACCTGGCGCAATACTTCTGTAGCTTTTTGTTGAGGCGGGATGCCATCATGTCCACCTGTGGCAGTTCCCACTGACTTGCAACCTGTGTGTAGACTTCTTGATGAAGTCCCCACTCTCCCGGGTGGAGGTCGTGCTTGCTGAGGAAGTCTGCTTCCCAGTTGTCCACTCCCGGAACGAACACTGCTGACAGTGCACTTACGTGATTCTCCGCCCAGCGATGAATTCTGGTGGCTTCTACCATCGCCACCCTGCTCCTTGTGCCGCCTTGGCGGTTTACATGAGCCACTGCGGTGATGTTGTCTGACTGAATCAGAACCGGTTGGTCGCGAAGTAGGGACTCCGCTTGACGTAGGGCATTGTATATGGCCCTTAGTTCCAGGATGTTGATGTGAAGGCAAGTCTCCTGACTTGACCACAGACCTTGGAAATTTCTTCCCTGTGTGACTGCCCCCCTCCCTCGGAGGCTTGCATCCGTGGTCACCAGGACCCAGTCCTGAATGCAGAATCTGCGACCCTCCAGAAGGTGAGCACTCTGCAGCCACCACAGGAGAGACACCCTGGCCCTGGGGGATAGGGTGATTAACCGATGCATCTGAAGATGCGATCCGGACCACTTGTCCAGTAGATCCCATTGAAAGGTCCTCGCATGGAACCTGCCAAAGGGAATGGCCTCGTATGACGCCACCATCTTTCCCAGGACTCGCGTGCAGTGATGCACCGACACCTGTTTTGGTTTTAATAGGTTTCTGACCAGCGTCATGAGTTCCTGAGCCTTCTCCATCGGGCGATAAACCCTCTTCTGGTCTGTGTCCAGAATCATGCCCAGGAAAGGCAGACGAGTCGTAGGAATCAACAGCGACTTTGGAATATTTAGAATCCAGCCGTGTTGTTGTAACACTTCCAGAGAGCGTGCTACGCTGATTAGCAACTGCTCTCTTGACCTCGCTTTTATGAGGAGATCGTCCAAGTATGGGATAATTGTGACCCCTTGCTACCGCAGGAGTACCATCATTTCCGCCATTACCTTGGTAAATATTCTCGGTCCGTGGAGAGACCAAACGGCAACGTCTGAAATTGGTAATGACAATCCTGTACCACAAATCTGAGGTACGCCTGATGAGGTGGATAAATAGGGACATGAAGGTATGCATCCTTTATGTCCAGAGACACCATAAAATCCCCTCCTTCCAGGCTTGCGATGACCGCTCTGAGCGATTCCATCTTGAACTTGAACCTTTTCAGGTATATGTTCAGGGATTTTAAATTCAATATGGGTCTGACCGAACCGTCCGGTTTCGGTACTACAAACATGGTCGAATAATAACCCTTCCCTTGTTGAAGGAGGGGGAACCTTGACCACCACCTGTTGAAGATACAATTTGTGAATTGCAGTTAACACTATTTCCCTCTCTAAGGAGGAAGCTGGCAGGGCCGATTTTAGGTATCGGTGAGGGGGCATCTCTTCGAATTCCAGCTTGTATCCCTGAGACACAATCTCTATTGCCCAGGGATCCAACTGGGAGTGAATCCACTTGTGGCTGAAATTTCGGAGACGCGCCCCCACAGGGCCTAGCTCCGCCTGTGGAGCCCCAGCGTCATGCGGTGGATTTAGTGGAAGCCGGGGAAGACTTCTGCTCCTGGGAACTAGCTGCGTTGTGCAGCTTCCTTCCTCTGGCAAGAAAGGACGCACCTCGGACTTTCTTGCCTTTTTGTGATCGAAAGGACTGCACTTGGTAATACGGTGCTTTCTTAGGTTGTGAGGAAACATATGGCAAAAAAAATTGACTTTCCAGCAGTAGCTGTGGAGACCAGGTCCGAGAGACCCTCCCCAAACAATTCCTCACCCTTGTAAGGTAAAACCTCCATGTGCCTTTTTGAGTCGGCATCACCTGTCCATTGCCGAGTCCACAGGACCCTTCTGGCAGAAATCGACATAGCCTTTATTCTAGAGCCCAGTAGACTAATGTCTCTCTTTGAGCATCTCTCATATATAGGACAGCGTCTTTTATATGCCCCAGGGTCATTAATATAGTATCCTTGTCTAAGGTATCAAGTTCCTCAGATAAGGTATCCGTCCATGCTGCTACAGCACTACACACCCAGGCCGACGCAATTGCCGGCCTTAGTAAGGTACCTGAATGTGTATAAATGGACTTCAGGGTACCCTCTTGCTTTCTATCCGCAGCATCTTTTAGGGTGGCCGTATCCTGTGACGGCATGGCTACCCTCTTGGATAAGCGTGTTAAAGCTTTGTCCACCCTAGGGGAGGATTCCCAGCGTAACCTGTCCGTTGGCGGGAAAGGATACGCCATAAGCATCCGTTTGGAAATCTGCAGTTTTTTATCTGGAGATTCCCAAGCCTTTTCACATAACTCATTTAGCTCGTGTGAAGGGGGGGGGGAAGGTCACCACCTGCCTTTTTTCCCCATACATATGAACCCTCTTGTCAGGGACTGGGGTTTCCTCTGTGATGTGCAACACATCCTTAATTGCTATAATCATATAACGGATGGATTTAGCCAATTTAGGCTGTAACTTTGCATCATCGTAATAGACACTGGAGTCAGAATCCATGTCAGTATCTGTGTCAATTTGGGATAGTGGGCGCTTCTGAGATCCTGACGGCCTCTGCGACATAGGATCAGGCACGGGCTGAGACCCTGACTGTCCTAAGGCTTCAGTTTTATCCAACCTTTTATGCAAGGAATTAACATTATCATCATTTAAAACCTTCCACATATCCATCCAATCAGGTGTCAGCGGAGACACCACATTCATTTGCTCCCGCTCTGTTTCCACATAGCCTTCCTCGTCAAACATGTCGACACAAGCGTACCGACACCACACACACAGGAAATGCTCTTTTTGAAGACAGTTCCCCCACAAGGCCCTTTGGAGAGACAGAGAGAGAGTATGCCAGCACACACCCCAGCGCTATATAACCCAGGAATAACACAGTAACTTAATGTTAACCCAGTAGCCGCTGTTATAATGATTTTTGCGCCTAATTATGTGCCCCCCCTCTCTTTTTACCCTCTTCTACCGTGTATCTGCAGGGGAGAGCCTGGGGAGCTTCCTCTCAGCGGAGCTGTGGAGAAAAAATGGCGCTAGTGAGTGCTGAGGAAGAAGCTCCGCCCCCTCAGCGGCGGGCTTCTGTCCCGCTTTAATGTACAATATTTTGGCGGGGGCTCATACATATATACAGTGCCCAACTGTATATATGCAAAACTTTTACCAAGAGGTCCTAATTGCTGCCCAGGGCGCCCCCCCCTGCGCCCTGCACCCTTACAGTGACCGGAGTATGTGGGTGTGTGTGGGAGCAATGGCGCACAGCTGCAGTGCTGTGCGCTACCTCAGTGAACACTGGAGTCTTCTGCCGCCGATTTCGAAGTCTTCTTGCTTCTTATGCTCACCGGCTTCTGTCTTCCGGCTCTGCGAGGGGGACGGCGGCGCGGCTCTGGGATCGGACGACGAGGGCGAGATCCTGTGTACGATCCCTCTGGAGCTAATGGTGTCCAGTAGCCCAAGAAGCAGGACCTATCTGCAGAGAGTAGGGCTGCTTCTCTCCCCTCTGTCCCACGATGCAGGGAGTCTGTTGCCAGCAGAGCTCCCTGAAAATAAAAAACCTAACAAAATACTTTCTTACAGCAAGCTCAGGAGAGCTCACTGAACAGCACCCAGCTCGTCCAGGCACAGATTCAAACTGAGCTCTGGAGGAGGGACATAGAGGGAGGAGCCAGAGCACACCAGAGTCTAAATTCTTTCTTAAAGTGCCCATGTCTCCTGCAGAGCCCGTCTATTCCCCATGGTCCTTACAGAGTCCCCAGCATCCACTAGGACGTTAGAGAAAATTGCTGTAACCGGATAATTATGTAGACCTTATGCTGACTTTAGATGCACACCACAAATTGCAAAGAGCGTCTATCACTAAAACAACCAACAAATATAAGGGTGTGATGCAGTAAACACAGGTAGACACATCAGCAATATACTCTTACAGGCTTATTGCATACTGTGCTAAAGAGAGGCACATGCTGCAGCAATTGCTGCCGCGCAAGGGGCCACCTGAGTAGGCTGTATACAATGTCGGACTAAAGGGGAGTACACAGTGGCTGATATAGCGCTGGTCCGTAGGACAGTGCGCACCAACGATAATGTCTGTGAACGCAGTCATTCACAGACACATTGCGTCGGCCGTACAGCACAGCCGATGGCCGATATACCTAAAGATATATTGCTGCGTAGTGCTGTGTGTGCGCAAACTGCCCATATACTTGTTGAACAAGCCGGTGATGAAAGACAGAGCAACAGGGCGGCCGCATATAAATACCCGTCCAGTTAGTCACGACAGATTGGGTAGGGTGTATGCACAACTCACTGCCGATACATCTGTAGATCTATCTGCAGGTCAATTGATACTCAGATATACAGGGGCAGATTTATTAAGCTCAGTGAAGTGATACATTGGAAGGTGATAAAAGGACTAGCCAGTTCCAAACTGTCATTTTTCAAACCCAGCCTGTGACATGGTAGTTAGGATCTGATTGGCTGGTGCATTATCACCTTCCACTTTACCAAGCTTAATAATTATGCCCCATAGTATCTACTAGTGTGTACCCAGCATAACAGGGTAGCCAGAGAAGCCATAGATCAACATCACCAGCATGGGGCACTGTGGCATGATGTGAACTGGGGGCACTTCAGTGTTTAACATTTGTGATGCCGGGAATATTAACACATTACACTTTTTAATAACACTGGCAGCATATAATGTTAACGATTTCACTGGAAGGGGCCTCCACAAGTTTATTGCCCTGGGGTCCCCACAGACCTCAATCCTGCCCTGTGTATATAAGCAGGTAGGTTGCTTTAGAGGCTCTAAATACTCCCTGCAGCAGACATGACACGTTTGTTGTTAGCCTCGCCTTTCACGTGCTCCTTTTATTTGTCACCATATCAGCAATTCCACACCGCCAGTGCCCTCCTCTCCAGCAAGAACACTGGGCAATTGGGAAAATCACTCCATTTGATAAATCACTGAATTGTGTCAGAGAGAGAGAGAAAATAAAAAAAAAAATATATATATATATATATATATATATATATATATATATATATATATATATATATATATATATATATATATATATATATATAATTCTAGACATACAAAACCTCTCGCAGCCCACTTCAGTGTTCAGTGTTAAGAGTGTGGACAAGAATTCAGGGGAGGAGATTATATGGAGAACGAGGGGCTGGTGGGTCAGTAAGAGCCACAAGAGGAGTGTAAACAAGTGAACTTCATTCTCCTCTCCACCCCTAAAGTCTAGTGACACAGCCAAAAGCCTGAGCTCCCTCCTCCCCACTCCTGTCTCGCAGTGCAGGAGAGAGTGTGTGAGTGAGCGGTGGGGGAGCGTGCACGGTGCAGCAGCTCTGGGAATATATACGAAGACTGTAACAAATTGCAGGACTCACATGTTGCAGACAGCATTCTAGCAGTAGCAGCAGAGTGTTTATCAGAGTGCTGCACACACCACAATACTGCCATCAGGACCTCACACATGGAACAGATTAACGCAGGACGGTGCTGCCATTTGCCAACAGCTCTGTGGAGGTTTCCTGAAAACCACACGAGTTAGAAGTCCAGCAAAGTTGGAAGGGAGGAGTGTTACTTAGCATTAGGGCAGAACTGTTACATGCCGCCCATCCAGTGTAGTGCTCAGAACGTAGGATCATCTAGATGTGTACTGCAGAGGGCTACTACAGTACCCACGCATCAGAGAGGGCTGGGGGAGCAGCACGTCCCATGGACCGGCCTGTGCAGGGAAGCACTGGAGCGCAAGGGAACCTCCACCACGCGTGAGGAGGACTAGTTTGGGAATTGGATAGTTCTCTCCCCACTACATCATTCCCCCACCCCCCTCACTGCACTTCCTCTCAAACCCCAGGAGTGAAGATGCCCCATTCAACAACCAAAAGGAATCGGAGTTCCAAACTCTCACAGAGGCAAATACACACAGAGAACACAAATAATCCAGGTTGTACAGGGTTACAGTACCTGCTAGATGTCTTGTGTCCTATGGGCCTGGACGGCACAAACCCCCAAATGGCCAAGAGTCCCTTTAACCAGTCCTTCTGCGCTTTTAAACTTCCAACACTTTTCTTCTTCTTCTTAGGTCAAGCTCCAGTTAGCAGTAAAATATAAATATCCATTTACCCAGCAAAATCCTTACACCCAGCGTTCCTCACATAGAACAATTTGTAGAGAAAGCTAAAAACTTGCTGGTGGGAACTTGGAGCAGTGCTGGTAAACAAGGCACATTTGTATCCTGTATGCTTAGCGGTTCTTTATATGTCCCATTAATTCCTAAGACTCTGCTGCTGCTCAAGTATTCTCTCTCCTTGTGCTCTGCACTCCTAAGCTCAGCTGACTCCTCTACTCAGGATGCAATGCTGCCGCCACCTCCCCTCGCTCCCAGCCCCGGGTCTTTTAAACCCTCCCCTCTCAGCTCACTACTAAGTCGGGAGCGAGCAAGGGGGTGGGAATTTCAGTGCACAAGACACAGGGCAGTGAGAGAGATTGAAGAAAGACATTCAAGTCTCACACACAGTGATGTAGGACACATAGGTTGTATCAGATACTGTTGTATGCCGAAGGTGAGAGAAAACAACCACGTTGGAAATCGTGCAAAACATGACAGACCCAGAGTTTGAGTTTTTGGCGTAATACAAAGAAAGTAACTATGTAAGCAGATATTGGTAGTAATACAATCATTTTTTGCAACCAGTGGAGTCCAGTGCATTCGGAAAGTATTCACTTTTCTCTGACGTCCTAGTGGATGCTGGGAACTCCGTAAGGACCATGGGAATAGACGGGCTCCGAAGGAGACTGGGCACTCTAAAAGAAAGATTAGGTACTATCTGGTGTGCACTGGCTCCTCCCTCTATGCCCCTCCTCCAGACCTCAGTTAGAATATGTGCCCGGCCAGAGCTGGGTGCTCCTAGTGGGCTCTCCTGAGCTTGCTAGAAAGAAAGTATTTGTTAGGTTTTTTATTTTCAGTGAGATCTGCTGGCAACAGACTCACTGCTACGAGGGACTGAGGGGAGAGAAGCAAACCTACCTGCTTGCAGCTAGCTTGTGCTTCTAAGGATACTGGACACCATTAGCTCCAGAGGGATCGAACACAGGGCCCGACCTCGATCGTCCGTTCCCGGAGCCGCGCCGCCGTCCCCCTTGCAGAGCCAGAAGACAGAAGAAGAGACGAAATCGGCGGCTGAAGACTCCTGTCTTCATTAAGGTAGCGCACAGCACTGCAGCTGTGGGCTATTGCTCCCACAGCACACCACACACTCCGGTGACTGTTGGGTGCAGGGCGCTGGGGGGGGGGGGACGCCCTGGGCAGCAATTAGATTACCTTTTGGCACAAAATGCGCATAATACAGTTTATAAAACTGTATATGTGCAAAAAACCCTGCCATTAATATTATAAAAAATGCGGGAGAAGCCCGCCGCTGAGGGGGCGGGGCCTTCTTCCTCAGCACACCAGCACCATTTTCTCTTCACAGCTCCGCTGGAAGGACGCTCCCCAGGCTCTCCCCTGCAGTATCCATTACAACAAGGGTAAAAAAGAGAGGGGGGGGGGGCACATAAATTTAGGCGCAATTGTGATAATAAGCAGCTATTGGGAAAAATCACTCTTTTTAGTGTAAATCCCTGTGTTATATAGCGCTGTGGTGTGTGCTGGCATACTCTCTCTCTGTCTCCCCAAAGGACTTTGTGTTGGGTCCTGTCCTCAGTCAGAGCATTCCCTGTGTGTGTGCGGTGTGTCGGTACGGCTGTGTCGACATGTTTGATGAGGAGGGTTACGTGGAGGCGGAGCAGGAGCCGATATGTGTGGTGTCGCCCCCGACGGGGCCGACACCGGAGTGGATGGATATGTGGAAGGTATTAACCGACAGTGTCAACTCCTTACATAAAAGGTTTGATGACGCAGCAGCCTTGGGACAGCAGGGATCTCAGCCCGCGCCTGCCCAGGCGTCTCAGAGGCCATCAGGGGCTCATAAACGCCCGCTAGCTCAGATGGCAGACACAGATGTCGACACGGAGTCCGACTCCAGTGTAGATGAGGATGAGACAAATGTACAGTCCACAAGGGCCATCCGATGCATGATTACTGCAATGAAAAATGTATTGCACATTTCTGACATTAACCCGGTTACCACCAAAAAGGGTATTATGTTTGGGGAGAAAAAGCAACCAGTGACTTTTCCCCCATCTGATGAGTTAAATGAATTGTGTGAAGGAGCGTGGTGTTCCCCTGATAAGAAACTAGTGATTTCTAAGAGGTTACTGATGGCGTACCCTTTCCCGGCAACGGCTAGGCTACGTTGGGAAACATCCCCTAGGGTGGACAAGGCTCTCACACGCTTATCAAAAAAGGTGGCACTGCCGTCTCAGGATACGGCCGCCCTAAAGGAGCCTGCAGATAGAAAGCAGGAGGCTATCCTGAAGTCTGTGTATACACACTCAGGTACTATACTGAGACCTGCTATTGCTTCAGCATGGATGTGTAGTGCTGCAGCAGCATGGTCTGATACCCTGTCAGACAATATTGATACCCTCGACAGGGATACTATTTTGCTAACCATAGTGCATATAAAGGACGTTGTCTTATATATGAGGGATGCACAGAGGGACATTTGCCGGCTGGTATCTAGAATTAATGCAATGTCCATTTCTGCCAGGAGAGTATTATGGACTCGGCAGTGGACAGGTGATGCTGATTCTAAAAGGCACATGGAGGTTTTGCCTTATAAGGGTGAGGAATTGTTTGGGGACGGTCTCTCGGACCTCGTATCCACAGCAACAGCTGGGAAGTCGACTTTTTTACCTCAGGTCCCCTCACAGCCTAAGAAAGCACCGTATTATCAAGTACAGTCCTTTCGGCCTCAGAAAGGCAAGCAGGTCAGAGGCGCATCCTTTCTGCCCAGAGGCAGGGGTAGAGGAAAAAAGCTGCATCAGGCAGCCAGTTCCCAGGAATAAAAATCCTCCCCTGTTTCCACTAAGTCCACCGCATGACGCTGGGGCTCCACAGGTGGAGCCAGGTGCGGTGGGGGCGCGTCTCCGGAACTTCAGCAACCAGTGGGTTCGCTCACAGGTGGATCTCTGGGTTGTACAAGTTGTATCTCAGGGATTCAAGCTGGAGTTCGAGGCGACTCCCCCTCGCCGTTACCTCAAATCAGCCTTGCCAGCTGCTCCCAGGGAAAGGGAGGTAGTACTGGCGGCTATTCACAAGCTGTACCTCCAGCAGGTGATAATCAAGGTTCCCCTCCTTCAACAGGGACGGGGTTACTATTCCACAATGTTTGTTGTACCGAAACCAGACGGTTCGGTGAGACCCATTCTAAATTTAAAATCCTTGAACACTTATATAAGGAAGTTCAAGTTCAAAATGGAATCGCTCAGGGCGGTTATTGCAAGCCTGGAAGAGGGGGATTTTATGGTGTCGCTGGACATCAAGGATGCTTACCTGCATGTCCCCATTTACCCACCTCACCAGGAGTACCTCAGGTTTGTGGTACAGGACTGTCATTACCAATTCCAGACGTTGCCGTTTGGTCTGTCCACGGCACCGAGAGTATTTACCAAGGTAATGGCCGAAATGATGATACTCCTTCGGAAGAAGGGAGTTATAATTATCCCGTACTTGGACGATCTCCTTATAAAGGCGAGGTCCAAGGAGCAGTTGTTAGTCAGCGTAGCACTATCTCGGGAAGTGTTGCAACAGCACGGCTGGATTCTGAATATCCCGAAGTCGCAGCTGATTCCTGCGACGCGTCTGCTGTTCTTGGGCATGCTTCTGGACACAGAACAGAAGAAGGTGTTTCTCCCCGGGGAGAAGGCCCAGGAATTGTCATCTCTGTTCAGGGACCTCCTGAAACCAAAAGCAGTCACTCAGGGAAGGAACTTCCAAGGACAGTGGTCAAGTCAGGAGACTTCCCTACACATAAATATACTGGAACTAAGGGCCATTTACAACGCCCTGAGTCAAGCAGAGCCCCTGCTTCAAAACCAACCGGTGCTGATTCAGTCAGACAACATCACGGCGGTCGCCCATGTAAGCCGCCAGGGCGGCACAAGAAGCAAGATGGCGATGGCAGAAGCCACAAGGATTCTTCGATGGGCGGAAAATCACGTCCTAGCACTGTCAGCAGTGTTCATTCCGGGAGTGGACAACTGGGAAGCAGACTTCCTCAGCAGGCACGACCTCCACCCGGAAGAGTGGGGACTTCATCCAGAAGTCTTCACGCTGATTGTAAATCGTTGGGAACGGCCACAGGTGGACATGATGGCGTCCCGCCTCAACAAAAAGCTAAAAAGATATTGCGCCAGGTCAAGGGACCCTCAGGCGATAGCTGTGGACGCCCTAGTGACACCGTGGGTGTACCAGTCGGTTTATGTGTTCCCTCCTCTTCCTCTCATACCCAAGGTACTGAGGATAATAAGAAAGAGAGGAGTAAGAACTATACTTATCGTTCCGGATTGGCCAAGAAGAACTTGGTACCCAGAACTACAAGAAATGATCTCAGAGGACCCATGGCCTCTGCCTCTCCGACAGGACCTGCTACAGCAGGGGCCCTGTCTGTTCCAAGACTTACCGCGGCTGCGTTTGACGGCATGGCGGTTGAACGCCGGATCCTAACGGAAAAGGGCATTCCAGATGAAGTGATTCCTACGCTGAAAAAAGCTAGGAAGGATGTGACAGCAAAACATTATCACCGCATATGGCGGAAATATGTTGCTTGGTGTGAGGCCAGGAAGGCCCCAACAGAGGAATTCCAGCTGGGTCGATTTCTGCACTTCCTACAGTCAGGGGTGACTATGGGCCTAAAATTGGGGTCCATAAAGGTCCAGATTTCGGCCCTATCTATTTTCTTTCAAAAAGGACTGGCTTCTCTGCCTGAAGTTCAGACGTTTGTTAAGGGAGTGCTGCATATTCAGCCCCCTTTTGTGCCTCCAGTGGCACCTTGGGATCTCAACGTTGTGTTGGATTTCCTGAAATCACATTGTTTGAGCCACTTAAGACCGTGGAGTTAAAGTATCTCACGTGGAAGGTGGTCATGCTGTTGGCCTTGGCCTCGGCTAGGCGTGTGTCAGAATTGTCGGCTTTGTCATGTAAAAGCCCATATCTGATTTTCCATATGGATAGGGCAGAATTGAGGACTCGTCCCCAATTTCTCCCAAAGGTGGTATCAGCGTTTCATTTGAACCAACCTATTGTGGTGCCTGCGGCTACTCGGGACTTGGAGGCTTCCAAGTTGCTGGACGTAGTCCGGGCCCTGAAAATTTATGTTTCCAGGACGGCTAGAGTCCGAAAAACTGACTCGCTGTTTATCCTGCATGCACCCAACAAGCTGGGTGCTCCTGCTTCAAAGCAGACTATTGCTCGCTGGATCTGTAGCACGATTCAGCTGGCACATTCTGCGGCTGGACTGCCGCATCCTAAATCAGTAAAGGCCCAGTCCACAAGGAAGGTGGGCTCTTCTTGGGCGGCTGCCCGAGGGGTCTCGGCTTTACAGCTTTGCCGAGCTGCTACTTGGTCAGGTTCAAACACATTTGCAAAATTCTACAAGTTTGATACCCTGGCTGAGGAGGACCTTGAGTTTGCTCATTCGGTGCTGCAGAGTCATCCGCACTCTCCCGCCCGTTTGGGAGCTTTGGTATAATCCCCATGGTCCTTACGGAGTTCCCAGCATCCACTAGGACGTCAGAGAAAATAAGAATTTACTCACCGGTAATTCTATTTCTCGTAGTCCGTAGTGGATGCTGGGCGCCCGTCCCAAGTGCGGACTCTCTGCAATACATGTGTATAGTTATTGCTTAACTTAAGGGTTATTGTTATGAGCCATCTTTTGAATGAGGCTCAGTTTTT
The DNA here is from genome assembly GCF_028390025.1 of Pseudophryne corroboree. Classification (NCBI taxonomy): domain Eukaryota; kingdom Metazoa; phylum Chordata; class Amphibia; order Anura; family Myobatrachidae; genus Pseudophryne; species Pseudophryne corroboree. The sequence continues at coordinate 349,307,538 of NC_086448.1, read as the reverse complement.
TGTTCATACTGTTAACTGGGTATAGTTATCACGAGTTGTACGGTGTGATTGGTGTGGCTGGTATGAGTCTTACCCTGGATTCCAAATCCTTTCCTTGTAATGTCAGCTCTTCCGGGCACAGTTTCCTTAACTGAGGTCTGGAGGAGGGGCATAGAGGGAGGAGCCAGTGCACACCAAATAGTACCTAATCTTTCTTTTAGAGTGCCCAGTCTCCTTCGGAGCCCGTCTATTCCCATGGTCCTTACGGAGTTCCCAGCATCCACTACGGACTACGAGAAATAGAATTACCGGTGAGTAAATTCTTATTTTTTCACATTTTGTTGTGTTACAGCCTTATTCCAAAATGGAATAAAATAATTTTTTCCCCTCAAAAGTCTACACACAATACCCCATAATGACAACGTGAAAAAAGTTTTTTGAGATTTTTGCAAATTTATTAAAAATAAAGAACTAAAGGGCCCTACACACTATGCCATCCGCCGCCGAGCTGCTCGACGGCGGAAGCGGCCAAAGGGCGACCCGGCAGAGGGGGGGCAGTGACGGGGGAGTGAAGTTTCTTCACTCCCCCCATCACCCGGCTCCATAGTAGTGCAGGCAAATATGGACGAGATCTTCCATATTGTAGTGCATGCACAAGCAACGGGGCACCAATGAACGAGCACGGGGCTGCGCATCATTCATCGCTGGTGCCTCCACACTGAAAGATATGAACGGTATCTCGTTCATTAATGAATGAGATCGTTCATATCTTTCAGTAATATTGCCCAGTGTGTAGCGCCTATAAGAAATCACATGTACATAAGTATTCACAGCCTTTTCTCAATACTTTGTTGATGCACCTTTGGCAGCAATTACATGCTCAAGTCTTTTTGAATATGATGCCACAAGCTTGGCACACCTATCTTTGGGCAGTTTAGCCCATTCCTCTTTGCAGCACCTGTCAAGCTCCATCAGGTTAGATGGAAAGCGTCCGTGCACAGCCATTTTCAGATCTCTCCAGAGATGTTCAATCTGATTCAAATCTGGGCTCTGGCTGGGCCACTCAAGGACATTCACAAAGTTGTCCTGAAGCCACTCCTTTGATATCTTGACTGTGTGCTTCGGGTCGTTGTCCTGCTGAAAGATGAACTGTCGCCCCAGTCTATGGTCAATAGCGCTCTGGAGCAGGTTTTCATCCAGGATGTCTCTGTACATTGCTGCATTCATCTTTCCCTCTGTCCTGACTAGTCTCCCAGTTCCTGCAGCTGAAAAACATCCACAAAGCATGATGTTGCCACCACCATGCTTCACTGTAGGGATGGTATTGGCCTGGTGATGAGCGGTGCCTGGTTTCTTCCAAACATGTCGCCTGGCATTCACACCAAAAAGTTCAATCTCATCAGACCAGATAATTTTGTTTCTCATGGTCTGAGATTCCTTCAGGTGCATTTTGGCAAACTCCAGGCGGGCTACCATGTGCTTTTTACGAAGTAGTGGCTTCTGTCTGGCCACTCTACCATACAGGCCTGATTGGTGGATTGCTGCAGAGATGGTTGTCCTTCTAGAAGGCTCTCCTCTCTCCACAGAGGAATGCTGTAGCTCTGACAGAGTGACCATCGATTTCTTGGTCACCTCCCTGACTAAGGCCCTTCTCCGCCGATCACTCAGTTTAGACGGCCGGCCAACTCTAGGAAGAGTCCTGGTGGTTTCGAACTTCTTCCATTTACAATGATGGATGCCACTGTGCTCATTGGGACCTTCAAAGCAGCAGATATTCTTCTGTACCCTTCCCCAGATTTGTGTCTCGAGACAATCCTGTCTCGGAGGTCTACAGACAGTTCCTTTGACTTCACGCTTGGTTTGTGCTCAGACATGCACTGTCAAGTGTGGGACCTTATATAGACAGATGTGTGCCTTTGCAAATCATGTCCAATCAACTGAATTTACCACAGGTGGATTCCAATTAAGCTGTAGGAACATCTCAAGGATGATCAGTGTAAACAGGATGCACCTGAGCTCAATTTTGAGCTTCATGGCAAAGGCTGTGAATACTTACGTACATGTGATTTCTTCGTTTTTTTTATTTGTAATAAATTTGCAAAAATCTAAAAAAAACTTTTTTCATGATGTCATTATAGGGTATTGTGTGTAGAATTTTTAGGACAAAAATGAATTTATTCAATTTTGGAATAAGGCTGTAACTTAATAAAATTTGGAAAAATGAAGCACTGTGAATACTTTCCAGATGCAATGTAATTAACACAGGGTATATTTACTAAGGAATGGATTTTTTAAACCCTCGATTTTTGCAGATTTTTCCTGCCAGATCTCTAAGGTCAATATTATTTAATGCAAAACAAGCATGTACCTTTGCATGTACTTATATTGCCCTTTTAAATGTGGCAGGCATAATCTGCAAAAATCATAGGTTTTAAAAATCCATTGCTTAGTAAATATGCCCTTTAGACACAAAGGGGATACTCATTATGCGAAGTATCGGGGGCCAGTGATAATAACGTTTTCAATTCAAAGCCGGGTGCAGGAGCAATTCCTCCTGCGTTGAGACAACTGGTCTGAAACTCAGTTGTCTCCACTAAAGTAGCGGTGAAACCTAACACTGCTAAGTCATCAGTCCTGTTGCGCATGCATGACCCTGGGTTCATGCATGAGCAACAGCTGGCCGTAGGAGCCTGGCAGTGGTGGAGGGACCTGATTGGATCTCTCTTCGCAACTGGAACAAACGCCATCTGGAGATGGTGAAGGTTCCCACAGTCAAGCTCCAAAAATATTGTGAAGGGTGAACAGGAAATAGCTGTGATATTGCCTGCGTTTCTTTTTGTAATGAATGGCACTAAGGTGGTCATTCCGAGTTGTTCGCTCACCAGATACTTTTAGCAGAAATGCAAACACAAAGCCGCCGCCCTCTTGGAGTGTATCTTAGCATATCAGAATTACTAACGAAAGATTAGCAATTCTGCTATTAAGTATTTCCTTGCAGTTTCTGAGTAGCTCCAGGCCTATTCCTAGATTGCGATTACCTCAGTCCATTTAGTTCCTGCTTTGGGGTCACAAACACGCCCAGCGTCCGGCCAGCCACTCCCCCGTTTCTCCAGCCACTCCTGCGTTTTCTGCTGGCACGCCTGCGTTTTTTAGCACACTCCCGGAAAACGCTCAGTTACCACCCAGAAACACCCACTTCCTGTCAATCATTCTCCGATCAACAGAGCGACTGAAAAGCTTTGTTCGCCCGTGAGTAAAATAGCATAGTTTTGTGTAAAATTGCTTAGCGCGTGCGCCCTGCGGTGCATACGCATGCGCAGAACTGCCAGATTTTAGCCTATTAGCAATTCTGCTAAAAATAGCAGCGAGCGAACAACTCGGAATGACCACCTACTACTTAAAATATACAAAAGTATGTGAAAATTTTACTTTTCACCTGTTTTTATATAAATGAAGTGATGATGCAAAGCCCCTTAACTATTTAACTAGCTAATATTTATTATTTCAAAATTTACATGGTTTTTATATATTGATTTTTAGTTTAAAACCCATTGGTGAACAATACATATTGACCATCAATGCTTGAAGCATCGCAACATTGCAGCTTTGCGTTTCCCAGACAGCTAAAGCAGCTGCCTGTTATACACTGGGAGGCTGGGGAATGTTTTATCTCCTCAGTGGCTGCTTCTCTCTGTAGCCTCCTGATGCCAGATCAGCAGTAATCAACTGCACGGCTGGTACTGGAAGAGGGAACAAGGAAGCAGAGAGGCCAAGGATGTGCCTCTAAAGCAAGGTACACATTATACAATTATTGGGCCGATTTGCCAATAATTGGGACATCGGCCTGATTTATTGTATAGTGTGTACGAACGATCATGTCGGCGTTTCGCCGATAATTCAGGAAAATCTTGCACACACACCCGAACAATCGATTTTGCGATCAATCGGCCCAGACCAAAAATATCTGCCACAATCTCCAGATATTGAGTAGTGTGTGTGCATTCTCAATAATGTGCTCATATTTCCTCAGTTTTCCTCTCACTACATCATCCTCCTTGTGGGCGGACATATGCAAATGCAGTGTGACGTGGCAGAAAATTGGTAACTGAAAAAAAATCTTTAAGATTGTAGCGGCGCAGATATTGGTGCCTTCAATTTCCTGAAAAATCGTCCGATTGTCGGGCAGACCATCTGCCAGTGTGTACCTAGCTTTACTGTAGATTGCGCTTCCTTGAAGATTATCTTCTTACAGCCACCCTCTGTGTGTTTCTGTCTGGTCAGATCAGATGCAACTGTATCAGGGACAGCCCAGAATAAGAAAAGGTAAACCTTATTTAAGGGTAAAATACCTCCACTTGGAATGTTTATATGTGGACCTCTGTAAACATAGCTAATACTGATGTTATCAAAGCAACATTATTCAGCTGTCAATGTCAAATTTAAATTAATTAAGTATTCAAATGAATAACATGCCTAGCAATGTCATGATATCTGACTGCATGAAAACAGTTCTATTGGGAGGGCTGGCCCAACCACTACGCCAGGTACGCAACTGCGTAGAGTACCACAATGTGCAGGGCGCCTCCAACTTCTCCATTTGCCAGCTAGTGCCCGGCAGCTCCTTCACATTGCAGGACTGGAGGGGGGTTAGGGGAAGGGTGAGCCCAGTGAGCTGCTGCTACATACACAATGAGTTCAGCCTTAGCCTGCCCCGAGGCACCCACGGGAGCAGGAACTGGCCATTGGTGACACCACATCACATTTCCGTCGAGGGGAAGTAGTTAGCTTCCCGACGAACGGGATCCCGGCGGTCAATATACTGATGCCAGGATCCCGAGGGAGGACAGAAACCCGGTGTCATTATACCGACACCAGATGAGATGCCGGCGTCACAAAAATGACAGCTGTCATCCCGATCGTCCTGAGGGTGGGGTGCACTGTCGTCCCGCCACACAGGGGAGGAGGGAGGGGAAGTCAGGTTTAGGCTGCTGAAGGGGGTTTAGGGTTAGGCTGCAGTGCCGGAAGGGTTAGGGTTAGGCACACAGAAGGGGAGGTTAAGCACACCAAGCAGGGACGGTTAGTTTAGGCAGCGGGGAAGGAAAGGTTAGGGTTAGGCACCAAGCGGGGAGGGTTAGAGTAAGGCACCACCCAGGAGGGTTAGGGTTAGGCACCCACATGGGAGGACTAGGGTTAGGGTAGGGAAAAGGTGATGGTCAGGGGGCTTCCTGGGGGGCTGTCGGGATTCTGATGGTCGGGATGCCGCTGTTGGTATACTGACCACTGGCATCCCATCCATCAGCAAATCATACTGATCCCCCTTCGAGTCCTTGCTCAGTCTGCATGCATATTGTGTGGTGTCTGCTCCAGTGGAGCAGCTCCACGCCAGCGAGACCCGCCAGCCCAAGCCAGACTGTCAGCTCATTCTGCATGCATGCTGTTACTCCACACCAGTAAGGCCCGCCAGCCCCAGCCAGACAGTCATCTCAGCAGTGAGGGGTGAGAGGAGCAGGAAAGGGCACATTAAAAGGAGACTAGAGGAAGGTGACCCAGCCAAAGCAGCTGCCCCAGTCTGCTCCTGCTCCCACTGCTGGTACTCCGAAGATTCCCCCCCTCCTCCCGATGTTCCTGTCAGTCAGCCAGCCACCCACCCCACCCCCTGCTAGTGCCTGGAAATCCACCCCCTCTCCACTGAAAAACCCCAATCAGCTCCCCATTAGTAGGACCCCCGCAGAACTGCAGGCAGCATAGAAATTTTCCTGACTACAAAGGAATCCTATTCTAAAGGAGCAAGTTTATTTGTTCAACTTTTGTTTTATCTGCACCATAAAAAACATGTAAAGAGGGTATATACGTACTGAAACTTCAAGTTTAAGATTTGTAGGGGCAGTACTACTGTGGGCATTATGTGTAAAGGTCACTACAACTGTGGGTATTATGTGTGTAAGGGGCACTACTGTGTGGTATAACGTGTATAAGAGATACTACTATGTAGTGGAATATGAATCAGGGGCACTATGTGCGGTGTAATGTGAATAATATTGTGCTACTGTGTGGCGTAATTTGAATTAGAGGTACTATTGTGTGATCATGCCCTTTCCTTGTGAGACCACACCACTTTTTTGCACACGCCGCACACCCTGCACCCATTTAACTATATCACCTCTCCATCGGCCTGCCACTTGGTGCAGAGTGTCAAAAAACACTCAGAAAATGGCAGTCGCGGCTGCACAATAGAGATGTCTACGGGAACACAGCGAATACATTTTCCCGGAGACCTGCAGATGCGCAGTATACTCTGGCACAATGCCAGAATTTACTTCACCACCGGAGAGGAGGGGGTCCAATAGGAGACTGCACAGAGGGGGTCATTCCGAGTTGTTCGCTCATTATTTTTTTCTCGCAACGGAGCGATTAGTCGCTAATGCGCATGCGCAATGTCCGCAGTGCGACTGCGCCAAGTAAATTTGCTATGCAGTTAGGTATTTTACTCACGGCCTTACAAGGTTTTTTCTTCGTTCTGGTGATCGTAATGTGATTGACAGGAAGTGGGTGTTTCTGGGCGGAAACTGGCTGTTTTATGGGTGTGTGCGAAAAAACGCTACCGTTTCTGGGAAAAACGCGGGAGTGGCTGGAGAAACGGGGGAGTGTCTGGGCGAACGCTGGGTGTGTTTGTGACGTCAAACCAGGAACGAAACTGACTGAACTGATCGCAGATGCCGAGTAAGTCTGGAGCTACTCAGAAACTGCTAAGAAGTGTCTATTCGCAATTCTGCTAATCTTTCGTTCGCAATTTTGATAAGCTAAGATTCACTCCCAGTAGGCGGCGGCTTAGCGTGTGCAAAGCTGCTAAAAGCAGCTTGCGAGCGAACAACTTGGAATGACCCCCAGAGGCCCCAGTGGTGCAAGTAGAAATATTTTCTTATGGGTACTGAGTGATGAAAATGGGCGTGGTCATGTGTTGTGATGGGGCGTGATCACATGCTGCTAGTGGGAGTGGCTACATGACACTAGCGGCGTGGCCACATGACACAGCCCCTTTTTTGGGGATTCTGGAGGCAAGGCTAAACATATATAGTAATGCCTCCAGTGTAATAGAAATATATAGTGATACCTCCAGTATAATAGAAATATATAGTAATGCCCCCAATTTAATAACAATATATAGTAATGCCTCCATTATAACAGGAATATACAGCCACTGTCGCACTCCCAGTAACCCTGACAAAGTGGGAGGACCGTCATGCTGCCAAGCACCATGGTCTTATTGCTTTGTGTCACTTATAACTGTGGCAATGGCAAAGTGTGTGGCAGGTGGTACTGCGTACCCGCTGCCGAATTCTTAAGGGTACTCCGTACCTGAGCGTACCCGCATACTTGCACCACTGACGGGCACCCTCCTCTCTTAAAGCACCTGTGATCTGACCCCTACTGTATATAAAAAACTCCAAACAGCAAAGCTTTTTAGAGTTAGTCCCTACTGGTTTACCCCATCCTCAGATGCCTATAGAGGCATATTCACTGGAGTGATGCCTCTTCTGTAGCCTCTATCCAGTTCCAGAATGTGACAGTGTACACATGCGCAGTGTCCTATTCTCCAGAAGGAGTCTTTCACAAATGTGACAAACTTCTCCAATATTCTGGGGATGTAACTCAAAGGTACAGCAGATTTCGCTACTGCTGTCCCTACAAGTTACACTTAGCATGGCCAGGGGCGGATTGGCCATAGGGCTCACCAGAAAGTTTCTTGGTAGGCTGATGTTTCTGTGGGAAAAAAGAATAGAGGTAATGGTGGCGCTGGCAGGCCTGTGTGTGTGGGCACCCTGGGATTAGCTGCCACCTGGTAAGGAGGTAGCCGGCCTCCTCAAGAACAAAACAATTATGGAAAATTACCAGGTGGGCGCTCAATACCAATTGATGGACACAATGATAAAATTAAACCAATTTATTACATAAATTAACAACATATAACACATAAAAATAAACAAGACCACAATGCAGTAATCATATAAAACTGAGGTTCCGGAAACCTCTAATTTGAACAATATTAAAAACTAATTAAATGTACTCAGAAGGCAGTCGCAATACCTAAGTATTTAAGAGATAATTCTCTGATAGCTTTTAGTTGTGTTTAATTACTTGCCCAGATGTAGGAAACACAAGAATACTTTGGCACAATCGTGCATATAGGTGACCTCAGAATATATATTAAATTCCGATTAGGAAAGAGTTCATCGCTTGCCAATTTTAATAGATGTATGAGCGGTGCAAGGATTGAGAGTTGAAAAATAGCTGTTACTCACAGACTGGACAGTTTTTCCTTTACTGTACCGCAATAGTATCGATGTATGTGGCCGCTTTCTATCACCCTGTGCACGGGTGAGACATCCGTCAGCGGCAGGACTCGTCAGCGGCGTAGTCCGTCTGTAGCGTCGGCGGAAAGCCGATCTCTCCTCCGGCAAACTGTAAGTGCACCGGTGCAGCGTTCTCCACCCCCAGTGCTGGTGGAATAGTGCTCACCAAGGTAGGACACAGGGCGTTCCCGGTACGGTCCAGGGGATTGAGTAAAGCAGTCACGCTGGAGAAATAACAAATGCCGGCAATTGTTTGGATGAACTAATAGGAGGACACACTTCAATTCTTGTGGGTAATGAGGTATTGGGGCTCCTTCTCTCTGTACCCTCAACGCGTTTCTCCGCACCCCAGGCGGCTTCTTCAAGAGGCAGAGATGTTTCTGTGGGACCTGTTTTGTGTGTTGTCATGCAGGGACGGATCTAGACTTTTCTTTAGGGGGGGGGCGGTTTACTGTTTAATCTTGACTCCTCCCTCTACAGTCCCAACTCCTCCCATCTGCAATCCTAACTCCTCCTCTCTCAATTCTGACTGAACTTTTTGACTGAGATAGAGCTTTGTGATTGTTCTATGTACATGTGACTGTGCTATGGGGTAATTGTATTTATTAGCCCTAGTACCCACACACCAGCAAGTGAGGGGCAAATGCTCTGTAACCCTTGCTCTCCTGGCTCCTCTGTGCTGCTGTGGTATAAGCTGCAGCACATCATTCTGCCTCAGGCTCTCCCAAGAGAGCTCTCTTCTGCTCAAAAGTGGGCGTGGCTATGACTGTGTTAGGGGGGGCGGTCGCCCCCTTCGCCCCCCCCCCCCCCCCCTAGATCCGGCCCTGTTGTCATGTGGCCCCACCCTCACATGACAGGCATCCCACCACACTCAGTACACTGCATTGTCCCCATTCATTCTGTTCTTTCATCTCTGCAGTACAACAACTCTGCCATCCAGTGATGCCGCCATGGTTACACTGTGTGTTATACCTCTTGTGCTGCCCATATCAGGCACATCTACAAAATATTACTGGGCTACTTTTAGTTCCCAATCCGCCCCTGGTCTCAGACACACCTGCAGCAAAAGACGCAAGGAAGGCCGCAATTACATACAATCAGGCCCTATGAGGAGAGATCCCACTCCCTCAACAAACCCCCCCCCCCCCTCCCTCCCGCCCTTATCAGACCATACCCCTATTAGATCTGCTTCCATAAATTTCCCGGGCTGGTTTTCCATCCCAATCCCCCCTGGGCATGGCAGACCATTCGTAATTGCAGAAGTGCCACCATTGTTAATAAATAGGCTCTATACTCAGTTATTCCATGCTTTCATTTCACAGATTTAATACTGGGTTACCTATTTCTGTCCTATGCTTCATACGCCAAATAAATGTTTGCAGTGTTTGTACAATGATAGAAATATAATTCATTACAGTTTTAGGGCTCTATTTATTATGCCAGTAATTTTTTAGATAGTGTTAGCTGCTGCAGCCTTTGAGCTATATGCAGGGACGGATTGGGGTCCAAATTTGGCCCTGGCAAGTGCAGAAAGGGGGTGCCCACGCCCGGAAAGTGGGGGCGCACATACTAGTGATGGGTGACTGCCGCGGGTCAAGGGGGCTGATACTCGCGACGCCCCCATTTCCATGGAAACGGGTGGGGGCATGCCACGAGTCAGGGGGCTTGGAGTTGCGGCACGCCTCCATTCCCCGGTGGACTGGGGAGCGTCTACAACAGAAAGCCGGAGGCTGCGCTGCGTGCGGTCTTCCCGGCTCTCTGAATGACAGGACCGGCCCACCAGCCATGGCAGTCCGGCCCTGGCTACATGCCACAGAAAATACCTTCGGACAGAGCCAGATTAACAATGGGGTGGACAAAGATACAGCTCCAGGCCTCCACATAAAAATAGGCGTATCATTATGGCAGCATAATGATGATCATTTGTCTAGCTGGCCACACAGTCAGCCATAAATTCAAAGTATTAAAGTTGTATTTCTAGTTTTCTGATACAAAAATCTAATTTTTGCATTTTTTATGTATTTAGAAAAATATTAGGGCTCATAGTGTAGGGGAGTGTACATGCCTATGGTACACACCACGCCCACACAGCACTGGTCACAGCACCTCCCTGTCTCATTTTCAGCCCCAGACATATATAGTGTTTATACCAGTCCTGCCAGGAAATGGTTCTCTAGGAACCCTCCTTGGCAAGGTGCGCAGCACATGCTCGGTCAGCTGACCTCACATGTGCAGTAGCGCTGCCGGATCCTGATATAGAAGTGAAATGATTGCCTTAGTAATCACTTCTAACAGTACATTGCAGTTATGGATTACCCTGTCTCTGCATGTATATGAATACATCCTGGTGGTACAGAATTTTGTGAACAGTGGTGATAAATTAGAGGACCTGATAATTAATAATTATGTCCCCATTGTAATATTGTAATTGTACAATCATTTGCAATGTTTTCTGATCTAAAAGAAAATAATAGTTTTATTAATACCTTACATTTTAGCTCATCTCTCTTAATTGATGAAGTTTTGCAAATAATTTTATTACACTTTGTTCTGCCTTCCAATGAAAAATAAACCTATACGAAAGTTGTTTCTAACATGTCTATTTGGGATTTAGGGGGACATGTACTAAGCAGTGATAAAAGTGGAGAAGTGAGCCAGTGGAGAAGTTGCCCATGGCAATCAATCAGCTGCTCTGCATATTTTGTAAGTATTCAAATTCTAAATATTACGTCAATGCTGATTGGTTGCCATAGGTCACTTCTCCACTGGCTCACTTCTCCACTTTTATCACTGCTTAGTACATGTCCCCCTTAGTTATTTGACTGGCAGTCAGGAGACTACCAGTTACAATACTGACCAGTACATCCCGCCCGATGAAAATCCCGCTGTCTGCATGCCGACCAACAGGGACTATTCCCACTCATGAGTGTCCATGACACCCATATTTGAAAAGTCGGTTGGGTTTCTGTTTTTTCCTGTCTATTAGATAGGAAAAAACACACCCAACTGACTTTTCAAACAATTGAATATCTCCCATAGAGTGGGAATATAACCTGAGACAGCGGGTCACACATACCCAACCCAATGTGACCGATGCCAGAATCCCAACACCCCTCAGGAGTCCGGAACCTGGACACTGACAGCCGACAGCCCGAAGGTGAGTATGAGGGCGTGTGTTAAGGCCCAGGGGTGGGGGAGAGTAAAGGCTGGTCACTGGAGGGGGAACTTAGGGTTAGGCACTGGGCGGGTAGCCACAGTCGACACCCTCAGACGGTTAACAGTTGGCCCTAGCTGTCCCTCCTAGAGGGGTAGGGGAGGGGAGAGGGGTCAAATACCACCATCTGGTGTCGAGATTCTCACTGTCAGGATACCGCGGTGGTCATGTGACCACCAGAATCCCAACCACCGGCATTTCATACCCATCTATTTCTAGGTGGCAGATTTCAGCTGACCTGTATCAGGTGGCTTTGAAAAGATACTGTGTATCATGGCTCTCCCTTCCTTAAGTATAATTAGGGATGTACCTTATTACGGGTTAGATATGTTATCCCAGCAGTTAGGATGTCAGCAGTCACATGACCGACAGCAGAATCTCGACACCGGACGGGGTACCGATACCCCAATACATGATGTTGGCTGTCGGTGTTCCAGCGCCGGTCTCCTGAGTGGTGTCAGGATTCCAGCATCAGTCACATGACTGCCAGCATCCCAACCTCTGGGATACCAAATGCATATCCCTTATTACAGCTGATTTTATACTTAGTTAAAATAATGGTATCGCACTTTGCAAAAAAAAACAAATAATCCTTAGAGAAGAAGGTAAGATACTCATGTTCATTTTCATCAAAAGGCCAACAGAAAAAATGAAATGCAATATTTGAAGATAAGCTTGAGGAGTATAAAGTAAGCATTTTAGGTGTGTTACAGAGCATATTCCTCTACAGAGCATGTTGTGGAATTAACTGTACACAGTGTGAGTGATGCAAGGCTGAATGCATTTCAAGCGCACCTCCACTTAGTGAAGAGACGTAACTAGGCTGTAATGAGAAGGGCTCATGTAACCAATTTCATTGTGGGCATGTCAACTCAAATACTGCCAATATAATTATTCATTTAAAATACATTTAAAAAAACACTAATGGGTGTGCAAAGTCAGTATTATATACACATTTATACCCCCCAACATGACACCTTCCACTGGGTATAAATGCTTTGCTCCTGGGCTTCTCAATTAATTGATGATTGCAGTCACGTGTTTAAAGCGCACTTCTCATCCAGTTCAACACAGGTGAATGCAATCATCAAGTACTTGGAAATCGCAGGAGCAGAGACTTTTGTACCTGATAAACGGGGCATACTTACCTACATTTGACTTTCCTCTCTAGGAGGAGCCCCGTGAGAAGATACAGGTAGGGGAGATGGGGGCAGGGCCAGACTAGTCATGCAAATTAGCTACGCCCCTTACGGTAAAATGCCACAAATCACACATATTTGATAAAGGGTGGAGCTAAAATGATGCAATTACTGTAGAATCTCATCACTTGGTCCCATCCTGTCCTGGCAGGACATGGATTCACAGCATTTCTCTCCCCATTCTGCACACTTCACGAGGAAGTGGGCGGGATGCTAGAGGGCATGGGACAACCCAAAATATCTGGTGTCTTCCACAGGTTCAGCAGGTATGGGAAGTGGGTCATGCTGGAGGGTCTGTACAATAAACAATTTAAAAAAAAGTGCATAAATTGGTAAGAGAATGCTTATATCACTGCTGAGGATCTTTTTGTGACCATATCAATCCGTACAATGTGTAGCACCCAGGGGCAGACTGGGATGGAAAACAAGCCTGGGAAAATTATGGAAGCAGCCCTAATGAGGGTGCGGTCTGATGAAGGTGTGGGGTCTGTTGAGGTGGTGGGATCCCTCCTCATAGGGCCTGATTGTATGCAGTTTTGGCCTTCTTCATGTCTTTTGCTGCAGTTGTGTCTGAGACCAGGGGCAGATTGGGAGCTAAAAGTGTCCCTGTAAAATTTTGTAGAAGTGGCCTAACATCGGCAGCACAAGTGGTATAATATACCATGTAGCCATGCAGCATTACCAGATAGCAGAGTTGCTGTACTGCAGAGATGGAATAACAATGGATGGGAACAATGCAGTGTACTGAATGCGGATGGCTGCCTATTATGTGGGGGTTGGGGCCAAATGACAACACACAAAACAGGCAGACACAACAGCCTACTAGGAATCTTCCTGGTGAGCCCTATAGCCAATCCAACCCTGGTAGCACCCCATCAGCACTGATCATATAATATCATATTGTGATTAAGGTAGCCCACAAAATAGCCCCACCAAACAGCTAATTTGCATTATGCCTAAGGCAAAACAAATAACTTTAATCAGGCTTTACTAATAATGTTAGATATTTAAATCCTTATTTACTAAGAGTAAATTTCAAAACGGACTTTCAGTAATGGGGTTTGGATGTTGGGATATATGAGTAAGCGTAGGGCTACCATATTTACAAAATAAAAAAACACCTAAAGGTCCGTACACACTTACCGATAAAATGAGCGACGTCGCTCATTTTCCCCCTCCTTGAGCGACGTCGCTCATTTTATTGTCAAGTGTGTATGCCGCCAGCGACGACCGATGCGCGGCCCCGCGGGTCGGCAACGATCGTCGCTGTCGGTAGGGCATGCATGAAGGATGTGGACTGTCGTCCACGACCTTCATGCAGGGCTGGCGGGGGCGTGACGTCACTGAGCGATATAAGCAGTCATATCGCTCAGTGTGTATAGTCGGCCGCCGGCCGGCCGGCCCGGGAGGGGGAAACATTAGACGATGTCGCTCACAGAGCGACATCGTCTAATGTGTATGGGCCTTAATATAAAGTTTACTCAGGCAATGAAAAAACACCCTTTATCTGGGCACCAAATTCAGTAAGATTTATATATAAAACCTTTTCTGACTAATCCTGATAATCCAATGTCAACAGGAGGCGGAATTCTTGAAAGATTAAAATTTAAAGGTAAAGATTTGCAGTTCAAAAAACAAAAACAAAACAAAACTGTGACTGTCCTTTGAAAAGTAGGAATCTTATGTCAAAAGATATGCCCAGTTATATTTCCCCTCGTATTTCCTAATCAGAGGCAATAAGCAAGTATGTCTGATAAAAAAGTACGTTGCTGAAGAAACTCAGAAGAGGCTCAAAGAAAAAAAACACAAATGGCTTTATTTACGAAGCGTTTCAGATCGTGTAGTAATAGCTAGCCTCATAAAATCATTGCCCTTTTAAATATTGGTGGTCATTCCGAGTTGTTCGCTCGCAAGCTGCTTTTAGCAGCTTTGCACACGCTAAGCCGCAGCCTACTGGGAGTGAATCTTAGCATAGTAAAATTGCGAACGAAAGATTAGCAGAATTGCGAATAGACACTTCTTAGCAGTTTCTGAGTAGCTCCAGACTTACTCGGCAACTGCGATCAGTTCAGTCAGTTTCGTTCCTGGTTTGACGTCACAAACACTCCCAGCGTTCGCCCAGACACTCCCCCGTTTCTTTAGACACTCCCGCGTTTTTCCCAGAAACGGCAGCGTTTTTTCACACACACCCATAAAACGCCCAGTTTCCGCCCAGAAACACCCACTTCCTGTCAATCACATTACGATCACCAGAACGAAGAAAAAACCTCGTAATGCCGTGAGTAAAATACCTAACTGCATAGCAAATTTACTTGGCGCAGTCGCACTGAGAACATTTCGCATGCGCAATTAGCGGAAAATCGCTGCGATGCGAAGAAAATTACAGAGCGAACAACTCGGAATGAGGGCCATTGTGCATAAAAACGATCAGAGGTTTCACAACCCATGCTTCATAATAAACCCAAAGCCTGTTAAAAGTAGACATTTAAACTTATTTTTGTTTACAGCACCAAGTTATTAGCTTAGTGTAGCAACATTGTTTCAACAACGAAAAAATGTATGTGTCTACCGAGACTACTATTGTATCTTTTCATAATCACTTGTTTCCTGTCGGATTAACATGGTGAAAAGGAGTGTGGCATAAATCATTGCAGGATAATGTTTACAGGACTGTTATGTACATATGTTCCTAGAGCATAACTATTCCTAGTTACACCTCTGATGTTGGCAAATGGAGTTTAAAATATTGAAAAACAGTTTGTTGTTAACAGGGGCGCCAGAATGTTTTGTGGTTGGGGGGGGGGGGGTAAAATAAATACATTTTGCCGCTCCCCCTGATTATCCCCACTCCCCGTGCAGGGAGCGCTTACCACGGGATCCCCGCGGAGACTCCTGCTTCTCTGTGGGCTGTACTGCTGGTATGAGCCTGGATATCAGCAGCCCAGTCAATGTGTGCCCACTATAAATATAATGTCCAGTAGCAGAGAGAGGACAAAGTGATAGGACTTGCCAGTCACCTGTATCTTCAGGAGAGCACTCACCCTTTATATCCAAGTATCCAAGGGCAAGTCACAGCCAGAAAGTAACCAATCAGGTCTTCCCACACAGGTATGAGCAGACACCAGTGAACTGCTCAGCAGGAGTCCAGGAGGAACGCTATAATTGTGTGCCACGTGACATCACTCAGGCGGCTCCAGCAGCCCCCGATGCACACCCGCTGCCCGTTCCAGCCATCCACCAATCAGCATGCTGACAACCATTCACTGTCCAGCTGCAGGCTGGGAAGCAGGTAGAGAATGCTGATTGAATGCTCTGATGGTGTGACTACCACCCACCCCTGCTTGGAGGCCCATAGAATTGTGGGGCCCAGGGTAGCTGTCCAGTATGCCTACATGTTAAGATGACCCTGAGGTCCAATTAGCTTTGTATAACACACAAGATGTTTCAGAGGGTCACAGCTGCTAAAATACTAAAGTACATTACACCCATATAACAGCAGTCCTGATTTGTGTTGAAGTGCACACTTGGGGCTCTCTTTTGTGGCCCATGACTCTGGACTATCCAAGAAAAGTTATGACAAATTAGAGTTACTGTACTCCCCATATAGATACTTTCTATAAATATCATGTATGCTGTGGTCATTATACTGCAACAGTGCTAATTACAACATACCATGGATAGAAATAAACCACATATATTTACTCTCCTTGTTTGGGCAAAGGTTTGCTAGGTGGAAATTACAATTTTTGTAAACTGAAATGATGGCTTTGACAGCTCATTCTGTTTTCTGTTTTGTTTTGGCCTCCCCTTGCTCCTGATCTCTCCAATTTGATTATTAAACTCACCTTGTCTTACTGTACTCCATATAGTTGAATTATAAATTTGCCAGATGTCTCTCTGTACTATATCATAGCGCGTTTTTAGTGGTGGGTCTCAGGTGTACCCTGTACAGGCACACTTTTTTGTTCTGAAGCGTGAAAGCTAGTACATATCTTGTTTCAACTTATAAATGTAGGTGAGCCCTGTACCTGCACCTTCTTTCATAGAAAGAAAAACAAGTACTGATCCTAGTAATAAATCCATAAGCATGAATTGTTTCCTAAGTAGTATCCATCTACATTGTTACTTCTACCTTTAAAGTTCTCCGGGAGATGAGATACAGTCAGACAGTTTAGGGAAGGGCTTTCATGTCATTAGAACCTGTCCCACCACAGTAAAAAACAGCAATTTTTGAGTAGTGTACAGGGGGTGGATCTGAAATGACTTAATTTGCATAATTTGGCCCCACCTCCATTATTATCCCCCCATCTGCCCACTGGACTCGGAAGGTGGGCAGGATGCAGGAGATCCACCTACTCTCCGGGGGTTGCAGGGGGATACCCAAAAGATCGTGAGCCTCTTGCAGTTTCCGGGAGAGTAAGCAAGTATGACTAATACCTTACAACAGGGGTGTCAAACACAAGGCCCGCGGGCCAAATCCGGCCCGCCAGACCTCGTCTGATGGCCCGCGGTGCCGCCGCCAGCCTTGCAGCCTCCCCTTTTTTTTTTTCAATGAATTTACTCCGTGCCTGCACGGAGTAAATTCATTTTAAAAATGGCTCAAGTTAAAAAAAAAAAAAAAAATTTACTTACCTTCCGGGACCTGGCCCGACTTCTTCCTGCCCCGCACTGCTCCCTGGGTGTCGGACGTGACGTCATCACGTGACGTCCGCCCGACATCTCCAGGGATCAGAGGAGCGCGCGGACGCCGCGGAGAGGAGCAAGAAGAAAGAAGTAAAAGAAAGAAAGAAGTAAAAGGTAAGTAAAGTAAATGGAGGGGGCAGATGGCTGGGCACTATAAAAGGGGGCAGATGGCTGGGCACTATAAAAGGGGGCAGATGGCTGGGCACTATAAAAGGGGGCACATGGCTGGGCACTATAAAAGGGGGCAGATGGCTGGGCACTATAAAAGGGGGCAGATGGCTGGGCACTATAAAAAGGGGCAGATGGCTGGGCACTATAAAAGGGGGCAGATGGCTGGGCACTAT
Source organism: Pseudophryne corroboree (assembly GCF_028390025.1). Classification (NCBI taxonomy): domain Eukaryota; kingdom Metazoa; phylum Chordata; class Amphibia; order Anura; family Myobatrachidae; genus Pseudophryne; species Pseudophryne corroboree. The sequence goes on along the minus strand of NC_086448.1, from coordinate 349,289,768 downwards.
AAAAGGGGGCACATGGCCTTGTGTTTTCCATATGTTTAATAAACAGTGTTTGGCAATATTTGTATGTTTAAAAAAAAATTAATGTTTGTTACCAAAAAACATTTTTCAATACATTGTACAATAATTGTACATTTGAATATCTACTTGTCATTATTCTGACTATGTTTCTGCTTTCAGAGCTAGTTATTACTTACATTATTACAAAAAACAGTAATAATTGAATGCAGTGACATTAATTTATGATAATAAAGAGTGGACACATAGACCTACAGATACAACCGGCCCTTTGATGGGGACCAAACTGCTGATGCGGCCCCCGATGAATTTGAGTTTGACACCCCTGCCTTACAATCTCATTGATTTGTACCATTGCAATGCTATCTGATCTATAAGAAATTTGTTCTCTATTGTAGAGAGCAAAGATCTAGTCACACTGCAATGTTCCAGTACAGTACCATACTCATTTTCCTGCTCTGGGCAGGCTGGTCAGATCCCCTTCACTCACTTCTACAACCCCTGTTCTCCACCAGTACACCAAAGTGGCATTTTTACGTAATGCATGGCTCCATTCTCTCGGTCACTATAGTGACATTGGAGGCAGCAAAGATTAGATATCTTCTGCAGTCAGGGCCGGTGTTAGGGTGTTCGGCGCCCCCTTGCAAACTATAAATTTGTGCACTCCCTTTTTTTAAAAAGGGACAGCGCACACCTTTGGAGCACATCGGGAAACGGTGTGTGGCCTCACAAGGAAGGGGCGTGGTCACATAGTAGTAGCCTCATTACGAATTATGCCACACAGTAGTACAATCTTATTTACATTGAACCGCACTTAGTAGTACCACTTTTATACATAATATCCACAGTATTTATTATTTTATTTTATTTACAGTTTCTTAGATAGTATCACTCGCCAGGGGCAGCGGCCGCTGCGCTTACCCCTGCGTGTCCGTTGGTCCTCCTGGCGGTCCCCACCTTCGGTGGTTGCTGGGTCCCGGCGTCTGGCGGCGCTGCTCCCGGCGGTTCCCCGGAGCGTGGGCGCCGCCATTGCGCCCGGCTGTCACGTGGGTGGTGGGCGGGTGACGTCGCTGGCTCCCCTCCACCAATCGGAGGAAGGCGGGGAATTCAAAGGTGGATGCCGGACAGAGCCCGGCGCCTTAGTATCGTCTCTCCTTAAAGAAAGACTCCAGTGCTCCCTTTGTGCAAGCGTGTTCCCTGTTTCACGGTCTCCAGTGTTCCCAGCACTCAGCGTGTCCTCCGTCTCACAGTCTCCAGTGTTCCCAGCATTCAGCGCGTTCTCCGTCTCACAGTCTCCAGTGTTCCCAGCATTCAGCGTGTTCCTCTGTCACACAGTCGCCAGTGCTTTCAGCATTGCTCACAAGTTTTTCACCACTCAGTGTGCTTTAGCATCGCTCACAAGTTTCTCACCACTCAGTGTGCTTCAGCATCGCTACAGGGATTCTTTAGCATATCTCACAGTAACCACCAGCACCATTCTCAAGTCCTGTCTTTCAGGTGGATTCCAATATCCGTCACGAGCTCTGCCTGCCGCTAAAGTCCTGCATGAAGAAAACCTACATTCGGCCATCTCTACTTCGGCCCAGCTGTGGTTCCTCTTCCCGGTCACCGGAAGAACCCCCGACTTCACAACACTCTCAACCCAGGTCAGTGATAGTATACTCAGGCCCCATGGACCCGGGGGATCGGAACACAGAGTCAAGCGCCATCCAAAATTTGGCTTCCCGAGTTCAGAGTCAGGAGGCGACACAGGGCCAGGTGATACAGTATCTCCAGGAATTGTCTGGTCGATTGGATCAAATTCAAGCCTCTATAGCTTCGATAATTCCGGTTCCAGTTCCCGTAACCGCTCCAGTTGCCGTTTCCAGTAATGTCTAACCTTCGGACGGTACCAGGCCACGCCTTCAGCTTCCTACCCCTTCCCGCTATAATGGGAATCCAAAGAATTGCCGCGGTTTTCTAAACCAGTGCGAGGTGCACTTTGAACTTCTTTCACACAATTTCGCCACGGATCGGTCTAAAGTGGCTTATATTATTTCCTTGCTAGAAGGTTCAGCGTTGGATTGGGTGTCTCCGTTATAGGAACGATCTGATCCATTGGTTTCCAATTACACCAATTTCATCACGTCCTTCCGAAGAATCTTCGACGAGCCCGGCAGGGCAACCGCCGCTTCCTCTGATTTGCTTCGTGTTCGTCAAGGCTCCCGTTCTGTGGGGCAGTACGTTGTTCATTTCCAGACCATTGCCTCAGAACTACGCTGGAATAATGACGCTCTCAGGGCCGCCTTTTGGAACGGGCTCTCTGACCGTCTGAAAGACGAGCTGGTCACTAGGGATCTGCTGGATCCACTAGAAGAGTTGATCTCACTCTGCGTCAAGGTGGACCTCCGCATGCAGGAGCGTGGTGGTGAACGTAGTCGGTCGGATCGGTCCAGGTTTCAGCTTCCTCCTCCTAGGCAAGCGGTTGTACCATGTCCGGACAAGCCCATGCAAATTAACCGATCTCGACTGTCTCCGGAGGAACGACAGCGCCGTCGTGAGGGTATACTGTGCCTGTACTGTGGAGCCGCAGATCACTTTATCAAGTTCTGTAAATCCCGTCCGGGAAACGGGCAGGCCTAGCTTGTTCTGGAGGAGTCAAGTTGGGGGTCACGACCAAATCTTCTCCGACTGTGGATTGTCTACTCTCCGTGTCTCTGTTTTCTGAGTCAGTTGCCAAACCTCTTAATGCCCTACTGGACTCTGGGGCTGCAGGGAATATTGTTTCTCTTTCTTGTGTTCAGAGGCTGGGTTTAGAGCTGCAGTATATCAAAAGACCTATTACGCTGACTACTATCAACAGTACCAAAATAACCAATGGTCTTATTACAAGTCGTACAAAGCCCATCAAGCTACAGGTCGGAGCTCTACATCAAGAGCGTTTAGAGTTCCTAGTGATTCCGGAGATGCCCCACGATCTTGTCCTGGGGTTGCCTTGGCTCAAAATTCATAACCCTCACGTCGACTGGAAGTCGTCGCAAATATTGTCCTGGAGCTCGTTTTGTCACTCTAGTTGCATCACACCCGTTTATCCGCTCCGTGCATCTTCCAGGTCGGATGAAGAACTCATTCCGAAGATCTATCGGGAGTTCGCAGATGTCTTCTCTGAACAGGCGGCTGATCAGTTACCACCCCATAGACCCTGGGACTGTCCCATTGAGCTTATCCCAGGGAAGATGCCACCCCGGGGGCGCACGTATCCCTTGTCACTACCTGAGACCCAGGCTATGTCGGAATATATTAAGTCTAATCTGCTTAAAGGATTCATCCGTCCCTCTACCTCCCCGGCTGGAGCGGGTTTCTTCTTCGTGAAGAAGAAGGACGAGGGATTAAGACCATGTATCGATTATCGTGGTTTAAACGATATCACCATTAAGAATAAATATCCCTTGCCACTAATCACGGAGCTATTTGACAGGGTTCGTGGAGCCCATGTTTTTACGAAGCTCGACTTGAAAGGAGCCTATAATCTTATACGCATTCGACAGGGGGATGAATGGAAGACTGCCTTCAATACCAGGGACGGGCATTACGAATATCTGGTAATGCCGTTCGGTCTTAGTAATGCTCCTGCCGTTTTCCAGGGATTCGTAAACGAAGTCTTCCGAGATATGTTATATCAAGGTGTAGTGGTGTATTTGGATGACATTCTGATTTTTTCCAAGAGTCTTGCGGAGCACCGAGTACAGGTCAAAGAGGTACTTTCCCGCCTACGAAGAAATCGTCTTTACGGCAAAATTTCCAAATGTACCTTTGAGGTCCCTTCAATTCCGTTTCTCGGTTATGACATCTCAGGCACGGAGCTTCGCATGGATCCGGAAAAACTCTTGGCCATTCGGGATTGGACTCAGCCTCTCTCTCTCAAAGCAGTACAAAGATTCCTGGGCTTTGCGAATTACTACAGAAAATTCATTAAGGGATTCTCCACCATTGTTGCACCCATTACTGCATTGACAAAAAAGGGATCCGATCCAAGTCTGTGGTCTTCTGAAGCCATAGTAGCGTTTGCCCGGTTGAAATCAGCTTTTATGTCAGCTCCGGTACTCCAACAGCCAAATTTCACAGAACCATTCTTCTTGGAAGTCGACGCTTCTTCAGTCGGCATTGGAGCCGTTCTTTCACAGTACTCTTCTGATGGAAAGTTGCATCCATGTGGTTTCCATTCTCGGAAGTTCTCCTCTGCGGAACGAAACTACACTATTGGAGATCAGGAACTTTTGGCAATAAAATCTGCCTTGGAGGAATGAAGATATTTATTGGAAGGTGCTAAACATCTAATTACTATTTACACCGATCATAAGAACTTGCTGTATATCAAAACTGCCCAATGTCTAAACCCCCGTCAAGCTAGATGGGCGCTCTTCTTCACTCGGTTCTCGTTTGTTATTAAGTACCGGGCTGGGACTCTCAACGCCAAAGCTGACGCTCTGTCCCGTTCCCTAACGGCCTCAGATGAAGAGAATTCCCTTGAGAAGAGTCTAATTCTCAGTCCAGTTTCCATTTCCACAGCTCCCACTTCTCTAGGGCCTCCTCCTGGGAGAATGTCTGTACCAGTGGAATTTCGACCAAAGTTACTGCAGTGGGCCCATATATCCAAGTTCTCCGGTCACGCGGGAGCCCAGAAAATGTTTGAGTTTCTACGAAGGACATATTGGTGGAACACCATGAGGAGGGATATACAAGACTATGTTAACTCTTGTCCACAGTGTGCCCAGCACAAAACTCCTCATTTGCCCCCTGCCGGTTTGCTTCGTCCACTGTCCATTCCTAGGAAACCATGGACCCATATTTCTATGGACTTCATTACCGAGTTACCTCTCTCCAAGGGTTGCAATACCATCTGGGTGATTATTGACCACTTCTCAAAAATGGCACACTTTGTTCCATTGACAGGTCTACCAATGGCTCCCAAGTTGGCTCTACTATTTATCCGAGAACACTTTCGCTTGCATGGGTTACCTCAGGAAATAGTCTCTGATCGAGGGGTACAGTTCACTGCAAGGTTTTGGAGGGCTCTCTGTTCGGCGTTGCAAATAAAACTCAAGTTTTCATCTGCTTATCATCCACAAACCAATGGTCAAACCGAACGAGTCAACCAGGATTTAGAGACATTTCTCCGCATTTATCTCTCTCCTTCACAGGACGACTGGGTGGAGCTGTTGCCCTGGGCTGAGTTCGCCCATAACCATCTGTATCACGCTTCCACTGGTGATTCCCCATTCTTCATCAATTATGGATTCCACCCGCGAATTCCAGAATTACCACTCCTTCCTTCAGAGGACGTTCCTGCTGTTACTTCCACTCTTCGGCACTTCAGTCAAATTTGGAGTAAGGTTCATGCTAATCTCAAGAAAATCTCCATTCGATACAAGTTCTTTGCAGACAAAAAATGACGAGCAGCTCCTCAATACAAGGTTGGCGACAGGGTATGGCTCTCCACCCGTAACCTCCGTCTGAAAGTGCCCGCTATGAAGTTTGCTCCAAGATTCATCGGGCCTTATCCAGTTTTACAAGTCCTAAACCCTGTAGTCTGCAAATTGGGTTTGCCCTCTCACTTTCGTGTACCAAATTCTTTCCATGTTTCTCTCCTCCGGCCTCTCATTTTAAATCGTTTCCAGTCAGTGTCTCCTAGTCCGGTCTCGGTGGAGACCGAAGTTGGAACAGAATTTGAGATCAAAACGATTCTTGACTCCCGCTACTACCACAAGAATCTCCAGTACCTAGTGGAGTGGAAAGGTTATGGTCCTGAGGAAAGAAGTTGGGTAAAAGCTTCCGAAGTCACTGCTCCTCGACTAGTTCGGATCTTCCATTCCAAACATCCAACGAAACCCGGAAAGTGTCCAGGGGCCACTCCTGGAGGAGGGGGTACTGTCACATGCCAAAGGCAGCGCCCGCTGCGCTTACCCCTGCGTGTCCGCTGGTCCTCCTGGCGGTCCCCGCCTCCGGTGGTCGCTGGGTCCCGGCGTCTGTCGGCGCTGCTCCCGGCGGTCGCTGGGTCCCGGCGTCTGGCGGCGCTGCTCCCGGCGGTTCCCCGGAGCGTGGGCGCCGCCATTGCGCCCGGCTGTCACGTGGGTGGTGGGCGGGTGACATCGCTGGCTCCCCTCCACCAATCGGAGGAAGGCGGGGAATTCAAAGGTGGACGCCGGACAGAGCCCGGCGCCTGAGTATCATCTCTCCTTAGAGAAAGACTCCAGTGCTCCCTTTGTGCAAGCGTGTTCCCTGTTTCACGGTCTCCAGTGTTACCAGCCTTCAGCGTGTCCTCCGTCTCACAGTCTCCAGTGTTCCCAGCACTCAGCGTGTCCTCCGTCTCACAGTCTCCAGTGTTCCCAGCATTCAGCGTGTTCTCCGTCTCACAGTCTCCAGTGTTCCCAGCATTCAGCGTGTTCTCCATCTCACAGTCTCCAGTGTTTCCAGCATTCAGCGTGTTCCTCTGTCACACAGTCGCCAGTGCTTTCAGCATCACTCACAAGTTTTTCACCACTCAGTGTGCTTCAGCATCGCTCACAAGTTTCTCACCACTCAGTGTGCTTCAGCATCACTACAGGGATTCTTTAGCATATCTCACAGTAACCACCAGCACCGTTCTCAAGTCCTGTCTTTCAGGTGGATTTCAGTATCCGTCACGAGCTCTGCCTGCCGCTAAAGTCCTGCATGAAGAAAACCTACATTCGGCCATCTCTACTTCGGCCCAGCTGTGGTTCCCCTTCCCGGTCACCGGAAGAACCCCCGAGTTCACAACACTCTCAACCCAGGTCAGTGATAGATAGGGCAGCATATTCCATTGCACTTTACAATTGGAATCAACATTGATAATACAAACTGGGTAATAACAGACAGACATAGAGGTAGTAAGGCCCTGCTTGCAAGCTTACAATCTATAGTAGTAGCAACGCTTATACACAAAATGCCCCCAATAGTAGTGCTGCTTATACACATAGTGCCCCTAGTAGTAGTGCAGTTTATAAACATAATGCCCCCAGTAGTATCGTCCCTTATACACATAATGCCCTAGTAGAAGCACCACTTATACACATAATGCACCCTGTAGTAGTTCCCCTTGTACACATAATGTCCACCAGTAGTAGCACCCCTTATACACATAATGCCTGCAGTAGTAGCTCCCCTTATATCAGTCTCCTGACTAACACATTACCGTTTGGTAAGTGTGTATACTTACCTGGATTGGCCGCTCGGTTGGCTAAATGGCAGGTCAGTCGTTGTAACACTCAGGTGTGTACCCAGCATTAGACATTTATGATTGATTTCCACCACATTATATACTATACCTGTCTAATGGAAGTTCACATGAAAGCTACTTCTGCTTTCATTTAAAGGTTTTTGATGGATGTCATGGCAACCCTTCAATGCATACAGTTTGTGCTCTACTATTGCCGAGTTGTTAGCCTTAGAAAAGCATCAGGTATGGAGCCATTGAGGTTTAATATCTTGCAAACCCCTCAATTCTATTAGGGGAGAGAATGGGTCTATATGCAAATATTAGTTTTACCTCCAAGAACTTTATTTGTTTTTATGGCATTAATGCACTTTTATATCAGCATTATGTATTAATTTAATATAATTTTTGTCTCTGTTTTACAATATGCTGAAATTGAATGTTCTGAATATTTTATTGATAGTTTAGTTAGCTTTTTAATGCAGACGTGATAAACGTTAGTACAGAAGGTGTGGGGAAATGCCTTAGCTGAACAGATGGGATTTTAATGTTATAGATACCAGAAAGTTCCACTCTACTTTGTGTTTGCCATAAATACAGTTGTGACTCTTTGTTTATTTTGGTCTGTTTGCTTGTTAATTTATTTTCTTTGTGTATCTTGACAGCTGAAACTGTCTGTATTACATGTAGTACTGATTAGCAATCTCAGGGTTGTAACTCATTGGGCTGGATTCAATTAGTAGTGGTGTTTACCGTGGGCTTGTATCAGTACCCGCAGGCTGCACTTACCACAGATTTCTGTTCGCACCCTCCTGAGGGATGAACAGAAATACACAGTAAGTAGGTCTGCCCTTACTGTAGTTGCTGCGAGCATGTTAACCAATAGCTTTGGAAACCTAACCTGGAATCTATGGTTTAACGCACGTTAGTAGCAGGCTATAATTAAATAGCTCCAGGCGGCAAAGTCCGAGGCTACCAGCCCTTGGTAAGCACCGTGGATAACTGAATCCAGCCCATGGATAACCAATTTTACAAAGTACAGAGTGTTCTGCTCCAATCCTTTCCACCTAATTTCTTACTGATTTACAAATTTATGTTAAAAATAACAAAATAATCACTTTAGCATGTTGTTGTATATTTTATTATTTTACAGACTTAAAATTGATACATTTACACATGATATAAGTGTCTATTGTAATTGTTTTCAGTTATGTCCTTGTAAACCCACATTTCAGTGGCTTACTTGCAAGGATGTGTATTTGAAAGCTTTGTGCAAGACCCATTCAACTGATTGAAGGGTGCCTTGCTCGCAGCATCAACAACTTTGTATGCCCCTTAGATCATTCATTCATTCATTCATTCATTCATTCATTCATTCATTCTTTTAGAGGTGCAAGTGCCTGTATCCCCTCTTCTTAACTTGGCACTCTGTAAACTTTGTGGGGGGCAGCGCATGCTGTCAGTGCTGCTGTCTGTCCTGCTATGCAGACAGCAGCGCTGGCTGGGAAAGTGTGTGCCAGAGGCTGGGGACAGCCCAGCAGCTTCCAGAGTGCTGGGCTTTCCCCCAGCGTAACGGTGGGTAGCATAGAATTGGGGGCATGGCCTAACACGACAGAGGCCATGCCCCGAGGGTCCCGATCTGCGTTTTTTCCGGGGCTTGGAGATGTCATCATCTCCAGGCGTGGGCCAGAAGACACTGCACCCGGGTACTGTGTAAACAGCGCCGACCCGGGATATTCCTGGGTCGGCACCGTTGTGGAAAAGGGGTCCGTCTCGGGTCTGAGCTGGCTTGGAACCGTGTTCCAAATTCCGGGTCAGACCTGAGACTACTAGTGGAAAAAGGGTAATAGTTACATGGTGATACAAGATTCATAGTAGCTTCCATAACTGATTATAAGAATGAAAGATTATACAAAAAAAGAGTCGCTGATACTGCATATTACTGAGTATCCTATCCTCACAAAAAATGGCACTGTTCAAAAATCATATAATAAGGGCTGAAACTTCCATGGTTATACACATGCAAACTTCATACATCCTTAAAGCAGAATAAATATGTAATCCCGGCTGACGGGATGCTGGCTGTCAGTATCCCGACAGCGGCATCCTGTCAGATGGAATCCCGAGTGGGAGGCAGAGAGTACCTTCGTGGGCTCACTGCGCTCCCCACGCTGCAGGCACGGTGGTTCGCTTCGCTCACCACAGGCTATATTCCCACTCGGGTGGTGGCATGGAATACGGGGATGCCTCGGGATTGCGAATGCCGACATTTCTCCAGCTTTTGGGATTCCAGCTTCAGTATCCTGAACCCAGGGATCCCGACAGCCGGTTTATTTACTGCTTTCCCCTTAAAGCATATCCCTTGTGCAAATTGCTATGTTTTCAGCCATACCTATATGGCTTTTGTTATAATCTAATATATACATTGAATTAACTTTCTAAAACACATTTTATTGGCCATAGATGCAACATGATGTAATGGTTAAATACATTTTATTGTCTTCATTATACATACTGTAAGGCAAGGATCTGCATAATTTAAAACTTCACAAATAGATGATATACAGTAAGTTACATGATAACTGAATAATTTTAAAGCAGCCGCAGGAGTATTTACATTGTGGAGTTACTTACATTAGAAAAAAAAAAAACACCAATTTAATATTGTCATCAAATACAGAGTACAAAAAAAGCAAGCATAAAATCTATACACACAGTCTACCACCAGGTGGAGTGACAGATAATGCACGCAAATAGATATGGATTTCAGGCTGTTCATGTTTTAAACACACATCAGTCAATTATTAGCTCAGTCTGTGCAGTGTGTGAAATTGTTTTGTCACAAAATAGTAATTAATAACATTATGTATAGCTTTAACTTTCTAGTTTGATTTGTTTGTATTTTTTTTTTTTTTTTTTTCATTTAAAGACAATGTATTCAGGTTACTAACGTCTTCGAGTATTTAGTGAATGCTTCTGTAACAGCATGGTGAAAATAGTACAAACGTACTGTACCTAGGGTTGCCAGGTCAACTATTTAAAACTTTTGTGAACACTTTCCTAGAACATTATGTGATATGTGTACACTGTATAGGCATTGGGCACCATATAGACATTCGGCACCAATGTCTACAGTACAAACATACTGTACCTAGGATTGCCAGGTCAACTATTTAAAACTACTTGCCAACTTTTGTGAACACTTTCCAAGAACATTTTGTGATATGTGTAGAACACTATATAGACATTGTGCACCATCTTTCCAGGCATGATATGGTCATTAAATATTACCATAATACAGTTAGCTGCATTATGCATACATTCCATTGTTATGACAATTTATAATATAGTAATGCAGTCATATACAAAAGCATGTGTATGTCCTAAGTGTCCACTTTGAAAGGGCTAGCATGGAAACTACCTGTAACCCAGAGCAACAATTTATATAGTCAAAAGGGGTTTTGTACTTTTGGACTACAAAAATCTTGTGCGCTATATAAATAGCTGGTAATAAAAAAAATATCCTACCTAAATACAATAGTTCTGTCTCATCTGATCATTTTAGCTTTTTTTTGGCTTGAGGCACCATGGATGAAAAAGGGCATGTTAAAAACTAGACAGACCTTTTTTATTTTAAACAGTGTAGTACTGTGCTAGTTAGGCTAATAAATGATTGATAAACTAGTCACACCCGATGTTATTGAATAAATAATTGATTAAAATATATCACCACTTGTGATAAGTAGTGTTATACCCCTTTCACACTGCCAATGCCGGATCCCACCTGGGAATTGAAAGCGGGTCCTTCCCGGCTGGGATCCGGCATTGGCAGCTGCTGCAGGCTTTCCCGACCCGGCAATAAGCTGGGCGGGTTGCCATAGCAGCAGGGGGGTGGAGCCAGCGGCGGGGGCGGAGGTGGAGGCGGCGCTGGAAGATGAGCTCATCTCCGCGCCGCCTCTCCCTATCTTGTAAACGGGTCCCGGATTGCATCGACCCGGGAGCCCGTTTACGCAGCCACTGACCCGGTATTCAACCCGGGTATAACACTGCGTTATACCCGGGTTGAATTGCCGGGTCAGGCGACCCACAGTTTCAGCAATACCCCTTTCACACCGCACACCGACCCGTGTCGACACAGCAATATGCCGGGTCGATACCGGGTTATTTGTGCAGTGTGAAAGGGGTATGAGTGGGATGCTGGGCCTTATTCAGGTTTGTTAACAAATCAAGAAAGTTAGCAATTGGGCAAAACCATGTTGCACTGCAGGTGGGGCAGATGTAACGTGTGCAGAGAGAGTTAGATTTGGGTGGGATGTGTTCAAACTCAATTGCAGTGTAGAAATTAAGCAGCCAGTATTTACCCTGCACAGAAACAATAAAACTCACCCAAATCTGAATCTCTCTGCACGTTACAGTACATCTGCCCCACATGCAGTGCAACATGATTTTGCCCAATTGCTAACTTTTTTGGTTTGCTAACAAACCTGAATAACCCCCTATAACTGGATAAACTACAGCAAACATCAAGACGAAGGGGGTCATTCAGATCTGATCACTGCTGTGCGTTTCCGCACAGCGTGCGATCAGATACTAACAGCGCATGCATATGCACCGCAGTGCGCACACGCGTCAGACAACAACAAAGGGCATCACATGCCATTGACAGGATGGTGAGAAAATTCTAATCACACGGGCGTTCGCAAGGTGATTGACAGGAGGATGACATTTGTGGGTGGTAACTGACCGTTTACTGGGAGTGTTCGGAAAAATGCAGGCATGCCCAAGCATTTTCAGGGAGGGTGTGTGATGTCAGCTCCGGCCCTGATCAGCCTGATTCTATTGCACTGGAGTGGAAAGGTTGGTTGCCCAGGGGTACTCGGGCGCTTTAGGTATGAGATGTTTCGCCAAGCTGCAGTCTCAGGAAAAGGGAAGTCACTCCCGTATGTAATGCACAAAGAGAAAGGTATTGAGACTGCGCTGAATTTGATGAATACAACAATGTTGATATATTAAATAAAACAGTTTTATTCCTAAAATAGTTACAGTAGGTATATATTAAAAACTAGATTGGTAAAATGAGTACATGTCAGAAACAGTAGGTATAATTTCTAATTTGCAAATTTTCAAATAAACATTCTAAGGGGTTACCCAATTCGCCAGGTAGAGAGAGTAGAGTTTGTGGAGATTTATGCATTGACCGTTCCAGATATTTTTCCCTGTAATGTTATAGTCCAGCTTTAAACAACAGTCTCAGAATTAAGCAAGGTCCAGTGGATGGACTATTTACCGTTAGAGGGTAATGTGCTCCAGAATCTTTGATGGAGAGCTCCTCATGCGTTACGGTTGATACAGTCCTTTATGAAGTACTTGCTATATGCAGTCCGAGAATTTGGAAAGGCCGTCTGGACAAAGGTTAGGGAAATGGTTCGGTCCTCCTTCAAATCAATTCCTGGCGAGGGTCCCTGGTTCAACTGACGCGTTTCGCTGCAATCAGCTGGCAGCTTTATCGAACGGTCAATGCATAAATCTCCACAAACTCTACTCTCTCTACCTGGCGAATTGGGTAACCCCTTAGAATGTTTATTTGAAAATTTGCAAATTAGAAATTATACCTACTGTTTCTGACATGTACTCATTTTACCAATCTAGTTTTTAATATATACCTACTGTAACTATTTTAGGAATAAAACTGTTTTATTTAATATATCAACATTGTTGTATTCATCAAATTCAGCGCAGTCTCAATACCTTTCTCTTTCTATTGCACTGGAGGAGTATGTCCTGGGCTGCACAGAGACTTGCACAAAGTGAATTTTAGCAGCTTGGCGTACACATAGGATCGCACACTTGCACGGCGAATATACACTCCCCCTGGGGGCATCGACTATCTCAACGCAGGACAGTAAAATTAGCAGCCCAGCGATCAGATCTGAATGACCCCAAAGTTGCAATACATCAGGTAGCAACAGGCAATTACAGCAGGTTTTAAGTGGATGGTTCTCACCTACATACAGTATTTGCACATTGCATTAGACTGGCAAAGTGAAAGCAGGATTTAACATCTGAATAGTTAACACACAAAGGGGTCTATGGGCCTAATTCAGACCTGTTCGCTCGCTAGGGTTTTTTTTGCAGTCCTGCATTCGCATAGTCGCCACCCATAAGGGAGTATATTTTCACTTTGTATGTGTTGCAGAGCTGTACAAACAGATCTTGTGCAGTCTCTGAGTAGTCCAGGACTTACGCAGCCGCTTCGAACACTTCAGCCTGTCCGGGACCGGAATTGACGTCAGGAACCCTCCCTGCAAATGCATGGACACGCCTTGCGTTTTTCCAACCACTCCCAGAAAACAGTCAGTTGACACCCACAAATGCCTTCTTCCTGTCAATCTCCTTGCGAACGCCTGTGCGAATGGATCATTTGCACAAACCTATCGCTGAGCGGCGATCCGCTTTGTAACCGTGTGAAGCGCTTACGCACTGTGGTGCATATGCATGCGCAGTTTAGACCTGATCGCATGCTGTATGAAAATGCAGCCTAGCGATCAGGTCTGAATGAGCCCCTATGTACTAAGCCTTGGAGAGAGATAAAATGGATGGAGCTAAAACACCAACCAACCAGCTCCTGTCATTTTTAAAACGGATTCAATATGATGTACAGGAGGCCAGGATGCTGTCTGTCCAGGGCCGGATTGGTCCTAGAACAACCGGGAGTTCCCTCGGTGGGCCGACCAGTGTGCGGGACCTACGCGGCCCCGCCCCCCTTCTGCGTCACCAGGCTGTGGGCCGTTTACTGAAACAACTGCAGGCAGCGGTCGCTATGGGGAGAGCTGGCCCACCCCCCTCCCTTTCACAATACTTGCTGCTTAATGTCTTGCTGCGGCCGCTGTCGGGAGAGCTGGCCACGCCCCCTGCACGTCAAAAGCTTACGCCTTTCTGCGGCCACGGGCCGCTATCAGGAGAGCTGGCCCGGCCGAACCCCCTGCAAGTCACCAGTTTATGCTGCTTCCCCCCCGCATGTCACCAGTTCATGCTACCACCCCCCCCCCCCCCGCATGTCACCAGTTTATGCTGCTACCATAGCCAGATTAAGGGGGGGTCATAGGGCATATTGCATCCCGGGCCCCCTTTGATTGAAAGGGGGCCCCATGGCCAGGGCACACCGATTTAGCTAGCTTTCTCTCTCATGCAGTAGCAGAACCAGACAGCCAGAATGCAAGCAGGGTAGTATGCATTGCAGGCAGAGTATCAGGTTGTATGAGCTACCGATTGAGCTTTCCGACCAGAGGAGAGATAGGAGGGTGGAGAAAAATGTAAGTGACACAGAGATCCCAGCTTCTCCTCCTCCCCAACTGGGTGTCTGAGTCCTGTGTAATCTATTATCTAATGAGGGTTTAGAACAGAGATTTTCAACCTTTTACAACTCGCGGCACACTGAACAAGATTTAAATATTGCCAAGGTACACTCAAATATAATGGTGATGCATGGTGCAGTTGCATGTCCTAGGGTGTCATGTCGCAGCTTCTCCATAGGTAACGACTGAGCCACATCTGAGAAAGCCAGAAGAGCCCAACACTGCCCGGGCCCAAAATTAGAACTGGCTCTGCAACCACTAAACCCACCAGTATTGATCGTTCCAGGGCCTAAGTAGCGGCAAAACACTGACAGGCCTGGCTCTGCTTCTATGGTGGCACACCTGGAGTCTGCTCAGGGCACACTAGTGTGCCACGGCACAGTGGTTGAAAAACACTGGTCTAGAGAGAGACACACACATACAGAGTCCTCCTGAGTCCTGTACCAGTGTGCAAATAGCACAGAGGCTGCTGCTATTCTTGCATGTGACAGGATAAATTATAGATTTTTATTCTATGTGTATTCTAAGGTTGTTTAAGTTGTCTTTGTTCCACTACAAGAAAATTTAATAAAATAGTTGTCATTCAATTATGTGGAGCTATAAACAGTAACTAGGCATTATTAAATTACTAGTTTAAATCTAATATACCCCACTGGGTTCAATTTAATATACATAATCCATACATCCTAACATGACCCAGTCATGCAGGAATAACATGCTGTCTTAAATTATAATTGCAATCATCTGTGTTGAAACACCTTTCTTATCAATTAAATAGTTCAACACAGGTAACACCAATCATATAGTAAGAGAGAAGTCCATATAGAGAGCATTTTATTCCTCTTGGAATGGGTCATGTAGGGGGGTATGCACAATCTAATATACATTTCCTCGCCTTCTACTTGGGGCCCCCTTACCTTGAGTGCCCTGGGCACCCCCAAGGCTTAATCCAGCCCTGGCTGCCACCCCTGCATGTCACCAGTTTATGCTGCCTCATGTCACCAGTTTATGCTGCACCCCCCCCCTCCCTCGAAAGTTTATACCTTTCTGCCGCAATCAGGAGGGCTGGCCCAACCCCCTCCCCCCCTGCACGTCACCAGATTATGCTTATGCTGCCCCCCTGCACGTCATCAGTTTATGCTGCCCCCCGCATGTCACCAGTCTATGCTGCGCACCCCCCCTCCCCAATCAGGAGAGTTGGCCCGGCCCCCCCATACCATGCATGCGTGCATACATATATGGGCTTGTGTGGAGGGTGGTGACTCCAGGGAACAGGGTGTGTGTGGTGAATGGGATGTAACAGGATGTGTGTTGTGATTTGGGGGCTTACAGGCTGTGTATGTGTGGTGACTGGGATGTATTAGGCTATGTGTGCATTGTGACGGGGTAAAAGGCTATGCGTGTGTGCGTGGGGGGGTGGCTGGTGGGAGCAGGCTGTGTGTGAGGTAACAGGAGGCACTGTCAGATCCAGGGGGGGCGGGTGAACACAGACATGGGCCCGTTCCACCCCGCATGTTATTTATAGTGTTCTGTGTTGTGTGAAGAAGTTTTTCATCCCCCACCCCGTGTTCTGTCAAGTGTGTCATCCCCAAACTGTTCTGTCATTGTGTCACCCCCCTAGTGTTCTGTCACTGTGCCACCCCCCCAGTGTTCTGTTACTTTGTCACTCCCCTCTGTGTATTCTGTCTCAGTCACTGTGTCACCTCCCCCCCGCCATCTGTGTTCTGTGTCTGTACAGGTCAGGGCCATAACTAGGTGTGTGCCGATGGTGCCTTGCCCACAGCGCAAGTGCAGTGAAGGCGCACCATCTGACAGCACACCCCTACCTACGGCTGTTTTAGTCAGTGACGGAGTAGTGAAATTTCTGCTGTCCGCCGGTGCCTGCCTCTGTAAGCGACGGGGAGCGCACCATTTGGTGTTACCCGTCGTGCGGTAATTCTGGCTGTGAGCTCCGCCGCCACCTCTGAAGTGGAGAGGGAGCACTCCTTCAGCCACCTGCTCCCGTATAGGAGCCGCCGCTGCCTCTATTGATACCGCCAGGGAGACCTGCCACCGCCACCTCTGAAGTGGAGAGAGAGAGCACTCCTTCAGCCGCCTGGTCCCGTATAGGAGCAGCCGCTGCCTCTACTGTGACACCCACCGCAGCCTGAACATTGGAGAGGGGACTGTGAGCGCCAGTAAATGAGTGTCTGCGCCTGGTAGTCCTGGATGCCGCACCCTAACAGGTAACTTGAGAAACACACACACACACACACACACACACACACACACACACACACACACACACACTCACTCTCACTCTCTGTTGCTGTAATATGTAACAAAGGATAACTCTGCTGCTGTAATGTGTAAAATGGGACTCTGCTGCTGTAATGTGTAAAACGGGACTCTGCTGCTGTAATGTGTAAATTGGGACTCTGCTGCTGTAATGTGTAAAATGGGACTCTGCTGCTGTAATGTGTAAAACGGGACTCTGCTGCTGTAATGTCTAAAATGGGACTCTGCTGCTGTAATGTGTAAAATGGGACTATGCTGCTGTAATGTGTAAAATGGTACTCTACGTGCCGTGCTGTGTAAAATACCTGCCTAATGTGTAAAAGGGGACTCTACCTGCCGTACTGTGTAAAAGGAAGCTCTGCCTGCCTTACTGTGTAAAAGGGAGCTATGTGGACATGCCCCTTCTGCATAAAGCCACACTCCTATATTTTGGCGCGCACCTACGGCGCACATTGGCCCAGTTTTATATTTGGGGGGAGAGGGCCCTGATTGCATCAGTCAGACAGATCTCCATGTACCACTATCAAGTACTGCAGTTTGCAGGACATTTTTTTTTAAAGATTGAGAGCTGTAGTGCCAGTGAAACATGGAGATCTGGAAGGGGGGGGGGGGAGGTGTAACAGTATGCAGAAGAGGAATACTCTCAGTTAAATTTCCTCCAGCCCACTTTGCCCGGCCATGAGAATTCTTTAGTGCAGCGCTGGTGTAGTGTAGCCGCAGCTCCCACACAAATAGAAGGGACGGTGGGCTGGCGGCGCTAGACTTATACCCTTAGCCTGCCTCCCCCAGTCCCCCTCCAATGGTGCTGGACTGCGGAGGGAATAAGGAGCTGGTGGCGCACTGAGAGCAGATACCACTGAGAGATGAGGCAAGTGGGGTGCGGGTGACATTTATTATGTGTAAAAGGGACACTGCTTCCGTGTACATGTGTATAAGCAGCACTGCTACAATGGGCATTATTATGTGTATAAGCGGCACTGCGACCGTGGGCATTATGTATATAAGCGGTACTGATACCGCGCCAATTAGTGTATGTGTATAAGCACCACTGATAATGTGCCCATTATGTGTATAAGCGGCACTGTTACTTTGGGCATTATTATGTGTTTAAGCGGCACTGCTACCGTGGGCTTTATGTGTTTATAAGCGGCACTGATACTGTGTCCATTATGTGTATAAGTGGCACTGATACCATGGCCATTATGTGTATAAGCGGCACTGATACCGTTGGCATTATTATGTGTACAAACGGCACTGATACCGTGGGTATTATTATGTATGTAAGCAGCACTGATACCGTGCCCATTATTATGTGTATAAGCGGCACTGTTACCTTGGGTATTCTGTATATAAGCGGCACTGATACTGTGGACATGTGTGTAAGGGGCAATACTGTGTATCATAGTGTGAAAAGGGGCACTACTCTGTGGTGTAATATGAAATAGAGGCACTATGTACAGTGTAATGACAATAAGGGGGAAATTCAAATGTTTGAAAAGATGGTTGGGTGTCTGTTTTTCCCCCTGTCTATTAGATAGGAAAAAACAGACACCCAACTGACTTTTCAAACAATTGAATATCCCCATAAGAGTTTGCTACTGTGTTGCATAATTTGTATTGGGGGTACTATTGTGTGGCCACGCCCTTTCCATGTGATGCCGCACACCTTTTTTGTGGCACGCGCCTTCTGCGTGCACTGTTCCTTTAGACAGTATGGGGGTTAGGGCACAAATTTGTACCATCGCCCCTGCCTCTGCTTAATGGGAGGGGAGTCGGTGGCGGGGGAAATTAGTTCCACCACCTCTCCAGAACCACTTTAAACCCTGGTAGGGACAGACAACACACAAAGAGGAGGGGAATAGGGAAGAAACTGCACATACGAAACTGAGACAAAAAGGCTAACAGAAGGTGAAAGACAGACAGGTAATTGATAGATGAAGGCATACACACAGATAGGGAACAGACAGCAGAAAGTGGAACAATTGTCAAAGCATGGGGAAGCGAATTGCTCAGAATTGTTCACCCAGTGGAAATGCAATAAAAGTAGGGTCAGGTGGTACAGCAGTAAGATGTGCCCCCTATTTAAACAGGGTGGCTGCATGCTTCCAATTGTGGCTGTCCCATTGGCGCAGAAGCCCTGCATCAAGTGACTGGCCGAAACTTGGTAGATAAAAGGGGAGAGAGGCAGAAACTGTGCAGAAGGAGAAAGGCAGAAGGTGGTCAGTGAATAGACAGAAGGAAACATGCAGAAGGGAAAATTATATACTGTAGGTGTGAAAATGAGAAAAGAGAGGCTGGGAGAAACATGCAGGAGATGGACTGAGTGGGAGGAGGAGACGCACGCAGAAGATGGACTAAGAGAGCAAACATATGCAGAAGATGGACTTAGTGGGGGAGATAGACTAAGGGGTTAATTCAATTCAACGCGGGTTGGATAGCACCGGGAGGGAGCTTCTGGAGCTATTCAGTGCAGCGCGATACTAAGTCTGAGAATACCTGTATTCCCGGACTAAATAAGGTGTTTAGTCGTGAGAACGGGCATTCTCCGACTAAACTGCCTCGCCGTGGTGCTGTTTGCACAGCGTTAGGTCACAAAGCAGCATTGCGGACCTAGTTTTGTTGAATTTCGGCTTGCACCCTTGGAAGAGTGCAAGAAGAAATCCTCTAGTCAGGGACAGCATCGCTCTGAATTGAATAGCACCAGGAGCTCCCTCCCAGCGCTATTCAATCCGTGTTGAACTGAATTGACCCCTTAGAAGCAGAGAAAAATGAAGGAGATGGACTGAGATATGAGTGTGCAGAGGATTAAATGTCACGCCAGTTTTAATTTCTGAACTACTCCTGCTACAACACAATACTTTCTAAACTTTTAATGTGTTAGGTCCAGCTAATTTGACATGCTCTGCCTTTTGTTGGTGTAACTCCGCCTACATTACATTTTGAAGTAATCCTGCCTACTTTGGTATTGGCTCCGCCTACAGTTGGATTGGTGCCGCCCACATTAGGCCACTTCTAGACGCACCTTTATAAAGCTGTTGATACAGCGAAACGCGTCGGTTTTAAGAGGCCTTCCACTAGAGTTACCACCTCCATCCTGGAATACGCCTAGAAGTCCATCAAAGATCTCAAACGGGGAACTTGTTGCTGTCCGAGAGAGGAGTACAAGACCAAGCTTTCAATAGGACTACATCTGTCCAGAATCAAGCTTTCAAGGTCAGTCCATCTTACTCCATACGGACCATAAAACATTCTCAAGTGATATATATACCCCCTGGACTGTGGCATCTTTTTCCAAGGATTCTAAACAGGAGACTGTGTTTGGCCTCTAAATGTGGTAATACATCTAACAAATTGCTGTGCTGTGTTTGCCCTATTTGTTTATGCATTTTTTAATTCAGATTTTTAGTATTTTCTTGTTGTAACTAGATGACAATTTTTAACAATAAAAGGTTATACTGCCTATATCCAGTTTATAGCGCTGTACATCTTTTACTATAATTTCTCTGTAGGGATTAACTATCCCTTGAACAGCTGCTTCAGGTCAAACACCACATTTTGAAGCCCCGGGCCTAATACCTTGGTAAACTTCCTTTGCTTGATGACCTAGCTATGCTTGAAAAATGGTCAAGAACATGGCAACTACAGTTTAATGCTAAAAAATGCAAAATCATGCACTTGGGTCTCAAAAACCCAAAGGCTAAATATAGTATCAACAAGGGTACTATAATGGAAACTACTGAGTTGGAAAGGGATTTAGGAGTTACTATTTCAAGTGACTTAAAGGCAGGAAAGCAATGCAACAAATCAATGAGAAAGGCAAGTCAGATGCTTGGTTGCATAGGGAGAGGAATTAGTAGCAGGAAAAGAGAAGTAATAATGCCACTGTATAGGTCATTGGTGCGGCCTCATCTGGAATACTGTGTCCAGTTCTGGAGACCATATCTCCAGAAGGATATAAATACATTAGAGAGTGTACAAAGAAGGGCAACTAAAATGGTGCATGGCCTACATCACAAAACTTACCCAGAAAGGCTAAAAGATCTTAACATGTATAGTATGGAGGAGAGAAGGGAAAAGGGAGACATGATAGAAACTTTCAAATATATCAAAGGTTTTAAAGTTCAGGAGGGAAACATTCTTCAAAGGAAGAGAAGTATTAGAACTCGAGGACATACACTGAACCTGGAGGGAGGCAGTTTCAGGGGAAATTTAAGGAAAAATTATTTCCCAGAAATGGTAGTGGATAAGTGGAATAGCCTCCCATCAGAGGTGGTAGAGGCTAAGACTGTAGAGCAATTTAAACATGCTTGGGATAGACATATGAATATACTTACAAACAAAGAATTAAGGTTCAAAAAGGGTTGAGATTACCTAAAGGATAAAAAAATGGGCAGACTAGATGGGCCAAGTGGTTCTTATCTGCCGTCAAATTCTATGTTTCTATGTTACTAAGCAGGACTGTGCAGTGATTTTTTTGTTATTTAGCCCCTGCCCTAGTGGAGCTTGCCACTCTACATTCCAAATTCATTTCATAGTACAAGCAGGATTGTGGGAGGAAGCAATGCTAAGAGATCACTGAAAATCCATTCTAACACCGCAAGGTTTTGTGATAACCCTACGCAGCCCTTACATTGTACAATTATTAAAGAGAAAACATTTACAAAATAAGGGAAAAGAACCCTGTACAACAAATGTAAATAATCCGAAAATGTGGAACATTAATAAATTAAAATTAAGGTTGAGTAATTGGAGCCATTAATTTGAGTCTCTAACATGAAATAATTGAGAAGAACTTCTCTTTAATGCTGGACAGTGCACACAACAAGATATATCTACTAGAGATGAGTGGGTTCATACAGGGTATCTCTGGAATTATATGGCAAACATATAGACATAGGTGTGTTTGGAAAATCTAGTTTTCTTTGGCATGTCCAGAGAAAATTAAGTAGGAGATGTTGCCATGTCATGTTCCACTGGATTATGATTCTGTCTCTTCTGACTGACTTTGGCCACAAATGTTGTATGTTTATTGGAAAACACTTTGTCAAACTTGGAATTTCCATTTTCACCTTTGCAGCTATATGTTTTCACAAATCTGGTTGTGATGTTGAAGCTTGTTTCATATTCTACTCTAGGTTTTAGTTGAAGCCTAGGATCAAGTACTGCAGCACTCCTGGAATTGTACGGCAGCACCTCTGGACTTATACAGCAGATAGGCAACACCCCTGGACACTGGAGAATTACACAGCACAGCAGACAGGCAGCAGCACCCCTGGAATTAAATGGCAGTAGGGCAGCACCCCTAGACTGATAGGGCAGAGGGGCAGCACCTCATATAGGGCAGCACCCTAGGACAGCACAGGACTGCAGCACCCCTGTACAGCACCTGTGTACAGCACAGTACAGCACCCCTATACAGCACCTCTAACAGCACAGCACACTTTTATTTTTACAGCACACAGGACAGTGCCACAGTACCCCTTTATGTTTACAGCACACCGGAGAGCGCCCCTTTATTTTTACAGCACACAGGACTGCGCCACAGCGCCCCTTTATTTCTACAGCACACAGGACAGTGCCCCTTTATTTTTACAGCACACAGGACAACTCCACTGTGCCCCTTTATTTTTACAGCACACAAGACAGCGCCACAGCAACCCTTTAATTTTACACCACACAGACAGCACCCCTAACAGCACGGGACAGCACCCCAGGACAGTGCCCCTGTACAGCACAGGACAGAAGCACCCCTGTACAGCACAGGACAGCACCCCAAACATCACAGGACAGCACCCCTGTAGAGCACAGGACAGCAGCACCTCTGTACAGCACCCTTAACAACACAGGACACCACCCCTGTACAGCAAAGAACAAAAGCACCCCTGTACAGCACGCCCAACAGCATAGGACATCACAAGACAGCACCCCTGTACAGCACAGGACAGTAGCACCCCTGTACAGTGACCCCACTCAACGCCACCACCCACAGAGAGACAGAGGTCTGTCTTCCTCACTCTCCAAGTCCAGAGTCAAAATGGTGGCGACACGCAGCTCCTTATAAGGAATCCAAAACCCGTGAGAATCCAACAGCGGGATGATGACATTTTGCCTCGATCTGGGATCCAAGGAAGACGGGAAGATCCTGGCTCTGATCGTGAAGTTCAGGGGGGGTTCAGATCTCTGAGATGTGAACCCACTCATCCCTAAAATTAACTTCATGGAAGAGAACAGGAAAACTGGTACAAATCGCATCACCATTTTCTACAGTACTACTGATGGTAGAATAGTCTTGATTGTTTTGCTACCTCATCATGAGTTTGAACAGAAGAAGGACTTGTGCTTGCATTGTTGCTACTATGGTAACAGCACACCCTTTCTTTTTACAGCACACAGGACAGTGCCCCTTTATTATTACAGAACACAGGACTGCGCACAGCACCCCTTTATTCTTACTGCACACAAGATAGTGCCCCTTTATTTTTACACCACACAGGACAGTGCCCCTTTATTTTTACAAAACACAGGACAGCGCCACAGCACCCCTTTATTTATACAGCACATAGGACAGTGCCTCTTTATTTTTATAGCACACAGGATAGCGCCACAGCGCCCCTTTATTTTTACAGCACACAGGACAGTGCCCCTTTATTTTTACAGCACACAAACAGCACCACAGCACCCCTTTATTTTTACAGCACCCAGAACAGCGCCACTAACAGCACAGGACAGCACCCCAGGACGGCACCCCTCTACAGCACAGGATTGCAGCACCCCTGTTCAGCACAGGACAGCACCCCTAACAGCACAGGACAGTACCCCCATAGAGCACAGGACAGCAGCACCCCTGTGCAGCACCCCTATGAGCACAGGTCAACACCCCTGTACAGCACAGGACAACAGCACCCCTGTACAGCACCCCTAACAGCATAGGACAACACAGGAAAGCACTTCAGAACAGCACCCCTGTACAGCACAAGACAGCAGCACCCCTGTACAGCACCCCAAACAGCACAGGACAGCACCCCAGAACAGCACCCTTATAAAGCACAGGACAGCAGTACCCCTGTACAGCACCCCTAACAGCACAGGACAGCCCACTTTTATTTTGACAGCACACATGACAGTGCCACAGTGTCCCTTTATTCTTACAGCACACAGGACAGTGCCCCTTTATTTTTACAGCACACATGACAGTGCCACAGCGCCCCTTTATTTTTACAGCACACAGGACAGCGCCACAGCGCCCCTTTATTTTTACAGCACACAGGACTGCACCCATTTATTTTTACAGCACACAGGACAGCGCCACAGTACCCGTTTATTTTTACAGCACACAGGACAGTGCCCCTTTATTTTTACAGCACACAGGACAGCTCCACAGTGCCCCTTTATTTTTTCAGCACACAAGACAGTGCCACAGCTCCCCTTTATTTTTACAGCACACAGACAGCACCCCTAACAGCACAGAACAGCACCCCTGTACAGCACAGGACAGAAGCACCCCTGTACAGCACCCCTAACAACACAGGACAGCACCCCGGTACAGCACAGGACAAAAGCACCCCTGTACAGCACTCCCAACATCATAGTACACCACAGGACAGCAGCACCACTGTACAGCACCCCTAAACAACACACACAGTGACCCCACTCGACGCCACCACCCACAGAGAGACAGAAGTCTGTCTTCCTCACTCTCCAAGTCCGGAGCGAAAATGGCGGCGACACGCAGCTCCTCATAAGGAATCCAAAACCTGCAAGAATCCGACAGCGGGATGATGACATTTTGCCTAGATCTGGGATCCAAGGAAGGATGGAAGATCCCGGCTTGGATCGTGAAATTCGCTCATCCCTAAAATAAACCTCCTGGAAGAGAACAGAAAAACTGGTAAAAATCGCATCACCATTTTCTACAGTACTACTGATGGTAGACTACGTTCGATTGTTTTGCTACCTCATCATGAGTTTGAACAGAAGTTGCTACTATGGTAACAGCACTGCAAGGTATTAGGAAAAAAAGTGGAGCAAGAATCATAGTTGCTGGACCAAGTATTGGCAGCGGAGGCGAGACACCTTTTCCCATATGCCATTGGTATAAGAGATACGTGAGAACAGCCATGATGACTTCAAGAATTTCCTGCATATGGATGACCCTGCCTTCCAGGAGCTTCTCCGACTGGTCTGGAGACCAGAGACTGGTGGCTATACTATGGTTCTCGCAATTCAGAGGACACTGGCTGATCTGTTTCAAGCCCTGGGAGACATAAAAAATCTGTGACCTATGAGGCCATCTCTGAAGTTTCCTGAAATTCTGCAAGACCAATGCACGCAGGTAAATAAAAATTAACACAGATGTATAGATTGTTAGCTTGCGAGCAGGGCCTTCCTACCTCTATGTCTATCTGTTTTTACCCAGTTTTGTTCTATTACTGTTGTTCTAATTGTAAAGCACAACAGAATATGCTGCGCTATATAAGAAACTGTTAATAAATAATAAATGTTTTTTTTTAAATTGAACAAACATATAATTAACCCTTTAAAATCATAAATAGAATGATATATATGTAAAGGGAGTTTGGAAAGTCCCTCCGCAATGATGGTGTGCTAAGCAAGTCTCACCCACAGAGAATGTGTGCCAAGTAATATTACAACTAGAGATGTGCACCGGAAATTTTTCGGGTTTTGTGTTTTAGTTTTGGATTCGGTTCCGCGGCCGTGTTTTGGATTCGGACGCGTTTTGGCAAAACCTCCCTGGTAATTTTTTGTCGGATTCGGGTGTGTTTTGGATTCGGGTGTTTTTTTCCAAAAACCCCTCAAAAACAGCTTAAATCATAGAATTTGGGGGTAATTTTGATCCTATAGTATTATTAACCTCAATAACCATAATTTACACTAATTTCCAGTCTATTCTGAACACCTCACACCTCACAATATTATTTTTAGTCCTAAAATTTGCACCGAGGTCGCTGGATGACTAAGCTAAGCGACCCAAGTGTGCGGCACAAACACCTGGCCTATCTAGGAGTGGCACTGCAGTGTCAGACAGGATGGCACTTAAAAAGATAGTCCCCAAACAGCACATGATGCAAAGAAAAGACAAAAAGAGGTGCACTGTGGTCGCTGGATGGCTAAGCTAAGCAATCCAAGTGGGCGGCACAAGCACCTGGCCCATCTAGGAGTGGCACTGCAGTGTCAAACAGGATGGTACCTAAAAAAATTGGCCCCAAACATCACATGATGCAAAGAAAAGAGAAAAAGAGGTGCACTATGGTCACTGGATGGCTAAGCTAAGCGACACAAGTGGGCGGCACAAACACCTGGCCAATCTAGGAGTGGCACTGCAGTGTCAGACAGGATGGCACTTAAAAAAATTGGCCCCAAACATCACATGATGCAAAGAAAAGACAAAAAGAGGTGCACTGTGGTCGCTGGATGGCTAAGCTAAGCGACCCAAGTGGGCGGCACAAACACCTGGCCCATCTAGGAGTGGCACTGCAGTGTCAGACAGGATGGCACTTAAAAAAATAGTCCCCAAACATCACATGATGCAAAGATAAATAAAAAAAAAGAAGTGCAAGATGGAATTGTCCTTGGGCCCACCTACCCTTATGTTGTATAAACAGAACATGCATACTTTAACAAACCCATAATTTCAGCCACAGGGTCTGCCACACGACTGTGGCTGAAATGACTGGTTGGTTTGGGCACCCACCAAAAAAAGAAGCAATCAATCTCTCCTTGCTCAAACTGGCTCTACAGAGGCAAGATGTCGACCTCATCATCATCCTCCGATTCCTCACCCCTTTCACTGTGTACATCCCCCTCCTCACAGAGTATTAATTCGTCCCCACTGGAATCCACAATCTCAGGTCCCTGTGTACTTTCTGGAGGCAATTGCTGGTGAATGTCTCCACGGAGGAATTGATTATAATTCATTTTGATGAACATCATCTTCTCCACATTTTGTGGAAGTAACCTTGTACGCCGATAGCTGACAAGGTGACCGGCTGCACTAAACACTCTTTCGGAGTACACACTGGAGGGGGGGAAACTTAGGTAAAATAAAGCCAGTTTGTGCAAGGGCCTCCAAATTTCCTCTTTTTCCTGCCAGTATACGTACGGACTGTCTGACGTGCCTACTTGGATGCTGTCACTCATATAATCCTCCACCATTCTTTCAATGGTGACAGAATCATATGCAGTGATAGTAGACAACATGTCAGTAATCTTTGGCAGGTCCTTCAGTCCGGACCAGATGTCTGCACTCGCTCCAGACTGCCCTGCATCACCGCCAGCGGGTGGGCTTGGAATTCTTAGCCTTTTGCTCGCAGCCCCAGTTGCGGGAGAATGTGAAGGAGGAGCTGTTGACGGGTCACGTTCTGCTTGAGTTGACAAGTGTCTCACAAGCAGGTCTTTGAACCTCTGCAGACTTGTGTCTGCCGGAAAGAGAGATACAACGTAGGCTTTAAACCTAGGATCGAGCACGGTGGCCAAAATGTAGTGCTCTGATTTCAACAGATTGACCACCTGTGAATCCTGGTTAAGCGAATGAAGGGCTCCATCCACAAGTCCCACATGCCTAGCGGAATCACTCCGTTTTAGCTCCTCCTTCAATCTCTCCAGCTGCTTCTGCAAAAGCCTGATGAGGGGAATGACCTGACTCAGGCTGGCAGTGTCTGAACTGACTTCACGTGTGGCAAGTTCAAAGGGTTGCAGAACCTTGCACAACGTTGAAATCATTCTCCACTGCACATGAGTCAGGTGCATTCTCCCTTCTTTGCCTATATCGTAGGCAGATGTATAGGATTGAATGGCCTTTTGCTGCTCCTCCATCCTCTGAAGCATATAGAGGGTTGAATTCCACCTCGTTACCACCTCTTGCTTCAGATGATGGCGGGGCAGGTTCAGGAGTGTTTGCTGGTGCTCCAGTCTTCGGCATGCGGTGGCTGAATGCCGAAAGTGGCCCGCAATTCTTCAGGCCACTGACAGCATCTCTTGCATGCCCCTGTCGTTTTTAAAAAAATTCTCCATCACCAAATTCAATGTATGTGCAAAACATGGGACGTGCTGGAATTTGCCCACATGTAATGCACGCACAATATTGGTGGCATTGTCCGATGTCACAAATCCCCAGGAGAGTCCAATTGGGGTAAGCCATTCTGCGATGATGTTCCTCAGTTTCCGTAAGAGGTTGCCAGCTGTGTGCCTCTTATGGAAAGCGGTGATACAAAGCGTAGCCTGCCTAGGAACGAGTTGGCATTTGTGAGATGCTGATACTGGTGCCGCCGCTGCTGTTCTTGCTGCAGAAGGCAATACATCTACCCAGTGGGCTGTCACAGTCATATAGTCCTGAGTCTGCCCTGCTCCACTTGTCCACATGTCCGTGGTTAAGTGGACATTGGGTACAACTGCATTTTTTAGGACACTGGTGAGTCTTTTTCTGACGTCTGTGTACATTCTCGGTATCGCCTGCCTAGAGAAGTGGAACCTAGATGGTATTTGGTACCGGGGACACACTACCTCAAGAAATTCTCTAAGTCCCTGTGAACTAACGCCGGATACCGGACGCACATCTAACACCAACACAGCTGTCAAGGCCTGAGTTATCCGCTTTGCAACAGGATGACTGCTGTGATATTTCATCTTCCTCGCAAAGGACTGTTGGACAGTCAATTGCCTACTGGAAGTAGTACAAGTGGTCTTCCGACTTCCCCTCTGGGATGATGATCGACTCCCAGCAGCAACAACAGCAGCAGTAGGCGTTACACTCAAGGATCGATCGGAGGAATCCCAGTCAGGAGAGGACTCGCCAGACTTGCCAGAAACATGGCCTGCAGGACTATTGGCGTTCCTGTCTAAGGAGGAGGAAATTGACACTGAGGGAGTTGGTGGTGTGGTTTGCGGGAGCTTGGTTACAAGAGGAAAGGATTTAGTTGTCAGTGGACTGCTTCCGCTGTCACCCAAAGTTTTTGAACTTGTCAATGACTTCTGATGAATGCGCTCCAGGTGATGTATAAAGGAGGATGTTCCTAGGTGGTTAACGTCCTTACCCCTACTTATTACAGCTTGACAAAGGCAACACACGGCTTGACACCTGTTGTCCGCATTTCTGTTAAAATAATTCCACACCGAAGAGGTGATTTTTTTTTAAATTTGACCAGGCATGTCAATGGCCATATTCATCCCACGGACAACAGGTGTCTCCCCGGGTGCCTGACTTAAACAAACCACCTCACCATCAGAATCCTCCTTGTCAATTTCCTCCTCAGCGCCAGCAACACCCATATCCTCATGTACTTCAACAGTGACATCTTCACTTTGACCATCAGGAACTGGACTGTGGGTGCTACTTCCAGCACTTTTAGGAGGCGTGTAAATGGTGGAAGGAGCCACCTCTTCCCATCCAGTGTTGGGAAGGTCAGGCATCGCAACCGACACAATTGGACTCTCCTTGGGGATTTGTGATTTAGAAGAACGCACAGTTCTTTGCTGTGCTTTTGCCATGTTAACTCTTTTCACTTTTCTAGCGGTAGGATGAGTGCTTCCATCCTCATGTGAAGCTGAACCACTAGCCATGAACATAGGCCAGGGTCTCAGCCGTTCCTTGCCACTCCGTGTCGTAAATGGCATATTGGCAAGTTTACGCTTCTCCTCAGACGCTTTTAATTTAGATTTTTGGGTCATTTTACTGAACTTTTGTTTTTTTGATTTTACATGCTCTCTACTATGACATTTGGCATTGGCCATGGCAGACAACGTTGATGGCATAGAATCGTCTCTGCCATGACTAGTGGCAGCAGCTTCAGCACTAGGTGGAAGTGGATCTTGATCTTTCCCTATTTCACCCTCCACATTTTGTTCTCCATTTTGTAATGTGTGGACTTATATGCCAGTAATATTATTATATCAATAGCAATGGTCTACTGTAGTGTACAACAATACTGTTGGTCACCAAAATGCTGCACTGTACTACTATATATACTGCACAGAAAAATGCAGCACAGATATGGAATGGATACTTGCAGTGACACAGAGCTGCAAGATACAGCAATTGCCTACTGTACTGTACAACTATATACTGTTGGTCACCAAAATGCTGCACTGTACTACTATATATACTGCTCACAAAAATGCAGCACAGATATGGAATGGATACTTGCAATGACACAGAGCTGCAATATACAGCAATGGCCTACTGTACTGTACAACTATATACTGTTGGTCACCAAAATGCTGCACTGTACTACTATATATACTGCTCACAAAAATGCAGCACAGATATGGAATGGATACTTGCAGTGACACAGAGCTGCAAGATACAGCAATGGCCTACTGTACTGTACTGTACAACTATATACTGTTGGTCACCAAAATGCTGCACTGTACTACTATGTATACTGCTCACAAAAATGCAGCACAGATAGGGAATGGATACTTGCAGTGACACAGAGCTGCAAGATACAGCAATGGCCTACTGTACTGTACAGCTATATACTGTTGGTCACCAAAATGCAGCATACTGAGCACAGATCTTTGCAGCACACTAAGCACAGATATGGAGCTTTTCAGGCAGAGAACGTAGATATTTGTAGCACACTGAGCACAGATATTTGCAGCACACTGAGCACAGATATTTGCAGCACACTGAGCACAGATATGGAGCTTTTCAGAAGAGAACGTAGCCACGTCCTCTCCGTTCAGTCTCCAATGCACGAGTGAAAATGGCGGCGACGCACAGCTCTTTATATAGAGTACGAATCTCGCGAGAATCCGACAGCGGGATGATGACGTACGGCCACGTTCGGGTTAACCGAGCAAGGCGGGAAGATCCGAGGCTGCCTCGGACCCGTGTAAAATAGGTGAAGTTCGGGGGGGTTCGGATTTCGGAGAACCGAACCCGCTCATCTCTAATTACAACATAATTTTTTTAAGAACTTTATTTACATGACATACAACAGAATTTGTTATGTGCTTATCTACATAAAGTGTTGTATTTATCTGGCCTTCCACAGCAGCATAGGAGATTTGCTCTCACTGCGAAGAGACTTTACTAACTCACTGTATATCTATATACTGTATATAAAAGGCAAAAAAGGAGACTGACAAGGCCTACAATCTTGAAACTTGGCAGGTAGCTTCTCCTTAGGTCCCAGGTGCTTGCTAAGAACCGGTTTTACAAATGTCACTGTCCAGCCATGGAAAAAGTAAGAAATTAATGTGTGTATGTATGTATGTATGTATGTATGTAAGTATGTATGTATGTATGTATGTATGTATGTATGTATGTGTATATGGGATCAGTACGAGATACCACGGACGGGATCCCAGCAGTCAGAATACTGACACCGGGATCCAGACCGGCAAAATTCCGACAGGGGGGCGAGCGCAACGCAGCCCCTTGCGGGCTCGCTACGCTCGCCATGCTGCGGACATGGTGCCTCACTACGCTCTGTACACTCATTTATTCTCCCTCTATGTGTGTCGTGGACACCCACAGAGGGAGAATATGTCAGGATTGTGCCGGTTGGGATCCTGGTGTCAGTATTCCGACCGCCGGGATCCCGTCCGGCGGGATCTTGACCGCATCCCGTGTACTGTATATGTATGTTCTAGCATAACTCTGGAATGCCTGCAGCAATTTATACCAAACTTGGTACACCTATGACTTACAATCTGGGAACAAACACTGTGGGGGTAACACATCCCTAGCACCCCTAGGGGTAAGGCAGCAGCACAGAGTATTTCAGCAGACAGCATAACTCTGGAATGCCTGGAGCAATTTACACAAAAATTGGTACACCTATGACTTACAATCTGAGGGGGTAATTCTGAGTTGATCGCAGCAGGAATTTTGTTAGCAGTTGGGCAAAACCATGTGCACTGCAGGGGAGGCAGATATAATATGTGCAGAAAGAGTTAGATTTGGGTGGGTGATTTTGTTTCTGTGCAGGGTAAATACTGGCTGCTTTATTTTTACACTGCAAATTAGATTGCAGATTGAACACACCACACCCAAATTTACCCCCTGAGAACAAACATGTGGGGGTAACACACCCATAGCACAGAGTATTTCAGCAGACAGCATAACTCCAGAGTGCCAAGAACAATTTACACCAAACTTGCTACTCATATGACTTACAGTCTGGGATCAAACACTGTGGGGGTAACACACCCCTAGCACCCCTAGGGGTAGGCCAGCAGCACAGACTATATCAGGACATGCATGATATGTCAGTGATGACAGGACTGCATGTGATAGTGGCAGTGACATGATGGAGGGGAATGGAGGTAGCAGGAAGCCACACACACATAGTTATATAGTGGGAGGAGCATGGTCCCCAGCAGCACAGAGTATATTAGGAGATGCACGATATGTCAGGTAGGACAGGGCTACATGTGACAGGGGCAGTGACATGATGTGAGGAGGGGAATGGAGGTAGCACGAACCCACATACTGAGAGTTGTATAGTGGAAGTACCAGGGTCTCCCAGCAGCACAGAGTATATCAGGAGATGCATAATGTGCTGCGCTATTAAGAAACTAAATAAATCAATAATTTCACAGGGGCACAGACATGATGTGAGGGAAGTGTGTGTGGGTGTGTGTGTGTGTGGGGGGGGGGGGGGATGCAAGCAGCAGGAAACCACAAACTAAGAGTTGTATAGTGGGAAGAGCAGGGTCCTTTGGGGGACCAAAAAGGGGTCCGGCCACTACACAAAGTGGGTCAGGGAAGCAAGATATGCCTATATACTATGGGCGGGATGTATTAACATACATCGCCGCACCTCGCCGGTTACCGCAGCGATGTTGATCGTGTATGTACTAACATATGCGATCAACATCGCGATGCGGTGACGGAGGCCCCCCGCGATACCTGTTAGGTGGTCTGTGGGGGGTCTCCGTCACCTCCATGGGGTCCCCACACAGGCTAAATGCCGGGAAGCAGCAGCAGGCTGCCCCCGGCGCCTCCTCCTCCCCCCTGCAGCTGGAAGGACGTCCGGCTGCGTTGCTAGGGGGAGGAGGAGATTACCTTCCGGGTCCGGGGCATCATGGAGGAAGGTAAGCTGGGGGGGAGGGGGGGAGGTGTCTGCGGCGGTGTCGGCGGTGTCGGCGGGTTGCGGCGGTCGGCGAAAAGAAGCCCATAGGCTTCTAGAGGGTATCGCCATCCAGAGATGGCGATACCCTGGACGCCGAAAACGCGGCGGTAGGGTGTTAGTAAATATGAAAATGCAGTAAAACCCCCGTTTTCGGGGGTTTTACCCCATTTTTGCTTTAGTACATCCCGCCCTATATCTCCAACCAACGTAAATTAACGAACAACTATAACTCTAATTTACCATCCTCATCCCGTAGCGAAGCGCGGGTATTCAGCTAGTATATTTATCTACTATATAAAAGTGAAAATTTGTCCTTCTGTCTGTCTTTCTATACAAATTCACAGTTTACAAGCAAAGATCGTGAAATTTGACATACAAGCGTATTAATACACAGTGGAGGCAACTAAAAAAAATTAGAAATCCCTAGCACCCCTAAGGGGGTAGACAGCAGCACAGAGTATACCAGGAGACAGCATAACTCCGGAATTGCTGGAGCAATGTACTCAAAAATTGGTACACATATGCCTTACAATCTGGGAACAAACACTGTGGGGGTCAGACACCCCCAGCACCCCTAGACAGAGGCGGAACTACAGCCAGTGCAACCAGTGCGTTGCACTGGGGCCCGCCTCTGTCCAGGGGCCCAAAGCATGTAATGAGTCAAACTGACTCATTACATGCCGCTGTGTGCTGCGGGCAACCGCTGCCCGCAGCACACAGCCGCCTGGACAGAGAGGAGAGAAGCGCAGCGGTACGGGGGACAAGGAGGAGGAGGGAGGTGGAGGAGGGAGCCGCAGCAGCACTTTGTTACTGGTGGAGGCGCTGCTGCTGCTGGCCCTATGCTTCACTATAGGCTGTCATCCGTCGCTGTGAAGTGCATCCCAGTATTCACAGCGGCGGAGAACAGCCTATAGTGAAGCAGAGGGACAGCAGCAGCAGCGCCTCCACCAATAACACAGCGCTGCTGCGGCTCCCACCTTCACCTCCCTCCTCCTCTCCTGCCCGGGATCCCTGCCAGATGCTGCACCGAGGAGCCTGAGCCAGCGGAGAGGGAAAGTATCATTCTTCCTTTCTTTCTTTCTTTCTTTCTTTCTTTCTTTCTTTCTTTCTTTCTTTCTTTCTTTCTTTCTTTCTTTCTTCATGTGCAAAAAGGGGGACTGTCTGCCGTAATGTGTAAAAAAAGGGGAATCTGCCTGACGGAATGTGTAAAAAGGGGGAATCTGCCTGCCGTGATGTGTAAAAAGCGGACGCTGTCTGCTGCAGTGTGTAAAAAGGGCACGCTGTCTGCCGTAATGTGTAACAAGGGCACGCTGTCTGCCGTTATGTGTAAAAAGGGGACGCTGTCTGCCGTTATGTGTAAAAAGTGTACGCTGTCTGCCGCTATGTGTAACAAGGGCACGCTGTCTGCCGTTATGTGTAAAAAGGGCATGCTGTCTGCCGTTATGTGTAACAAGGGCACGCTGTCTGTCGCTATGTGTAACAAGGGCACGCTGTCTGCCGTTATGTGTAAAAAGGGGGACGCTGTCTGCCGATATGTGTAAAAAGGGGGACGCTGTCTGCCGTAATGTGTAAAAAGGGGAATCTGTCCGCCGTAAGGTGTAAAAGGGTCTCTACCTGGTGTAATTTGAATAATGGAGACTACTGTGCACCTTTTTATGAATTGGTATTATTTTTGGGCCACACTCCTTCCCCACGAAGCCACGCCACTATGTATTTTAGCACGCGCCTACGGCGCGCACTGCCCCTGTTTTGCATGCAGGGGTTGGGCTCCGATGCCGTTTCTTGCACACAGTGTTAAAATGTCTAGTTACGGCACTGTTGCTAGGTATCCATTTCTCTGGCCCTGAGCAGGTCCCCCTCACCAGATCCTCTCCAGGGGCGAGGGGGTGGACTTGTATGGGATGGGAGGGGGTGGGGGCCCAAAACATTTTGTCGCACCTGGGCCCACCGCTCGCTAGTTCCGCCACTGCCCCTAGGGGTTGGACAGCAGCACAGAGTATGTCACCAGACAGCATAACTGTGGAAGGGCTGGAGCAATTTACACCAACCTTGGTACACATCTGACTTACAATCTGGGAACAAATTCTGTGGGGGTTAGATACCCCTAGAAGTCCTAGTGATGGGACAGAAGCACAGAGTATTTCAGGAGAAAGCATAACTCCTGAATTCCTGAACTAATTTACAACAAACTTGGTACACATATGACTTGAAATCTGGAAACAAACACTGTGGAGGTAAGACACCCCTAGCACCCCTAAGGGTGAGGCATCAGCACAGAGTTTTTCAGCAGACAGCATAACTTTCGAATGCCTGGAGCAATTTACACCAAACCTGCTACACATATGCTTACACTCTGGGAACAAACACTGTGGGGGTAACACACCACTAGCACCCATAGGGGTGGGGCACCAGCACAGACTATATCAGGACATGCATGATCTGTCAGTGATGACAGGGCTGCATTTGACAGGGGCAGTGACATGATGTGAGGATGGGAATGGAGGTAGCACGAACCCACTCACTGAGAGTTATATAGTGGAAGTAGCACGGACCCCCAGCAGCACAGAGTATATCAGCAGATACATAATGTGCTGCGCTATATAAGAAACTGTAAATAAATTGATAATCCCACAGGGGCACTGACATGATGTGAGGAGGGGAATGGAGGCAGCAATAAGCCACAGACTGAGAGTTGTATAGTGGGAAGAGCAGGGTCCCTTGGGGGACCAAAAAGGGATCCGGCCACTACACAAAGTGCGTCATGGAAGCAAGATATGCTTTGTAAACAAACATTCTTAAAATCCCGGGCAACGCTGGGTACTCCAGTTAGTAAACTATAAATATAGACTATAAACTATAAATATAGAGAAAACTTTAAAGAGTGTGATACTGTAAACTGAAGATGGGCTCTCCCCAGAATTGAGAAAATAGGTAGTACCTTTGTTGGTGGCGGAGGGTGTGTGAATGCAGCAGATGCTGACACCATCTCAAACTGAGAAAATTGAGGATAGTCCTTCAGCTGGCATGGGAATGGCTGGAGCACTGCAGGGCAGAATGGTATGATGTCTTCACGTCAGGGCCAAGGGGGTTTGTCCATCAGCCTAGTGTGTCTGGTCAGTTCATGGCCTGGTAAAGCACCTCACTGATAAGCCACTCTGTTTCTATGTGAGGGGTGGAATACAACATTCATAGTCTGTCGGCTATTGTGTACTCCACATGGTCCTAGTCATACTGTTGGCAGACTCTAGGATCTGACAAATCATTAACTGAACTAATCACCTTCTTGACAAGGCCTTTCTCTTCTCTTCTTATGCTGGGATATTTGCTGTGTGCTGGTGGTAGTGGGGAAGTGAGAACAAAGGACAAGTAAGAGACTGTCCGCAGGTTCCTCAATAGTAGTCGAAGTCCCTTCTTCCAGATACAAGGAAGACTGTGTAAAAAAAATTAAGATATGAAAACATTACATCATTGATATTGCATTTCAGATTGTTTTATTTCAGTTTCCTACAACGGTGGAAGAGTGACTAGCTATTGGCAAAAAATTCAAAGGACAATGGCATTTCCCAAATTGGGGAGGAGACATTGACAGGAAACTTGTCCATATCAAGCCACCAGCTAATAATGGATAATTTTTCTGCAATTCCTAAGGATTCTTTAGTATAGGTTTAATGCCCATTGTCAATGTCAAATATCAATTTATAATTGTGGACATTGGAAAAAATGGGAAAGTGTCAGATGGTGGTTCATTGGAACAAATGCAGTTTCATGACAAGCTGAAAAATAATTCACTGAACTTGCCAGAGCAAAATACATACGCCCTCAATTTTATTTTTGTGGCTTATGAGGCTTACACAATACATAGTAATGTTTTAAAATCTTACCCACTAAGGACACTCACTCGAATGAGGAGAAATTACTATTATAGATCGGCTAGATCAACGCGACTGGTAGAGAATGCTTTTGGCATACTGAGCAACAAATTTATAGTTTTTCATAGTGCCATTACCCTTTGCCTAGACAAAACAACAATGGTGCCATTACCCTTTGCCTAGACAAAGTAGTTATGGCGTGTTGTATACTGCACACCTATTTAAACCATAAAGCGTATATAGTGCCTTATTCAGACCTGATCGTAGCAGCAAATTTGTTAGCAGATGGGCAAAACCATGGGGGTCATTCCAAGTTGATCGTAGCTGTGCTAAATTTAGCTACGATCATGTTTCCAGCACAGGGCTAGTCCGCCCTGCATGTCAGTGCTGGCCCCTCCCCGCGCAAATACAAAAGCATCGCACAGAGATGATGCCTTTGTATTTGTTGAGTAACTCCCGGCCAGCGCAGCTCCTGCAACTGGCCGGGAGTTGTGTGTCTCTGCCGCTGACCGCAGCGGCTGCGTGAGATGTCACGCATCCGCCGCGCCACGCCCCCCCAACGGTCCGGCCACGCCTTAACGCCGTCGTTCAGCCCCCTCCCGCCCAGCGACTGCCTCTGTCTCAGAGGCGATCGCTGGGCACCGACGACTGCCATGCGCAGTTTCCGACCCGATCGCTGTACTGTGACAAACTGCAGTGAGCGATCGGGTCGGAATGACCCCCCACGTGCTCTGCAGGGGAGGCAGATATAACATGTGCAGGTGGAGTTAGATTTGGGTGGGTTATTTTGTTTCTGTGCAGGGTAAATACTGGCTGCTTTATTTTTACACTGCAATTTAAATTTCAGTTTGAACACACCCCACCCAAATCTAACTCTCTCTGCACATGTTATATCTGCCCCCCTGCAGTGCACATGGTTTTGCCCATCTGCTAACAAATTTGCTGCTACAATCAGGTCTGAATTAGGCCCATAGGGCCTAATTCAGATCTGTTCGCTCGCTAGCCTGGATCGTGTGGGGGGCAGGCCGTGGTGGCTGCATAATGTCACACGCAGTCGCTGCAACCTGGAGAGCGACAGGTGGCTCCCTGCCAGCGCGCAGGAGCTGCACTGGTAAGGAGCTACTCTTCAGGTACAAAAGCATTGCTGCCGTGCAATGTTTTTGTACCTGTGCAAGGGGTAGAGCCAGACATGCAGGGCAGACTAGCCCTGTACTGGGCGTCCCCACGCATGTCTGTAAAAGTGATCATAGATGTGCTAAATTTAGCACATTTACGATCAAATCTGAATTACTTCCTCTACCATGGAGGGTAATAATGATAGCATTGAGGAAGCAACAGGGTTGACATCAGTGGAGGCAAAAATAAGCAGAAATGCCAGTGTATGGACTAAATTTACCAGGGAAGAGTATTTGCCGTATTTCATTGGTGTAGGAGAAGCGTTATGGCAGGATGACATGATATAATGTAATGTCTGGATGACTTGTTATAATGAAAACTTGTATGTTTCAACTGGAATTTTTTAGTATTTGTTCTTGTTATGCATGTTGTTTTTTTATGATTGAATGTGTATTTCCAAATTTTTTTGAGGGACTGTCCTCTGGTTCTGCACCCACATTGACTGGTAAGTTGGCAATGGAGGGCCTTGCCATCTCTTGGTCCACCGTGAATGTTAGCAGCTCAAAATACCAAAACTAATACACCTCATTCGCTCCACCCCCAAAATTTCTTGGACGCTTCCATCTTGTTCAATGGCTTCTTGAATACAGTCTGCATATTCACTTTCTTCCCATGCACCCAGTCAGCATTGGCTTCTGGATAATATGGCAGGCTCACCTTCACCAGCTCCTCCAGTGCAAATGCTGTTTTCTGCCTGTTGGAATACTACTTTGACTTTGTATTCCAAAGAATACTTGCCTACACTCCTAGAATGGCCGGGAGGCTCCCAAAAATTGGGTGGCACTCCCA
Organism: Pseudophryne corroboree; assembly: GCF_028390025.1. Lineage (NCBI taxonomy): Eukaryota > Metazoa > Chordata > Amphibia > Anura > Myobatrachidae > Pseudophryne > Pseudophryne corroboree. The sequence goes on along the minus strand of NC_086448.1, from coordinate 349,250,977 downwards.
GCCCCCAGGGGAAGTGGGAAAGTCTCTTGCATCTATCTCCCCACCGCCTGCTCCCCCAGTTTCTTAATCTTTCCACAGGGGCAATGATGCGATTCATGCTAAATTACGTCATGGTAGCCCCACCCCCCACTTTACAATGCCGGTAATGCAAATGCATGGACACGCCTGTGTTTTTCCAGACACTCCCAGAAAAGGGTCAGTTGACACCCACAAACGCCTTCTTCCTGTCAATCTTCTTGCGATCGCCTGATGCATGGCGAGTGCTGCGAGCCTATGAAGGGACATGCTGTGCTTGCTGTCAGTATTCCAGCTGACGGGATTCCGGTGTCGATCTGCTGACCACTGGGATCCCGACAGCCGGGATATCATACTGATCCCGAACAGACAAGCCTGGATTTCAGACCACCTACAAATATGAATTTATATTTCCCATTCAAACCCCTGCTAGTCACACCACATATACAATACACTGGCACATCTCTTTGGCATGCAAATTGGACACAGGAAATCTAGCCACATCCTAATGAAGCTCAATTAGTTCTTGCACAAATGTAAACATTCCAACCTGCTAGGAATTTCCTATAGCACACACATACAAGTCATTTGGTTGGCTGACACAATTTTAAACATATACAGGGGATCATAATCCATACTGTTACCAATACCATTGTTAATATGCCCAGTCTGATATGAAATAGGCTTTATCGCTACACTATATATATATATATATATATATATATATATATATACACACATACAGTTTGAGTATCCCTTATCCAAAATGCTTGGGACCAGAAGTATTTTGGATATCGGACTTTTCCGTATTTTGGTATAATTGCATACCATAATGAGATATCATGGGGATGGGACCCAAGTCTAAGCACAGAATACATTTATGTTTCATATACACCTTATACACACAGCCTGAAGTTAATTTTAGCCAATATTTTTAATAACTTTGTGCATTAAATAAAGTGTGTCTACATTCACACAATTCATTTATGTTTCATATACACCTTATACACATAGCCTGAAGGTCATTTAATACAATATTTTTTAATAACTTTGTGTATTAAACAAAGTTTGTGAACATTGAGCCATTAGAAAACAAAGGTTTCACTATCTCACTCAAAAAATTCTGTATTTCGGAATATTTGGATATGGGATACTCAACATTTATATATATATATCTATATATATCTATATATATCTCCTATATATTTGCCTACATCTGTGACTCTGTGCCTGCCCGTAACGCTGGGCGGAGTCACAGATCTGGGCGGAGTCACAGATCGAGGAGAGGATGCAGGGCAGAATCAGGAGATAGCTGCGCTGGATGTAGGGCAGGTAATTATTATTACACGTCCTGCCTGCGATTCCCCGTCCCGGCACGCTCCTCCTGGCTCCTGCACACGGCGGGTACTGGGGTGGGGGGCAGGGGCGTCGGAATGGGGGGGGCAAGGGGGCAACTCGCTCCCCCCAAATCATGAGAGAGGCGCCATTCACCTGGACCCACAACCTGTGCCGAAGCTTCAGCGCTGCCTGCGCTGTATTAGCACTGCAGCGGTGAAGCTGCCTTCCCCGTGTGCTCTGGCCGGCACGACGCGTACGCGGACTTTGCAAGCTGCGTAGAGCGCCGGTCAGTGGAGGGAACCGCTGCTCAGTGAGTGAGTCACCTTCACTCACTGTACAGCGCGCCGGCGCCCGCCCGCCAGATCCCGGCGGCTCAACCGGGATGTGCCTCCTCTGCCCAGCCCTCCTCTCCTGCCTGCCTGCCTGTATGTCTGGCCACACGCCGCGGCTCCCAGCAGCTCCATGATGACAGTCCCCCTCTGCCCGGCCCTCCACTCCCGTGGCTCACACTGACTAGACACAGGTTAGAGGGGTCTGGGGGAAGGGAACATGAGATGACCTGCTGTGGGACACAAATTCAAAGAGCTGCAGGAGGGACAGGGAGCTGGGACCATGCCAGAGAAGATCTCTCTCCCCTCTCTCTCACCCACCCCCCCTTCACTCTCTCACCCCCCTCTCTCTCTCTCTCTACCCCCTCTCTCACTCCCCTCTCTCTCTCTCTCTCCCCCCCCCCACCCCCTTCTCTTTTTCTCTCTCCCCTCCTGTGTAATGTAAGGGACGCTACTGTGCTGTGTAACGTGACGGACGCTACTGTGCTGTGTAATGTGACGGACGCTACTGTGCGGTGTAATGTGACGGACGCTACTGTGCGGTGTAACGTGACGGACGCTACTGTGCGGTGTAATGTGACGGACGTTACTGTGCGGTGTAATGTGACGGACGCTACTGTGCGGTGTAATGTGACGGACGCTACTGTGCGGTGTAATGTGACTGACGGACGCTACTGTGCGGAGTAATGTGACGGACGCTACTGTGCGGTGTAAAGTGACGGACGCTACTGTGCGGTGTAACGTGACGGACGCTACTGTGCAGTGTAATGTGACGGACGCTACTGTGCGGTGTAACGTGACGGACGCTACTGTGCAGTGTAACGTGACGGACGCTACTGTGCGGTGTAACGTGACGGACGCTACTGTGCTGTGTAATGTAAACGACGCTACTGTGCTGTGTAATGTAACAGACGCTACTGTGCGGTGTAACGTGACGGACGCTACTGTGCGGTGTAACGTGACGGACGCTACTGTGCGGTGTAACGTGACGGACGCTACTGTGCGGTGTAACGTGACGGACGCTACTGTGCGGTGTAACGTGACGGACGCTACTGTGCGGTGTAACGTGACGGACGTTACTGTGCGGTGTAATGTGACGGACGCTACTGTGCGGTGTAATGTGACGGACGCTACTGTGCGGTGTAATGTGACGGACGCTACTGTGCGGTGTAAAGTGACGGACGCTACTGTGCGGTGTAACGTGACGGACGCTACTGTGCAGTGTAATGTGACGGACGCTACTGTGCGGTGTAACGTGACGGACGCTACTGTGCAGTGTAACGTGACGGACGCTACTGTGCGGTGTAACGTGACGGACGCTACTGTGCTGTGTAATGTAAACGACGCTACTGTGCTGTGTAACGTAACAGACGCTACTGTGCGGTGTAACGTGACGGACGCTACTGTGCGGTGTAACGTGACGGACGCTACTGTGCGGTGTAACGTGACGGACGCTACTGTGCGGTGTAACGTGACGGACGCTACTGTGCGGTGTAACGTGACGGACGCTACTGTGCGGTGTAACGTGACGGACGTTACTGTGCGGTGTAATGTGACGGACGCTACTGTGCGGTGTAATGTGACGGACGCTACTGTGCGGTGTAATGTGACTGACGGACGCTACTGTGCAGAGTAATGTGACGGACGCTACTGTGCGGTGTAAAGTGACGGACGCTACTGTGCGGTGTAACGTGACGGACGCTACTGTGCGGTGTAACGTGACGGACGCTACTGTGCGGTGTAACGTGACGGACGCTACTGTGCGGTGTAACGTGACGGACGCTACTGTGTGGTGTAACGTGACGGACGCTACTGTGCTGTGTAATGTAACGGACGCTACTGTGCTGTGTAATGTAACGGACGCTACTGTGCTGTGTAATGTAACGGACGCTACTGTGCGGTTTAATGTAACGGACGCTACTGTGCGGTGTAACGTGACGGACGCTACTGTGCGGTGTAACGTGACGGACGCTACTGTGCGGTGTAACGTGACGGACGCTACTGTGCGGTGTAACGTGACGGACGCTACTGTGCGGTGTAACGTGACGGACGCTACTGTGCGGTGTAACGTGACGGACGCTACTGTGCGGTGAAATGTGACGGACGCTACTGTGCGGTGTAACGTGACAGACGCTACTGTGCGGTGTAACGTGACGGACGCTACTGTGCTGTGTAATGTAACGGACGCTACTGTGCTGTGTAATGTAACGGACGCTACTGTGCTGTGTAATGTAACGGACGCTACTGTGCGGTTTAAATGTAACGGACGCTACTGTGCGGTGTAACGTGACGGACGCTACTGTGCGGTGTAACGTGACGGACGCTACTGTGCGGTGTAACGTGACGGACGCTACTGTGCTGTGTAACGTGACGGACGCTACTGTGCGGTGTAACGTGACGGGCGCTACTGTGCGGTGTAACGTGACGGACGCTACTGTGCGGTGTAACGTGAAGGACGCTACTGTGCGGTGTAACGTGACGGACGCTACTGTGCGGTGTAATGTGACGGACGCTACTGTGCGGTGTAATGTGACGGACGCTACTGTGCGGTGTGATGTGACGGACGCTACTGTGCGGTGTAATGTGATGGACGCTACTGTGCGGTGTAATGTGACGGACGCTACTGTGCGGTGTGATGTGACGGACGCTACTGTGCGGTGTAATGTGATGAACGCTACTGTGCAGTGTAATGTGACTGACGGACGCTACTGTGCGGAGTAATGTGACGGACGCTACTGTGCGGTGTAATGTGACGGACGCTACTGTGCGGTGTAACGTGACGGACGCTACTGTGCGGTGTAATGTGACGGATGCTACTGTGACACCCTCCAACATCCACAGCCCACCTCTCCACCACACGCAGCACCTTGGACACCATCCGCAGCCGCTACCAGTGAGTCCCTGAATCAGGGGTGATCAGCTGCACGGAGAGGCACCTCCACCTCACTGCACCCACCCTCTTTTCAAGCCCCTCCATTCCCACACTGAACTTACACTTACATTCTGTACATCGTGCCCTGCAGCCACTGTTCACGCCGTCGCAAGGGGCTACGCCCTCTTCACCATCGCATGCCCTTTTGTTGTGCAATATTTAATCACTAACAAAACTAGGAATGCTGGTAATTCTCCATATAATACAAATATTGAACACCAGAAAGGCGTGCAGGGGTTAAGGGGGCGTAGCCCCTTGCGACGATGTGAAGAGCGCCCGTAGGGCGCGATGAATCACCTAGTATATATATATATATTAACAATAAAATATGTAATTAAAATTATTCTCACAAAAAAAGACAATAAAATACAACATGAATATAACAAGTCGACAAAGAAAAATAAGTTCACTCAGGATCGTAACAGTGAATGAAGATTCTGTGTTGACTTCTGTCAGTGGCCTGTGTTTGGTATATACCAACTGAAACCCCCCACCAGCTATGTTAGTCATTGATGTTACAACACAAGAAGACGCCAAAGAGCCATACTTTCTGGTGAGGGGCATGCATAGGTGGAAGGAGGGGTGGCCAAAGCCATAAATACAGTATGGAGGAAGGCCAATATGACATAATAAGAAAAACAATATGAGTAAAAGCCATGTCATTCAGTGAAATGGAGGTGATAGTAAAAACACTGGACCACAATGAGTATGACTGGGCTCAGAGAAGTTACCCCATAAAGAAATGATTATACAGCAACCAATTAAAATCTTCAGAGTACAATTTGGCAATAAAATACCAAATTCAAAGAAGATGGTCTGATCTCAAGTATAATGAGAAGGACATATACCAGAGAATTCATACAAACATAAAAAAGTGAATAATGCAACTTCTGTAAATCATTGTCAAAAGCTGTCATGTTCTTTTTCGATTTATGATATCTGTGGTTGACACTAAAATGTAATTTCTTTGCAAAATGGAAAAATCGTGAAAAAAGAATGAATCTTCTGACAAAGTCATCAATCTAGGTTCCGACACCTGTGTGGAGACAAAGCAAAAAGGTAAATACAAAAATACAGAACACTTTTGGGCCTTATAACACATACATGTCATACCTGTATCTATGGGGATGCGGTTAGGATCCAGGCGGTCGGGATCTCGGAAGTCAGCATACCGATACTGGGATCCCGTCCGCCAGGATCCCGGTGAGCTCAGTGAGCCCACAAGCTTGCAAGGGGCTTAGTTGCACTCGCCCCCCTGCCGGCATTCTGGCCTCCGTGATCCCAACTGACGGTAAAGCATACCTAATACATCTATAGGTGAATAGATTGCTTATCTTTTTAACTACAGTTGAAATCCACCACACCATACAAGACAGAGTATCAGGGGGGCATAACAACAAAGGGATATCCAGCAATGTCCAAGGGGAGCATAGATTGTTAGATAAGTGGAAGGTAGACAGTGTCAATAATTTTTTCTGTAAAATATTATTTTGTTCTTCCAGTGTAGATATAATAGAACATTCTGATAAAAGTGCATATGAAGCCAAAAAAGGAGCAGACAAACCCATCCAAAAGTTCCAGCAACAGATGTACTACTGAGGAGAAAATGGCATAGTTACATCACAACCTTAATAATTGTCGGGTAAAATTACAGTGGTTTCCCAAAAACATGCTTAAAATTGAAAAGAACTTACACAAACATATTATCTACTATATGAAAGTGAAAATCTGTCCTTCTGTCTGTCTTTCTATACAAATCTGCAGTTTACAAGCAAAGATCGTGATGGACAGCAGCACAGAGTATATCAGGAGACAGCATAACTCCGGAATTGCTGGACCCTTGTACTCCAAAATTGGCACACATCTGCCTTACACTCTGGAAACAAACACTGGGGGGGGGATACACCCCTAGCAGCCCTAGGGGTGAGTCAGCAGCACTGAGTATTTCAGCAGACAGCATAACTCTGGAATGCCTGCAGCAGCTTACACCAAACTTGGTACACATATGCCTTACACTCTGGAAACAAACTCTGTGGGGGTCAGACACCCCTAGCACCCCAAGAGGTGGGACAGCAGCACAGAGTATGTCAGCAGACAGCATAACTGTGGAAGACCTTGAGCACTTTACACCAAACATGGTACACATCTTATTTACAATCTGGGAACACACTCTATGGGGGTAAGACAACCCTAGCACCCCTCGGGCCAAGGCAGCAGCACAGAGTTTTTCAGCAGACAGCATAACTCTGGAATGCCTGGAGCAATTTACACCAAACTTGCTACACATATGACTTACACTCTGGAAACAAACACTATGGGGGAAACACACCATGAGCACCCCTAGGGGTGGGCCAGCAGCATAGACTATATCAGGACATGCATGATATGTCAGTGATGACAGGGCTGCATGTGACAGGACCAGTGACATGATGTGAGGAGGGGAATGCAGGTAGCACAAACCCACACACAGAGAGTTATATAGTGGAAGTAGCACGGTCCCCCAGCAGCACAGAGTATATCAGGAGATACATAATGTGCTGCGCTATTTAAGAAACTGTAAAAAAATCAATAATTTCACTGGGGCACTGACATAATGTCAAGAAGGGAATGGAGGCAACAGGAAGCCACAGACTGAGAGTTGTATAGTGGGAAGAGCAGGGTCCCTTGGGAGACCAAAAAGGGGTCTGGCCACTACACAAAGTGCGCAGGAAAGCAAGATTTGCCTATATACTAGATCTCCAACCAACGCAAATCAACGAACAACTATAATTCTCATTTATCATCCTCATCCCGTAGCGAAGCACAGGTATTCAGCTATCTAAAATGTTATTTATACTGTGTGTTTAATATTTACATTCATTTTTGTAAACAGACATTCTTAAAATCCTGGGCAACGCCAGGTACTCCAGCTACTCATTAATTTATTGCAGATATTGCAAGGATACTGTCACAAAGACAATGGGCCTAATTCAGAGTTGATCGCGGCATCAAATTTGTTAGCAATTGGGCAAAACCGTGTGCTCTGCAGGGAGGAGCAGATATAACACATGCAGAGAGAGTTATAGTCCCTACACACTGGGCGATATAACTGAACGATATGATCGTTCTCGTTCATTAATGAACGAGAACGCGTTCATACTGTCCAGTGTGTAGGCACCAACGATGAGCGATGCGCGGCCCCGCGCTCTTTCATCGTTGGTGCCCCATTGCTTATGCATGCAGGCCAATATGGACAATCTCGTCCATATTAGCATGCACTGCTATGGACCCGTCACCCCCCCCCCCCCCCCGCCGCCGGGTCACCCGTCGGCCGTATCCGCCGTCGGGCGGCTTGGCGGCGGGTCGGGTAATGTGTAGGGCCCATTAGATTTGGGTGGGGTGTCTTCAAGCAGTGTAAAAATAAAGCAGCCAGTATTTACCCTGCACAGAAGCAAAATAACCCACCCAAATCTAAAGGTGCATACACACTGGGTGTTTTTGCCCAGTGTGTATGCACAGCGATGATCGCTGACCTCGCTGGGCTGAAAATCGCTCAGTGCATACACACTGAGTGATTTTCCCCCTTGCCCAGCGATGTCAGCGGGGGTGAATGGCTTTCCATAGCTGGACGCTATGGAAAACCGTTCACCCCGCCGTTTATCTGCTGGTTATACCAGCAGATAAATGGCGGCCGCCGTCGATGAAGCGGGGGCGCGCATCAGCGCTCATCGCTTATTGCCGGGGCATACACACTGGGCAGTTTTGAGCTGAATGCAGCTCAACACACCAAAAGAGAGCTGCTTTTAGCTCAAAATCGCCCAGTGTGTAGGGGCCTTAACTCTCTCTGCAAATGTTATTTCTGCCACACCTGCAGTGCACATGGGCCCTCATTCCGAGTTGATCGCTCGCAAGGCGAATGTAGCAGAGTTACACACGCTAAGCCGCCGCCTACTGGGAGTGAATCTTAGCTTCTTAAATGTGCGACCGATGTATGCGCAATATTGCGATCACAAACGAGTTAGCAGTTTTTGAGTAGCTTCAGACTTACTCTGCCTGTGCGATCAGTTCAGTGCTTTTCGGTCCTGGCTGACGTCATAAACACACCCAGCGTTCGCCCAGGCACTCCCACCGTTTCTCCGGCCACTCCTGCGTTTTTTCCGGAAACGGTAGCGTTTTCAGCCACACGCCCCTAAAACGCCGTGCATCCGCCCAGTAACACCCATTTCCTGTCAATCACAATGCGAACGTCGGAGCGATGAAAAAGCCGTGAGTAAACTTACTTTCTTCATAGCAAAGTTACTTGGCGCAGTCGCAGTGCGAACATTGCGCATGCGCACCAAGAGAATTCTCACTGCGATGCGATGAAAATCGCCGAGCGAACAACTCGGAATGAGGGCCATGGTTATGCCCAACTGCTAACAAATTTGCTGCTGCGATCAACTCTGGATTACCCCCAATGGCTGAGTAGACTTTAATTTCTCATACGTCCTAGAGGATGCTGGGGATGCTTCAAGATACATGGGGTATAGACGGGATCCGCAGGAGATATGGGCACTTTAAGACTTTAAATGGGTGTGAACTGGCTCCTCCCTCTATGCCCCTCCTCCAGACTCCAGTTAGATTCTGTGCCCAGTGAGACTGGATGCACACTGAGAGGCTCTCCAGAGTTTCTCAGAATAAGACTTATGTTAGGTTTATTATTTTCAGGGAGACCTGCTGGCAACAGTCGTGGGACTGAGGGGAGAGAAGCAGACCTACTTCTGTGAGTTGATAGGCTCTGCTTCTTAGGCTACTGGACACCATTAGCTCCAGAGGGTCTGATCGCTAGGTACGCCTAGATGCTCGTTCCCGGAACCGCACCGTCACCCCCCTTGCAGAGCAAGAAGTCAGAAGACGGGTGAGTAGAAGAAGATCAGAAGACTTCAGTGACGGCTTTGAGGTACCGTACAGTGGCCGCGCTGCGCGCCATGCTCCCACACACACAGTGGCACTACAGGGTGCAGGGCGCAGGGGGGGGCGCCGTGGGCAGCATAAATCCTCAATAATAATCTGGCAAAACAGGCTTACAGTGCCTGGGCACTAAAAACCATACCCCCGCCAGTCTAAAAATTTTAGAAAAATAGCGGGGCTGAAGCGCGCCATCGAGGGGGTGTGGCTTAGCCCTCACAGCTCTAATCAGCGCCATTTTCTCTTCACAGAGCTGCAGAGACGCTGGTCCTGACCTCCTACACTGCTGTACAAGTAACAGGGTACAAAACGTGGGGGGGGGGGGGGGGGGAAACAGTATTTTGGTGCTGATTTTTATATATATATATATATATATATATATATATATATATATAAGCGCTGACAGGTCTGAGGTATTGTTTAATACCTTCAGTACCGTGACAGGCGCTGGGTTGTGAGCTGGCAAAACTCCCTCTGTGTTTCTCTAACAGGCTTTGCTGTGGGTCTGTCCCCTATAGCCCCAGTGTGGTTGTGGGTGTCGGTACGCGTGTGTCGACATGTCTGAGGCTGAGTGCTCTTCCCAGGAGGAGGCTGAAGGGGGGACAGAAAAGACTGTGGGAGTGACCGTGTCGGCACCGCCGACGGCTGATTGGGTAAATATGTTGAGTGTTTTGAATGCAAACGTGACTCGCTTGAATAAGAGATTAAATAAATCTGAGTCTCAGAACCAGACATGAAGGAAATCCATGGAGGATGCATTATCACGAGTACAGACTCCCTTGGGGTCACAGAAGCGTTCATTTACCCAGATAGCGGATACAGATACCGTCACGGCCTCTGATTCCAGTGTCGACTATAGTGATGCCAGATTGAATCCTAAACTGGCTAAAAGCATTCAGTTCATGATTGTGGCGATAAAAGACGTATTACATATTACGGAAGACCCTGCTGTTCCTGATACTAGGGTCTGCATGTTTAAGTGAAAGAAACTTGAGGTGACGTTTCCTCCCTCTCATGAACTGAACGCGCTTTTTGGAAAAGTTTGGGAAAATCCTGACAAGAAAGTACAGGTTCCCAAGAAAATTCCGGTGGCATATCCGTTCCCCTCTGGGGACAGGGATAAGTGGGAGTCGACCCCCACGGTGGACAAAGCTCTATTGAGGCTGTCCAAAAAGGTGGCGCTTCCGTCTGATGAAGCCGCTGAAACGGACCCTGAGGCGGAGAAACGCGTTTGTGGGCATACCAGAGGAGTTGTGAGTCAGGAGAGTACTCTCCATCATCTGCTACAATCATTCGTGTGGCTCTTAAACCCTCATTACCGGCTGGTGAACTGTTTTCTCCTTACCACAGTGCACAGGGGAAGGAATGTTTTTATTATCAGGCTGGTTCTTGTAACAGCCATCAAGGATAAAGCTGTTAGTGAGTGCTTCTGCTAAACGCACTCTAGTCGTTGTGGAAATGCATCACATCATAACAATTCACCTGATTATATGTGCCTCACCTAATTAACCAAACTAACTGTGTGAGAAGTGGCTGGCTAAAGGTTGTGGCTTAATAGAGAGCATTTGCCTAATGCAGTTCTTTCTGGACTGGATCTAACATTGTCGACTAACTCTGATTTATACCTCCCACAAAAAGGAAAGTGGTTGGAGGTTTTTCTGCACACTGCCTCTAATTAACAAATGTATGCATAAGGGACTTACTGGGTACAAACTAACCCATTGTGCAGTTGGAACTGGAAACATACTAACCTATTCTTCAGTCTTTTAATGGAATGCATGCATGCCTAACCTACTAATTATTGATTAATCCATTGTGAAACCTATCTGATTTTTTCTTATATATTTTTAATTATCTGATTAGAGGTGCAGACTAGTTTATGCATATCGTGATAAAAGCACAATACCAATACATAGGAAAATATATCAAGTAAAAGCAGTGATAGGTTATTAATTAAGGGTGATAATAGAAGTATATTATTGTGTGATGATTTAGGAATCATGTCATTAATTGTTTTATAATTGTTATACTGGCCGGTATATGTTTGTATTTATAGCATTGTATTTTTTTATCAGTAAAGAAAATAATTTCAATACTAAAGTGATTTGCGCTTTCTCATTTTTTGTTTGCTGTATTCTGTTGTGGAGGGGTTAGGATCATCCCTCAGAGTGTAGCTGCTTTTCACTTTGGGAAGTGACAGCGCCAGGTGCAAATTTGTATTTTAGTGTCCAAAAAGGTGGCGCTTCCGTCTCCTGACACGGCAGCCCTAAAGGATCCTGCGGATCGTAAGCAGGCAAATACACTAAAATCCATTTTTGTCACTACAGGTACGCTGCTCAGACCTGCCGTTGCATCGGCATGGGTGAGTAGCGCTATTGAAAAGTGGGCAGATAACTTGTCATCTGAGATAGATTCCCTGGACAGGGATTGCGTGCTCTTGACACTGGGTCATATCAGTGACGCTGCAGCCTATCTAAAGGAAGCTGCGAGGGATATTGGCCTTTTGGGATCAAGGGCCAATGCCATGGCAGTCTCGGCTAGGAGGGCATTGTGGATTCATCAATGGAATGCTGATGCTGACTCTAAGAAGACTATGGAGTCTCTGCCGTTTAACGGTAGTGTCTTGTTTGGTGACGGCCTCACTGACCTGGTATCTACGGCTACCGTGAGTAAGTCATCATTTATACCTTATGTTCCTGCACAACAAAAGTAAACGCCCACTATCAGATGCAGTACTTTCGGCCCAATAAATACAAAAAAGGATGAGGGTCTTCCTTTCTTACTACGAGAGGAAGAGGAAAGGGGAAAAGGTCACAGGCTGTGGCAAGTTCCCAAGATCAGAAGTCCTCCCCGGCTTCTACCAAATCCACCGCATGACGCTGGGGCTCCTCTGCGGGAGTCCGCATCTCCGACTCTTCGGTCAGGTCTGGGGTTCGCTCGGCCCTGGATCCTTGGGTATTAGAAATAGTAGCCCAAGGGTACAAATTGGAGTTTCAAGACGTGCCCCCTCACCGATTTTTCAAATCGGCCTTGCCAGCTTCTCTTCCAGAAAGGGAGGTAGTATGCGCTGCAATACTAAAGCTGTGTCAAAATTATGTCATTGTCATGGTACCCCCGTCGCAACAGGGGGATGGCTTTTATTCGAGCCTGTTCGTGGTCCCGAAGCCGGATGGCTCAGTCAGACCAATTTTGAACCTAAAGTCCCTCAATTTCTATCTAGAAAAATTCAAATTCAAGATGGAATCTCTCCGAGCAGTGATCTCCAGTCTGGAGGAGGGGGATTTTATGGTGTCGGTCGACATAAAGTATGCCTACTTACACATTCCCATATATACTCCACATCAGGCTTACCTGAGGTTTGCTGTTTAGGATTGTCATTACCAATTTCAGACGTTGCCGTTTGGCCTGTCCACGGCTCCGAGGATTTTCACCAAGGTTATGGCGGAAATGATGGTCCTCCTGCGCAAGCAGGGAATCACAATTATCCCGTACTTGGACGATCTCCTGATAAAGGCGAGATCCAAGGAGCAATTACTGAAAAGTGTCACGCTCTCACAGACAATTCTGCAGCAACATGGTTGGCTCCTGAACTTGCCAAAGTCACAGTTGGTTCCGAAGACACGACTGTCATTCTTGGGTATGGTCCTGGATACAGAATTACAGAGAGTTATTCTTCCAGTGGAAAAGGCTCTGGAAATACAGAACATGGTAAAACAGATTCTGAAACCGGCAAGAGTGTCAATTCTTCAATGCACTCGGTTGCTGGGGAAGATGGTGGCGGCCTACGAGGACATTCAGTTTGGCAGGTTCCATGCCAGAGTGTTTCAGTGGGACCTGTTGGACAAGTGGTCCGGGTCTCACCTGTACATGCACCGGAAAATAATACTATCTTCCAGGACCAGAATCTCTCTCCTGTGGTGGCTGCACAGTTCTCACCTCCTAGAGGGGCGCAGGTTCGGGATTCAGGATTGGATCCTGGTGACCACAGATGCAAGTCTCCGAGGCTGGGGATCAGTCACACAGGGGATACATTTCCAGGGAAAATGGTCAAGCCAGGAAGCTTGTCTGCACATAAACATTCTGGAATTAAGGGCCATTTATAACGGCCTTCGGCAAGCGGAACATCTTCTTCGCGGTCTGCCCGTCTTGATTCAGTCAGACATCGTAACAGCAGTGGCGTACATAAACCGCCAGGGCGGAACAAAGAGCAGAGTGGCGATGGCAGAGGCCACAAAAGTTCTTTGCTGGGCAGAGAAACTTGCAAGCGCTCTGTCAGCAGTCTTCATTCCAGAAGTGGACAACTGGGAAGCAGACTTCCTCAGCAGACACGATCTCCATCCAGGAGAGTGGGGTCTTCATCAAGAGGTCTTTGCAGAAGTGACAAGTCGTTGGGGAATTCCTCAAATAGACATGATGGCATCTCACCTCAACAAGAAACTTCAGAGATATTGTTCCAGGTCGAGGGACCCTCAAGCAATAGCGGTGGACGCCCTGGTGACACCGTGGGTGTTTCAGTTGGTCTATGTGTTCCCTCCACTTCCGCTCATTCCGAAGGTGATACAGATTATAAGAAGAACAAAGGTTCAGGCGATCCTCATTGTTCCGGACCGGCCAAGGAGGGCTTGGTATCCAGATCTTCAAGAATTAATCATAGAAGATCCCTTGCCTCTTCCTCTACGAGAGGACCTGTTACAGCAAGGATCGTGCGTGTATCAAGACTTAACGCGGCTGCGTTTGACGGCATGGCGGTTGAACGCCAAATCCTAGCCCGAAAGGGTATTCCCAGTGAAGTCATTCCCACGCTTCTTCAGGCTAGAAAAGAGGTAACGGCGAAGCATTACCACCGTATTTGGAGAAAATATGTGTCTTGGTGTGAATCCAAGAAGGCTCCTACGGAAGAATTTCAGCTGGGGCATTTACTCCATTTTTTGCAAGCAGGTGTGGATGCGGGCCTAAAGTTAGGCTCCATTAAAGTACAAATTTTGGCCTTATCTATTTTCTTTCAGAAAGAATTGGCCGCCCTTCCAGAAGTTCAGACCTTCGTGAAGGGCGTGCTGCACATCCAACCTCCCTTTGTGCCCCCAGTAGCACCATGGGATCTTAATGTGGTGTTGCAGTTCCTACAATCTCATTGGTTTGAACCTTTGGTAAGGTTGAGTTGAAATTCCTTACTTGGAAAGAAGTCATGCTGTTGGCCTTGGCATCCGCAAGGCGGGTGTCTGAATTGGCGCCTTTATCTCACAAAAGCCTCTATTTAATCTTCCATGCAGACAGAGCGGAGTTGAGAACTCGTCAGCAATGTCTGCCAAAAGTGGTTTCATCGTTCCACGTAAACCAGCCTATTGTGGTGCCAGTGGCTACTGACGCCTTGGCGGAATCGAAGTCTCTCGATGTGGTCAGAGCTTTGAAAATCTATGTCGCCAGAATGGCTCAGATTAGGAAAACAGAGGCTCTGTTTGTCCTGTGGGCTCCCAACAAGATTGGGGATCCTGCTTCCAAGCAGACCATTGCACGCTGGATCTGTAATACGATTCAGCAGGCTCATTCAACGGCAGGATTGCCGTTACCGAAATCGGTGAGGGCCCATTCTACCAGAAAGGTGGGCTCATACAGGACGCTGCCCGAGGGGTCTCGGCATTACAGCTTTGCCGAGCTGCTACTTGGTCAGGATCAAGCACCTTTGCGTAGTTTTACAAGTTTGATACCCTGGCTGAGGTGGACCTCTTGTTTGGTCAGTCGGTTATGCAGAGTCATCCGCACTTTCCCACCCGTTCTAGAGCTTTGGTATAAACCCCATGGTTCTTGAAGCATCCCCAGCATCCTCTAGGACGTATGAGAAAATAGGATTTTAATAACTACCGGTAAATCCTTTTCTCTTAGTCCGTAGAGGATGCTGGGCGCCCGTCCCTGTGCGGACACTATCTGCAGTACTTGTTAATAGTAATTGCTTGTGTTACACAAAGGTTGTGTTTCAGTTATGGTCATCCTGTTGCTGATTTTGTTCATGCTGTTAACTGGACTTTTTGCTAATGCCATGTTGTACGGCGTGTTTTTGGTGTGCAGAGCCGACCCTAACCAATATGATGCCCTAGGCAAGATTTTGGCTGGTGCCCCCTAGCACCACCGCTAGTTCCGCCTCTGACTCTGCACCCCTTTCCCTGCACCATCACCCCTCACCCATAGCAGTCCTCATTTTTGTTTTCCTACCCCCTGTAATTTAAATAAGAACAGTGTGCACATTTGGCGCACAGCCCAAAAAGGTATGTGTTTTTGCTGGCAAGGGACATGCCCACACAATAGTACCCCCAATCCAAATTATGCCTCACAGTAGTGCAACTTTATTCACAATTAATCATGCGATAGTGTCCCTTACTCACATTACATCACACAGTAGTACTATCACTGACCTGATTGGAAAGTGTTGTGGACTCGGGGCTTCTTCCGGTAATCGGGAAGAGGAACCGCTACTGGGTCGCAGTAGAGATGGCCGGAGGTAGGTCTTCCTCATGCAGGATTAAGACGGCAGACAGGAGGCACGGACGAATGCTTGAAGGTCTCCTGAAAGACAAGACTTGTAAAGATGCTGAATGCTGAGGCACTGAGATGCTGGAGGCACAGGTATTGAGGCACGGAAGTGCCGGAGGCACAGCGATGCTGAGTGCTGAGGCACAGGGGTGCTGGAGGCACTGAGGTGCTGGGGGCACAGGTATTGAGGCACGGAGGTGCCGGAGGCACAGCGATGCTGAGTGCTGAGGCACAGAGGTGCTGGAGGCACTGAGGTGCTGGGGGCACAGGTATTGAGGCACGGAGGTGCCGGAGGCACAGGTATTGAGGCACGGAGGTGCGTGAAGGTGCTTGGAAGCACGGAGGTGCTTGGAGGCATGGAGGTGCTTGGAGGCACGGAGGTGCTTGGAGGCACGGAGGTGCTTGGAGACACGGAGATGCTTGGAGGCACGGAAGTGCTTGGAAGCACGGAGGTGCTTGGAGGCACGGAGATGCTTGGACGCACGGAAGTGCTTGGAGGCACGGAGGTGCTTGGAGGCATGGAGATGCTTGGAGGCACGGAAGTGCTTGGAGGCACGAAGATGCTTGGAGGCACGGAGGTGCTTGGAGGCACGGAGATGCTTGGAGGCACAGAAGTGCTTGGAGGCACGAAGATGCTTGGAGGCACGGAGATGCTTGGAGGCACAGAAGTGCTTGGAGGCACGAAGATGCTTGGAGGCACGGAGACTGCAGGAACGTGGGAGCTCTGGAGATCACAGCTTCTGACAGCAGAATTGATGATACTCAGGCACCGGAGCTCTGCCCGGCGTCTGAATTTAAACTTCCCGCCTCTCTCCGATTGGCGGAGAGCGCCGATGACGTCACCCGCCCATCTGACCCCCGGGGACGCCAGGCGCACTCGCGACGCCCGTCCCCCGGACATCCGCCGGGACCAGCGCCGACAGAGCAACAGGAGCCGGGGACCACCAGCGGGGACGGCCGCCAGGAAGCCCAGCGCACCCGAAGGGGTAAGCGCCGCGGCGGCATGACAGTACCCCCTCCTCTTGGAGTGGCCTCAGGACACTTTCCTGGTTTAGTTGGGTGTCTGGAATGAAAGATCCGAATCAGTTGGGGAGCGGTGACCTCAGAAGCCTTTATCCAACTTCTTTCTTCAGGTCCATAACCCTTCCATTCCACCAAATATTGTAAACCCTTGTGATAGTAACGAGAGTCTAGAATAGTTTTGATCTCAAAGTCTGTTCCTGTTTCAGTCTCCATTGAGGTGGGGTTAGAGGCCTTTGAATGAAAACGATTAAGGATGAGAGGACGAAGAAGAGAAACATGGAAGGCATTAGGTATACGTAGGTGAGAAGGCAAACCCAGCTTACAGACCACAGGATTCAGGACTTGTAGCACAGGGTAAGGACCGATGAATCTTGGAGCAAACTTCATGGTGGGCACCTTCAACCGGAGATTACATGTGGACAGCCATACCCTGTCACCAACCTTGTATTGAGGAGCGGCTCGCCGTTTCTTATCTGCGAAGAACTTGTACCAGACTGAAACCTTCTTAAGATTAGCATGAATCTTATTCCAAATTTGTCCGAAGTGTCATAGAGTGGACATTACAGCTGGAACCTCTTCTGTCGGAAGGCTTGGTAATTCTGGAACACGTGGATGGAACCCGTAGTTGACGAAGAATGGAGATTCCCCAGTGGAAGAATGAAACGAATAGTTATGGGCAAACTCCGCCCAAGGCAACAACTCCACCCAGTTGTCCTGTGAAGGGGAGAGATAAAGACGAAGGAAAGTCTCTAGATCTTGATTGACTCGTTCCGTTTGACCATTCGTTTGGGGATGATAAGTGGATGAAAACTTAAGTTTGATCTGTAGAGTCGAACAGAGGGCTTTCCAAAACCTTGCGGTGAACTGTACCCCACGGTCAGAGACTATTTCTTGTGGCAACCCATGCAACCGAAAATGTTCTTGGATGAACAGTAGAGCTAGTTTCGGAGCTGTCGGTAGACCAGTCAAAGGCACGAAGTGTGCCATCTTCGAAAAACGGTCAACGATTACCCAGATGGTGTTGCAACCCTTGGAACAGGGCAAGTCAGTGATGAAGTCCATGGAAATGTGATTCCAGGGTCTCACAGGGATAGGCAAAGGACGAAGTAACCCAGCAGGAGGCAGGCGAGGAGATTTATGTTGTGTACACTGTGGACAAGAATTAACGTAATCCTGTACATCCTTCCTCATGGTGTTCCACCAGTAAGACCTTTGCAGAAACTTGTACATCTTCTGGGCACCGGGATGACCGGAAAACTTGGAGTTATGGACCCACTGTAATATTCTTGGCCGGAATCTAGCTGGTACGGACATTCTTCCAGGAGGAGGAGCTGGAGTAGTTAAAGCAGCGGAGACAGAAACTGGATTTAGAATTAAACTTCGCTCAAAAGATTCGTCCTCGTCTGTGGAAACTTGTGAACGGGATAGCGCATCTGCTTTAATATTGAGAGTCCCGGTCCGGTACTTGATAACAAAAGAAAATAGAGTAAAGAAAAGTGCCCATCTCGCTTGGCGAGGATTCAAGCATTGTGCGGATTTGATGTACAGCAAATTTTTGTGATCCGTGTAAATGGTAAACACATGTTTAGCCCCTTCCAAGAGGTATCTCCACTCTTCCAAGGCGGATTTAATTGCCAAAAAGTTCCTGGTCTCCAATAGTGTAATTTCCGTTCGGCCGGAGAGAATTTACGAGAGTGGAAGCCACACGGATGTAACTTCTTATCAGAGGAGTACTGAGAGAGAACGGCCCCAACCCCGACTGAAGATGCGTCAACCTCTAGGAAGAAAGGTTCATCGAAATTTGGTTGTTGGAGAACTGGAGCGGCCATGAAAGCTAACTTCAAGTGGGAAAATGCCTCAATGGCTTCGGGAGGCCACAAACTCGGATTAGAGCCCTTTCTTGTCAGGGCAGTAATGGGCGCGACAATGGTGGAGAAACCTCTAACAAATTTCCTGTAGTAATTCGCAAAGCCCAGGAACCTTTGTATTGCTTTTAAAGAGAGAGGCTGAGTCCAGTCACGAATGGCAGAAAGCTTTTCCGGATCCATGTGAAGCTCCGTCCCCGAGATGATATAACCGAGGAACGGAATAGATGTTACTTCAAAGGTACATTTGGAAAGCTTAGCATAGAGATGATTCTCTCGTAAACGGTGGAGCACTTCTTTGACTTGAGTCCTGTGTTCAACAAGATTCTTGGAAAAAATCAGTATGTCGTCCAAATATACCACAACACTCTGATATAACATGTCTCGGAAGATTTCGTTGACGAATCCCTGGAAAACAGCAGGAGCATTACTAAGACCGAATGGCATCACCAAGTATTCGTAATGCCCATCTCGGGTATTGAAGGCAGTCTTCCATTCATCCCCTTCTCGGATGCGTATAAGATTATAAGCTTCCCTCAAGTCGAGTTTGGAGAAAACGCGGGCACCACGAACCCTATCAAATAACTCTGTGATTAGTGGCAAGGGGTATTTATTCTTGATAGTGATATCGTTTAAGCCGCGGTAGTCGATACAGGGTCTCAACCCCCCGTCCTTCTTCTTCAAGAAAAAGAAGCCCGCTCCAGCAGGGGAGGAAGAGGGGCGAATAAATCCCTTGAGCAGATTGGATTTAATATATTCCGACATAGCTTGAGTCTCGGGAAGTGATAGGGGATATGTGCGACCACGAGGTGGCGTCTTTCCTGGGACAAGGTCAATAGGGCAGTCCCAAGGCCTATGAGGTGGTAACAGATCAGCTGCTTGTTCCGAAAACACATCCTTGTACACTTGATACGCCTCCGGAATATGCTCTTCATCCGTCTTGGAAGAGACACGGAGCGGACAAACAGGAGTGAGACAATTAGCGTGACAAAAGGAACTCCAGGACAGAATTTGTGAAGACTTCCAGTCAATGTGGGGATTATGATTTTTAGCCAAGGCATTCCAAGGACCAGATCATGGTGCATTTCTGGGATCACCAAGAGTTCCAGACTTTCTTGATGTAGAGCCCCGACCTGCAGCTTAACTGGCTACGTGCGCCACATTAAGAGACCCTTGGAAATTCTAGTCCCGTTGATAGCCGTCAACGAAATAGGCCGCTCGATAGGTCGTAACTTTAAACCCATGCTTTGGACACAGGAGGAAGAAACAAAGTTCCCCGCAGCCCCGGAATCCAACAGGGCTTCACAAGACTTGGAGGCTGAATCGGTGACTAGAGTTACAGGAAGCAAACAGTCCAAAATTGGAGAAGATTTTGTCGTAACCCCCAGCTTGACTCCTCCTGAACAAGCTAGGCCTGCCCGTTTCCCGGACGGGATTTACAAAACTTGAGAAAGTGATCTGCGGCTCCACAGTAAAGGCAAAGTTTACCCTCACGACGACGCTGTCGTTCTTCCGGAGACAGTCGGGATCGGTTAATTTGCATGGGCTCGTCCGAGCTAGGCATAGCCACCGGTCTAGGAGTAGGATTCCGGAACCTGGAACGATCTGAATGGCTACGTTCTCTTCCACGCTCCTGCATCCGAAGATCCACCTTGACGCAAAGAGAAATCAACTCTTCTAATGGATCCGGCAGATCCCTTGTAACCAGCTCATCTTTCAGCCGATCGGAGAGACCGTTCCAGAAGGCGGCTCTCAGGGCATCATTATTCCAGGGTAATTCAGAGGCAATGGTCTGGAAATGAACCACGTACTGACCCACGGAACGGGAGACCTGACGAACACGGAGCAAGTCGGAAGAAGCAGTGGTCATCCTGCCGGGTTCGTCGAAGATCCTTCGAAAGGACGTGATGAAGTTGGTGTAGTTGGAAACCACGGGATCAGATCGTTCCCACAACGGAGACACCCAATCCAACGCTGATCCCTCAAGCAGGGAAATGATATACGCTACCTTAGAGCGATCCGTAGGGAAGTTATGAGCGAGCAGCTCGAAGTGCACCTCGCACTGATTTAAAAAACCACGGCAATTCTTTGGGTTCCCATTGTAGCGGGAAGGAGTAGGAAGCTGAAGACGTGACCTGGTACCGGCTGGAGGTTGGACATTACTGGAAACAGCAACTGGAGCAGTTACGGAAGCTGGAGCCGGAATTGCGGAGGCTAAGGATGCTTGGATTTGATCCAATCGGCCGGGCAGTTCCTGGAGATATTGCATCACCTGACCCTGTGTCGCCTCTTGAGACTGAACTCGGGAAGCCAAACTTTGGATGGCGCTCGACTCTGTGTTCCGATTCCCCGGGTCCATGTGGCCTGAGTATACTATCGCTGATCTGATTGGAAAGTGTTGTGGACTCGGGGCTTCTTCCGGTGACCGGGAAGAGGAACCGCTACTGGGTCGCAGTAGAGATGGCCGGATGTAGGTCTTCCTCATACAGGATTAAGACGGCAGACAGGAGGCATGGAGGAATGCTTGAAGGTCTCCTGAAAGACAAGACTTGTAAAGATGCTGAATGCTGAGGCACTGAGATGCTGGAGGCACAGGTATTGAGGCACGGAAGTGCCGGAGGCACAGCAATGCTGAGTGCTGAGGCACAGGGGTGCTGGAGGCACTGAGGTGCTGGGGGCACAGGTATTGAGGCACGGAGGTGCCGGAGGCACAGCGATGCTGAGTGCTGAGGCACAGAGGTGCTGGGGGCACTGAGGTGCTGGGGGCACAGGTATTGAGGCACGGAGGTGCCAGAGGCACAGGTATTGAGGCACGGAGGTGCGTGAAGGCGCTTGGAAGCACGGAGGTGCTTGGAGGCACGGAGGTGCTTGGAGGCACGGAGGAGCTTGGAGGCACGGAAGTGCTTGGAGGCACGGAGGTGCTTGGAGGCACGGAGGTGCTTGGAGGCACGGAGATGCTTGGAGGCACGGAAGTGCTTGGAAGCACGGAGGTGCTTGGAGGCACGGAGATGCTTGGAGGCACGGAAGTGCTTGGAGGCACGGAGGTTCTTGGAGGCACAGAGATGCTTGGAGGCACGGAAGTGCTTGGAGGCACAAAGATGCTTGGAGGCACGGAGGTGCTTGGAGGCACGGAGATGCTTGGAGGCACAGAAGTGCTTGGAGGCACGAAGATGCTTGGAGGCACGGAGGTGCTTGGAGGCACGGAGATGCTTGGAGGCACAGAAGTGCTTGGAGGCACGAAGATGCTTGGAGGCACGGAGACCGCAGGAACGTGGGAGCTCTGGAGATCACAGCTTCTGACTGTCACGATCCGGGTATCTGGACGCCATTACTTACCCTTCAGATGCCTTCTAAGGCTGGCTCAGTGTTCCAGGACCGGATCCCATCTGTCATACTGATGTCCACATTCCTGCCTCCTCTCCTGTCACTCTGAGACGCGGTCACCGCAACGCCTGTAACATCCGGAATGGCGTCTCCCGCGGCCTCCGCCGCTGTTCCTGAGTTTCGGCATGCAGAGTGTCAGAGTGGTGATTACGTCAGCCGCGGCCTCCGCTGTGCCCGCGTGGTTAAATGTGCACTTATCAGTCTGGCGTCTCCTGTCTCCTGTGGCCGGCGCCGCCATTACTGTTTTAATTCCCACATGGATTACAAACCAAACTTCCCTCCAAGTGTCTGCATGGGCGCAGCCATCTTGGATTCTGTCATCTGTTCATTTCCACCAATCTACTGTTTGCAATGTTAATCTGCATAATTGCCTAGCCAATCCCTTCCTTGCTGCAGGTATAAGTATTCTGTGCCTGAGCAAGGAAGGCGTCAGTGCTTTGGTTGTCAAACCTAGTTCCAGTTTGTCTCTCTCCTGTGGTTGTTTTCCAGGTTCCAGTTCCTATCTCCAAAGCTCCACTAAAGAGACCCGCACCAGCATTCCACCTGCGGTGTAGCCTGACTCTCCTATCCATTTGGATTCATCTGCTTCCAGCTACAGATCCACCTGCTTACAGCAATCAGCTTCCAGCAGAGATCAGCTCTTCTTAAAGTGCCGGTACCCTTTTCTACAGATTACCATTTATCACCGGTATTATTATTTCACCGCTCTCAAGCTCCAAACATCACTTTCATATTTCATCGCTCTCAAGCTACATTTATTATTTAACTGGTTCCAGCCAGTATTCACTCCGTGTCAACATCAGTCTGGTTTCAGCCAGTATCCACAGCAGCCGTTTTACCCACAGCAGTCCAGCTTTTCCTGGAACACCAGCTGGTACGATCCTGGGCTATTTCCATTGCTACAGTCGGGCCTGGTAAGGACTTTCCACCTAGAAGATTATTAAGAACTATCTCATACTACCAGAGCCCTGTGGCCCTTGCCACCCTGTAGTACCCAGGAACTGTATTATTTCCCTGCTGAGTTTTATGTTTTCTTATTTGCTGCTGTGTTACGGAGTATGTCATAATAAACATCATTGACTTTTATCCTGGTTGTCGTGGTCACGCCTTCGGGCAGTTATTCTACATGTTACTTACATGTCTAGGGGTCTGATACAACCTCCCAGGTTCCGTTACATCTCAGCCCCTACAACTGAGGCTGCCTCCCGTCAGCTCAGGCCCTCAGTTGTGACAGTAAGCACTGACCATATGAATCCAGCCGGAGACCAGGATCAAGCGGCCAGGCCGATGCAAGAACTGGCAGCCCGACTTGAACATCAAGAGGCTGCACAGGGCCACATCGTCCGCTGTCTCCAGGATCTCTCTACTCGGCTGGATGGGATTCAGACAACCCTCCGTGGATCAGACGCGTCCAGTGCGTCAACCACAGTGACTCCAGCTATAACCCCACCCACCTTACCCATTTCTGCTCCACGTCTTCATCTTCCAACGCCAGCAAAATTTGACGGATCTCCAAGATTCTGCAGGGGATTTCTCAACCAGTGTGAGATTCAGTTTGAGCTACAACCTGGCAATTTTCCCAGTGACCGTACAAAAATTGCCTACATTATCTCTCTTCTCAGTGGCTCAGCCCTTGATTGGGCATCACCGTTATGGGAGAGGTCCGACACCCTGCTATCCTCCTACACTGCATTCGTGTCAACATTCAGGCGTATCTTCGACGAGCCTGGCCGGGTAACTTCAGCTTCATCTGAGATTCTCCGTTTACGCCAGGGATCACGTACTGTAGGACAATATCTTATACAGTTCCAGATCCTGGCATCCGAACTGGCATGGAACGACGAGGCCCTGTATGCTGCATTCTGGCATGGCTTATCTGAGCGTATTAAAGATGAGTTAGCTACCAGAGACTTACCTTCCAAGTTAGATGAGCTAATCTCACTCTGCACGAAAGTTGATTTACGTTTCAGAGAGAGAGCAACTGAGCGTGGAAGATCATCTGCTCCAAAATCTTCTGCTCCTCCTCCTCGCCAACTGTCACCATCTAAAGACGAGCCCATGCAAATTGGCCGTTCCCGTTTAACTCCTGCTGAGCGCCGAAGACGTCTCTCTGAGTCTCTTTGTCTTTACTGTGCAGCTCCGTCTCACACCATCAATGCCTGTCCCGAACGTCCGGGAAAACTCCAAACCCTAGCTCGCCCAGGAGAAGGCCGGCTAGGAGTAATGATCTCCTCTCCATCTCCTCATGATTGTAATCTCCCAGTGTCGCTCCAAATTGCTCAACGTTATCGGAACGTCATTGCCCTCCTTGATTCCGGAGCAGCTGGGAACTTTATTACCGAAGCCTATGTTAAATGGTGGTCCCTACCCACCGAGAGACTTCCTTCGTCCATCTCCTTAACTGCCGTGGATGGCAGCAAGATTTTTGATGCAGTTATTTCCCTAAGGACTCTACCAGTTCGTCTGAGAGTGGGAGTTCTTCATTCCGAATTTATTTCTTTTTTAGTGATTCCAAGAGCCACACATCCTGTGGTCCTGGGCCTTCCATGGCTCCGTCTTCACAATCCATCTATTGATTGGACGACTACGCAGATTCTGGCATGGGGTCCCTCCTGTGCTGAGACATGTTTGTTTAAAGTATCGCCTGTCTGTTCTTCCTCCCCCAGGTCGTCTGATGTTCCACCTCCTCCATATCAAGATTTCATGGATGTGTTCAGTAAGGCTTCTGCTGATATCCTTCCTCCTCATAGAGAATGGGACTGCCCGATTGATCTCGTTCCAGGGAAGGTTTCACCTCGAGGCCGAACTTACCCGTTGTCTCTGCCTGAGACGCATTCTATGGAGGAATACATTAAAGAGAACCTAGCAAAAGGGTTCATTCGACCTTCCTCTTCTCCAGCCGGCGCAGGCTTCTTTTTCGTAAAGAAAAAAGATGGTGGTCTGCGGCCGTGCATTGACTACAGAGGTCTGAACGACATTACCATCAAGAACCGCTATCCACTACCCCTGATTACTGAGCTCTTTGATAGAGTTAGCGGAGCTACCATCTTCACAAAGCTGGACTTGAGAGGTGCATACAATCTCATCCGGATCCGTGAGGGTGACGAGTGGAAGACCGCCTTTAACACCCATGACGGACATTATGAGTACCTCGTCATGCCCTTCGGATTGAGCAATGCTCCAGCTGTCTTCCAGCATTTTGTCAATGAGATCTTCAGAGACATTTTATACCGTCATGTCGTGGTCTATCTAGATGATATCCTCATTTTTGCCAACAATTTAGAGGAACATCGTTTTTGGGTAAAAGAGGTTCTGTCCCGTCTCCGTGTCAATCATCTCTATTGCAAATTAGAGAAATGCGTCTTTGAAGTCAAGTCCATTCCGTTTCTAGGTTACATTGTGTCCGGTTCCGGACTAGAGATGGATCCTGAGAAACTACAAGCAATCCAGAATTGGCCGATACCCTTAACCCTCAAAGGGGTCCAGAGGTTCTTAGGGTTCGCCAATTATTACAGAAAGTTTATACGAGACTTTTCCACCATTGTGGCGCCTATTACTGCTTTAACTAAAAAGGGTGCTAACCCGTCCAAGTGGTCTGAAGAAGCTACGCAAGCTTTTCATCTCTTAAAACAACGGTTCATCTCTGCACCAGTTCTGAAACAGCCCGACATCGACTCTCCTTTCATCTTAGAGGTGGATGCCTCCTCCGTTGGAGTAGGAGCGGTGTTATCTCAGAGGGCTAAAGATGGCCATTTACATCCTTGCAGTTTCTTCTTCCGGAAGTTCTCCCCAGGGGAGCGTAACTATGCCATTGGCGACCAGGAGTTGCTAGCCATCAAGCTCGCTCTAGAGGAGTGGAGATATCTGTTGGAGGGAGCTTCTCATTCAATCACCATACTTACAGACCACAAGAACCTTTTATATCTGAAAGGCGCACAATGTCTCAACCCTCGTCAGGCCAGATGGGCACTTTTCTTTTCCAGGTTCGACTTTAAACTCCAGTTCTGTCCGGGCTCTCAGAATCGCAAGGCCGATGCCCTTTCCCGCTCATGGGAGCAAGAAAATGAGTCAGAGTCTTCAGACAAGCATCCTATTATCAATCCGTTGGCATTCTCCACGGTAGGGATGGACTCTACGCCCCCACTAGGGAAAAGTTTTGTGAAGCCGGTACTGAGGAAGAAGCTCATGCATTGGGCCCATGCTTCCCGTTTTGCCGGACATACAGGTATCCAAAAAACCCTGGAGTTTATCTCTAGGTCCTATTGGTGGCCAACTCTGAGAAAGGATGTCATGGAGTTTATTGCATCTTGCCCAAAGTGTGCCCAACATAAAGTATCCCGCCAGTCGCCTGCGGGGCAACTGGTTTCACTATCCGTTCCCCGTCGACCATGGACCCATTTGTCGATGGATTTCATTACAGACTTACCCATGTGCAACAAGTTTAATACCATCTGGGTGGTAGTTGACCGGTTCACCAAGATGGCACACTTCATTCCTCTCACCGGTCTTCCGTCAGCTTACAAGTTGGCTCAAGTGTTCATACAAGAGATCTTCCGACTCCACGGTCTGCCTGAAGAAATTATCTCAGATCGAGGAGTTCAATTCACAGCCAAATTCTAGCGAAGTTTATGTCAAGTCCTCCAAGTCAAACTAAAGTTTTCCACGGCTTACCATCCTCAGACCAATGGTCAAACTGAGAGGGTGAATCAGGACTTGGAGGCCTTCCTCCGCATCTATGTGTCTTCCTCTCAAGATGACTGGGTTCAATTACTTCCCTGGGCCGAGTTCTGTCATAACAATCAGTATCATTCCTCATCTTCTTCAACACCATTCTTCACCAACTTTGGATTCCACCCTAAAGTCCCTGAATTCCAACCGCTCCCAGCAACTTCTGTTCCAGCAGTGGATATCACCTTGCATCAGTTTGCAAACAACTGGAAGAGTGTACGAGCAGCTCTGCTCAAGGCATCGTTCAGGTATAAGAAGTTTGCGGACAAGAAGCGTAGAGCGGTTCCTGCTCTCAAGGTGGGTGATCGGGTATGGTTATCCACGAAGAATTTGAGGTTAAGAGTTCCCAGTATGAAGTTTGCACCTCGCTACATTGGTCCTTTCAAAATTGAGCAAGTCATCAATCCTGTTGCTTACAGACTTCAGTTACCTCCCTTCTTAAAAATACCCAGGACATTCCATGTTTCCCTGTTGAAACCGCTGATCCTGAATCGGTTTCATTCCTCACTTCCTCCAACTCCGAAAGTCCAAACTCAACAAGGCGTTGAGTATGAAGTGGCCAAGATCCTGGACTCACGTCACCGTTACGGTCAACTACAGTATCTTATTGACTGGAAGGGTTACGGCCCTGAGGAATGCTCATGGACCAATGCTTCTGATGTCCATGCTCCTGCCTTGGTCCGGAGATTCCATTCCAAGTTTCCTCAAAAGCTAAAGAAGTGTCCTGGGGCCACTCCTAAAGGGGGGGGTGCTGTCACGATCCGGGTATCTGGACGCCATTACTTACCCTTCAGATACCTTCTAAGGCTGGCTCAGCGTTCCAGGACCGGATCCCATCTGTCATACTGATGTCCACATTCCTGCCTCCTCTCCTGTCACTCTGAGACGCGGTCACCGCAACGCCTGTAACATCCGGAATGGCGTCTCCCGCGGCCTCCGCCGCTGTTCCTGAGTTTCGGCATGCAGAGTGTCAGAGTGGTGATTACGTCAGCCGCGGCCTCCGCTGTGCCCGCGTGGTTAAATGTGCACTTATCAGTCTGGCGTCTCCTGTCTCCTGTGGCCGGCGCCGCCATTACTGTTTTAATTCCCACATGGATTACAAACCAAACTTCCCTCCAAGTGTCTGCATGGGCGCAGCCATCTTGGATTCTGTCATCTGTTCATTTCCACCAATCTACTGTTTGCAATGTTAATCTGCATAATTGCCTAGCCAATCCCTTCCTTGCTGCAGGTATAAGTATTCTGTGCCTGAGCAAGGAAGGCGTCAGTGCTTTGGTTGTCAAACCTAGTTCCAGTTTGTCTCTCTCCTGTGGTTGTTTTCCAGGTTCCAGTTCCTATCTCCAAAGCTCCACTAAAGAGACCCGCACCAGCATTCCACCTGTGGTGTAGCCTGACTCTCCTATCCATTTGGATTCATCTGCTTCCAGCTACAGATCCACCTGCTTACAGCAATCAGCTTCCAGCAGAGATCAGCTCTTCTTAAAGTGCCGGTACCCTTTTCTACAGATTACCATTTATCACCGGTATTATTATTTCACCGCTCTCAAGCTCCAAACATCACTTTCATATTTCATCGCTCTCAAGCTACATTTATTATTTAACTGGTTCCAGCCAGTATTCACTCCGTGTCAACATCAGTCTGGTTTCAGCCAGTATCCACAGCAGCCGTTTTACCCACAGCAGTCCAGCTGATAAAGCTAAATATTTATCGTATATAATACCCTTTATGAGGTCTAAGAACACTGTACGCTAACTACGTATGAAGTACCGCAAGGGTACGCACGTTGCGTAACGATCGCTTAGCCGTGGTCGAGACACTCAAGCGTTACGTTCGCTCACGGCCAAGAGATCACTGGCAGGCACGCTATTGGCTGCCGACTACCGTAATGATTCGCTATAGCGATGCGACCGCTCGAGACCACGAGGAGATCACCAGCGGCGCATACGCTCACAATGTAAAACCTTTATATCTAAACCATAAACAGTGTATTATGCAGTAAACCCTTTGTGTAGTGATATGGTGTAAATGCAACACAGTATAACCTTACTAGCTTAAAAGCAGTTTGAGCGTCACCGACGCTCTGAGAATACTTAACTCTATAAGAAATACACAGATACCTAGGCTTAGGGTCCAACGCCTAATATATATATATATATATATATATATATATATTTTGAATGATATACTTGCAAAAGAATTAATACAAATACAAATCATACACTACAATATAACATAGACTAACTAACCAGGTAACTATACAGTAAATACAATACAATTAAGTTTAAGAGAAAATGAGAGAAAGAGAAGAGAGAGAAAGATATGGCCCATAATAACAAGAGAGAAACAGTATGATTACGGAGAAAAACTTACGCACAAAGGAAACGATCGCATGCGCCTCTGGACATCCAGCTCCCGATTTTCAGCAATGATAACCGTTGAAGAGTGAGAGCTGGATGTGATCGGCCTTTCTATTTATGCCCCACACACAATGCAATTCAATGGTCCCTACAATCTCATTGTTCATTGGACACAGGAATTCGGCTTCGCATTATAACAAAAGGTCATAGGTTGATTCATACAGGTGGGCTGTGACTATTTCCAACAGCTCAGGTGGGAGGGAAACTGGGTTTCCCGCCGCATGGGTAATAAAGTGCAAATAAAGTAAATGTTCATAAACTTCTTATGTCCATAACTATTCGCACGAGCGATTGATCTGCTTCAAACCAACACCGGAATATTTCTAATTAAATATTCTTCCGATGGATACTAAACACCACTGTATTACTCCTGTCTGACCCTTCGTATCAAACAAAGAGGGATTTCTCTGTTCATGAACATTCTATATTAACCAAACTTTCAGAATCTATCAAAGGGACCATGATCTAAAAAATACATTATATAGTGAAAATATGTAATGATTGAGTCGCACGCTACGATCACATAAACTCTACCGTAAATACGCATACCGTGCGCCTGCGGGTGCCCGCGACTGTGAGTATGCGCACGTACGGGAAAGCGTACGCATGCGCAGCACGGACCTGTGTGAGGTGCATATATGGTAGTGTGCATAGAGATATTTTTCTGACTTTGACAGTCCACCCTTTGGCAGTCAACAATAACTGCCACTTCCTGAAAACATTTCAAAAAGAGAAAAATATATGTTAGGGGTTAATACATTTACATGGTTGGGTAAGGGAGGAGAGGAGATGGTAGGAAAAGGGTATGACCTAGTGAGATAGCAGAAGCATGTGTGTATGAATCCGTGCTTGGGGGTCATGTATCATCGTGCCGTACGTGTTTTAAATCAAGCTTCGAGGTATTGCGAAGTATACATTTGAATTCCTTCTTATCCCGTGGTACGGGTCTGTGGATGGGCTGTCAAACTTTACCGAGCTCTTTTCGGCTTTGGTTGTAACAAAATGGGGGAGCACATTTTAGTTGATGATACATGAATGGGGGAGATATGTGATTGCTGATATCTGTGCCTGTATTCCCTATCGACTATGTGTGTCATTACCTGAGGGTTGTAGAAATGAAGAAAAGACATAATTATGGTAAATGCGGTGGTATTCTATGTCAGGTAAATGTACATTCGTCGATTGAGGTCTTGTTTGGTGTCTGTTGAATGCAGTCTTCTTTGTGCTTTTGCCCATAAGGTGCGAGCAAAAGCTGTCAATGTCCATAGATTTACAAAAGTGTTGGGCTAGCGTAATTTTAAAATTTCTAGGGAAACTGGGGATCCATGGCATAGTTCATCAAGAATCTGTGTATCAGGTTGTCAAAACTTCTTCTTTAATCCCTCTGTTGTCTGTATATCGGCTCATCAAATTCCTCGTCCAAGTGGGTCTTTTTACCTTGGAGGAAACGGAAAAACAGGTGAAAGAAACGGACCGTAGAAATCGCATTTTCATCACATCATTGTTTCTACATTTGGGTCATAAATCAAGTCCATTGGAATTACAGTTTCCTCACTCCTTAAACTCATTACCCTAGTACGATGATTGCACCTCATTAAAGCCTGACCGCATCTAAATATCAAACCAATCGTTATGATAACACCTAAGATACATAGGAGAAACTTCCCAACATCCATTATAACTCCTTGGGCCCATTCTCCTAAACCGGAGAACCAATTTCGCGGGTTCAACCATGACACCCAACCAGTCAGCTCATTACTCACAGCAGCAAGGATGAGATTGTGTCTTCTGCGAAATTCCCACTTTAGTTGGAGAATATCGTCCATCTTTTGGTCTATGACCTCGACCGGGTCCTCGGTGCTATTCGTAATATATGTGCAACATTTCACGCCGTATTGTGTTGCCAGTGTGACACAATATCCGCCTGTTACTGCTGTGAGGTAATTAAGAACCATTCTATGCTGGACTAGTTCTGTTTTGTAAGCCTGAAGTTCCCTTCCAGTATACCTAAACGTGTCATCATACATTTCAGTGATATTATCTAACAAATTGGCGAGCGCAGAAATGTATTTATAATTCAACACTCCTCTAGCGGTGTGAGTGATATCTAACGCGATTAAGAATTGAATCCCGGTGGATTCACTGATCATGTCAGAGGCCGGGTGCTCTGTTCTTTCTATCAGGTGCCGTTTAACGATGTGCTCGTAATGAGTATGAGTATAAGGAGTTTGGGCAACACGGTGTATGTCTTTCATTTTGTCATGTGATACAGTCATTACTTCAGGCAATACTTTTCCAATATAACACAATCCTTCAGAGTTTGGGGCAAGCCACTTATACGCCTTTCTCCCGCATATGAAATATGCATCATCGGGGAGAACATATGGGACGGAGTAGGACATAACCATATTACACACCTTCCATGTGAAATCTCTTAACCCTAATTCTTCCATCTGCTTAGTACACGTATCAGGTTGTACGATATGTGCACAGTATCCTGGTGATACCTCTCCAACTCTCGTAATCCTATTTCCTAAGGTATACCTATACCGGAAAGATTTTCCTCTACTGGCTATGTGGCGTACAAGCTCTGTATCTGTAGGCATTCTATCTGCTCTGTGTGAAAAGGTCATGGTTTGATTACTCCATGACACTTCCCAATTTCCCGGCTTTCGGGGATTGGAGATGTTAAAACATAATAGGGACCTATCCACATGGTATTGGTGGAGCTTCAAACTAGGAGGGCTGAAGATATTAAACCTCCTGTCCACCGGTCTCCCACCACTTAACTCAAGTACCTCCCCTAACGTTAAAGGAAATGGTACTAGCCCTGATTTGCTATGACCTTGAGGTACTTGAGAGCATACCCAACAATCTGTTTTATTTAACACACTACCCACTAAAGAGTGATAGTCACTCAAGGGATGCCGGTCCATATGGATATTAAAACTGGATTGGCATTTCTTTATGCACCCATCCTCAATGACATTGTTACAAAGCCGACAGATACAGTTTTCTTCAGCTAACAATCCTTCACAATTCCTTCTATGGTCAATGCTATCGGATCGTTTTCTGATACTCGCCTTTGCTTGTTGATTATGTTGTTCTCGGAAAACTACGCCTCCATTTCTGTCATCAGAACCCATTCCAGAACCTCTCTCGAACTCCATGGTACTCTCGCCGGAACAGACTGCTCTGGTCAACATCATGGTCAACAGGAAAATCCGGATCACAGTCTCTTGAGGCAAGTCCATCTTAGGAGGAGACGAAGAAGAATGAGAAGGGGGGAAAAATAATTTGAGGGAGAGGGGATGGGAAGTGGAGAAAAACAATAAAAGGGAACAGGGGATCGACAACTGCTTTTGATCTTGTGGTTCTCGATGCTCAGGTGCCGCCTTAGTCCTCCTGGAACAGACACTCTAGTGATACAACCTCTACCGTCTGTTCCTTATCACAGGATTTCTCTGGATCAACGACCTTCTTACAGTGGGACGAATGAACCCAAGTCTCTCTCTCAGCAACCTTCAATGCTGTAGTGCTAGTCAATAAGACCTGGTATGGTCCTTCCCATCTGTCAATAAGGCAACCTGAGCGTAGAAAATTCCGTATCATTACATAATCCCCAGGTTCAATGTCATGACAATTACTATCTGGTAAATCAGGAATCACTAACTTCAGATTATCATTTTGATTCCTTAACTGTTTACTCATGTTAATCAAGTATTTTACAGTCACTTCATTGTTACACTTCAAATCATCCTGAGGGTTAATCATAACATGCGGTTGTCGACCAAACAAGATTTCAAAGGGAGACAGATTAAGAGGGGACCTGGGAGTGGTTCTGATGCTGTACAGTACAATGGGTAAAGCTTCTGGCCATGTCAATCCTGTCTCTGCCATCACTTTACTCAGTTTATTTTTAATAGTGCTGTTCACTCTTTCCAGTTTCGCACTCGCCTGTGGACGGTATGGAGTGTGCAGCTTGCTATCAATTCCCATCAATTTACACATTCCTTGAAAGACATCACCTGTAAAATGGGTACCCCTATCACTTTCGATAATTCTAGGGATACCATATCTACATACAAATTCCTGCACAATTTTCTTAGCAGTAAACATAGCGGTATTTGTGGCCGCCGGAAATGCTTCGACCCAATTTGAGAAAACATCTATACAAACAAGTACATATTTCAAATTTCGACAAGGGGGTAATTGAATGAAGTCAATCTGTATTACCTGGAAAGGGCCGCCGGCAGGTGGGATATGGGATGGTTCTGTAGGTATTGCCTTTCCAATATTCTTTCTCAAACAGGTAAGGCATGACATGGCTCTTTTACTCGCATGAGAGGAGAATCCTGGGGTGCACCAATATGCTCTTACCAACTTGCACATCCCTTCCTTGCCTAGATGAGTCAGCCCGTGAGCTGCTTCAGCCAAACATGGAAGATATGCTCTGGGGGCCACTGGTTTACCATGTCCATCCGTCCAGAGTCCTGAGGACTCCTGGCCATATCCCTTTGCCTTCCAGACTGCCTTTTCCTGTGTGGAACACAAATTTTGCATTTCACACAACTTCTGTGTGTCGATGGTATTAAATACCATCAATTGTGTGGTGTCTGTCTGTCTGGGGGTAGCAGCTGCTAATTTAGCTGCTTCGTCTGCTCGGCTGTTACCAAGCGATACTGGGTCTTGGCTATATGTATGTGCTTTACATTTGATAACAGCCACTCTGTCGGGTTCCTGTATCGCTGTTAGAAGCCTTTTTATGTGAGCTGCATG
Source organism: Pseudophryne corroboree (assembly GCF_028390025.1). Classification (NCBI taxonomy): domain Eukaryota; kingdom Metazoa; phylum Chordata; class Amphibia; order Anura; family Myobatrachidae; genus Pseudophryne; species Pseudophryne corroboree. The sequence goes on along the minus strand of NC_086448.1, from coordinate 349,216,715 downwards.
CGCTACCGGTGTACCAGCTGCCGTCATGAAATTTCTGAGGCGCCATAGGGCTCCGAAATCATGGACTACCCCGAATGCGTATCTAGAATCGGTGTAGATATTGGCTGATTTTCCCTTAGCCAATTCACATGCTCTGGTTAGGGCGACCAGTTCAGCAACCTGGGCTGAGTGAGGTGGGCCTAGCGGTTCCGCTTCTATGGTGCCTTGGTCATCTACGACTGCGTATCCAGTACACAAGTCTCCCGAGTCTGACTGTCTATGACAACTACCGTCCGTGTAGAACGTAAGTTCTACGTCTTCCAGTGGGTTGTCACTGATGTCAGGCCTTGTGGTAAAATTTTGGGTCAAATATTCCATTCAATCATGAGTGTCTTACTTTGTATTAAATCCTCCTTCCCCACCACTCTCATCCTCCACCCTTTGTGCCTGTCCAGGCACACCTGGGAGATATGTTGCAGGATTTAATGCACTGCATCTCCATATGGTGATGTTTACGGGGGCCATTAGTGCCAATTCCCATCTTGTAAACCGCGCTGATGAGACGTGCCTGGTTTGGGCAGAATTTAACAAGGCTGACACTGCATGTGGTGTATGAATTGTGAGGTTGTGACCTAGCACGACGTCTTCGCTTTTCGTTACTAGCAATGCTATCGCAGCAACGCTTCGCAAGCATGTGGGGAGGGATCGCGCTACCGTGTCTAGTTGAGCGCTGTAATATGCTACTGGCCTGCTGGCATCACCGTGCTTTTGGGTTAGTACGCCTGCCGCGCAACCAGCACTTTCTGTTCCGTATAGTTCAAAGGGTTTCCCATAGTCCGGCATACCTAATGCTGGTGCCTGCGTTAGGCACTGTTTAAGTCTCTCAAATGCTGCCTCAGACTCGTCTGTATGCGAAATCCGATCAGGTTTGTTTGAGGAGACCATCTCCTGCAAAGGTAACGCTAAAATGGAAAACCCTGGGATCCAATTACGGCAATACCCACACATTCCTAAAAATGTTCTGATCTGTTGCTGGGTTTGTGGCAGAGTCATGTCTCTAATTGCTTGAATTCTATCAGCGGTCAGGTGTCTCAGTCCTTGTGTTAAACAGTGTCCCAAATATTTTACCTTAGTTTGGCATAATTGCAACTTGTCTTTGGAAACCTTGTGTCCTGTGTCTGAAAGATGAAACAGGAGCTGTTTCGTATCCTTCAGGGATGCCTCCAATGAATCAGAACACAGTAGTAGATCATCCACGTACTGTATTAATACTGATCCACTCACTGGTTGGAAAGACTGTAAACAATCATGCAAAGCCTGAGAAAATATACTTGGGCTATCTATGAATCCTTGTGGTAATCGAGTCCATGTGTATTGGACTCCTCTGTATGTAAATGCAAACAAATATTGACTGTCAGGGTGCAGAGGTACCAAAAAGAAAGCGGAGCAGAGGTCAATAACAGTGAAAAATTTTGCAGTGGGAGGGATTTGCATTAGGATGACAGCTGGATTTGGCACTACGGGGAACTGACTCTCAACTATTTTGTTAATCCCCCTTAGATCCTGCACTAGCCTGTAACCCCTCCCCCCACTCTTTTTCACAGGGAAGATGGGACTATTAGCAGTGCTGGACGTTCTTACCAGAATGCCCTGTTGTAGCAAGCGCTCTATTACGGGATAAACTCCTAACTCCACCTCTGGCTTCAGAGGGTACTGTGGGATTTTTGGAGCTATCCTACCATCTTTTACTTGTACAACTACCGGAGCTACGTTTGCCATTAATCCAGTGTCCTGTCCATCTTTTGTCCAAAGTGACTCTGGTATCTGAGATGTCATTTCTTCTACTTGGGAGGGAGTCCTATTTGTCATAGTGGTATGTGACATTAATTTTGACGGGGAGTCTAACATGTCTCGTACTTCCTGAGCGTGATTCTCAGGTATGTCCAAGAATACACCTTCAGGAGTACAATAAATGACGCACCCCATTTTACACAGTAAGTCTCTTCCCAGGAGATTGGTCGGTGCCGATGCAGCCAGCAAAAAGGAATGCTTGGTATGTAACGGCCCTACTGTAATCTCGGCTGGTTTGCTAACAGGGTAGTGCTGGACTACTCCCGTTACCCCTATGGCTGGAATTGTCTTACCAGTGGTTCTCATGCCCACTGTCGAATTTATCACTGATTTGGCCGCCCCTGTGTCTACAAGAAAGTTTAATGATTTACCAGCTACATTGATTGCAATTTCTGGTTCACTTCCAAGGCTTGCAATCAATTTTACTGGCTGCAGATTACAGGTATGGCCACACCCCTATTGGGTATGGTGACCTACCTGAATTCCGCTGGCAGCAACTACCTGTGAAGGGGTTAAATGGGAACTCCCAGAGGCCTGCCAATCTCTGTTTGGGGGGTATCTTTTTGTTTCCCCTGCATGTGGCTCATAACTCCGTTTCTGCGGACCCTGCTCCCAATGTCGTGTGTCGTGTCGTTGTCTAGGGGGTTGATAAGATTTTTGTACATTTCTCGATCTACAGTCTCGTGCAAAGTGTCCCTGTTTGTGACAAAAATAACATGTTACCACATTTGACTTACCCACAGGGTTTGGTGATGTTAACACAGGCTGTTTTGTGGTCAGGGCCTGTATACTTACTGCCATTAACTTATCACTTTGTTGTTCCCTGTGTCTGGTGATGTTCCTATCGTGATCAATAGCAGCCTCTCTCAAAGTAGCCACAGACAGACCTCGCCAACATGGTTGTGTGGTCTGTACCCTAGTCTTTAATGATTCTTTTAAACCATCCATCAGTACCGATACTGCTACTTCTCGATGGTTTATGTTTGTTTTAATGTCCTCTATGCCTGTGTATTTTGCCATTTCTGATAATGCTCTGTGAAAATACTCTACAGCTGTCTCTGACTCCTTCTGTTTAATGGAGAATATCTTGTTCCATCTGACTACCGCTGGGAAATACTCTTTTAACTGTAAGCTTATTCTTTTTACATTATCTTTGTTGTACACATCTGTAAGAGGTACATCCTGATCTAATCCGCAATCAGCTAAAAATTGAGTTGCGTCAACATTGGAGGGTAAACATGCTCTCAGCAATATCTGCCAGTCTTTATTGTTGGGCTCTACAGTGTTACCTAAGTCTCTGATGTATTTTTGACTGGCAACTAAGTCTTTTCTAGGGTCAGGGAATTCAGACACTATGGTCCTTAATTCCATTCTGGAAAATGGGCAATACATGGCAATGTTCCTCACAGGGGTGACTCCTGATGTGTCAGTTTTCCCATTTGGAACAGCTATTACCCTAACAGGATTAACTCTAACAACATCACTCTGTGTGGGTTCTACAGCCTGTGGTGAAATGGCTTCAGCATAGTGTATGGTGCCGTACTTACCTGTAGATACGACCTCACCTATCCCTCCGCTAGGGGCCCTTGTTACTAATCTCGTGGGTGGAGCTGTGCCTACTGTGGTCTCTGCTATGGTGGCTGCTAGAGAGAGCGCTGAAATTGTTGCCGATTCGTCTTCTTGATCACACTCCTGAGGAAAGTTCAAAACAGGGTACAACTTGCACGGGTTAATACTTGCATTGGTTAATTGGTTAACATTATCTTTAACATTTACACAGTTGCTAAGTGTTTGTGTGTTACACCTTAGTGCGTCATTCTCCGCAACCAATTTCTCTCCTGATATGTATGGTGGCAGTGGGGCCGTGGCTATCAGTTTTCTGATTGAGCCAGATCCCGCCGCCTGAGCCAATCCTCTCTGTATGTCACCCTCCTGTTGCCACAACTGCAAATAATCATAATGCTTGATTCGTCTCTTTGCTGATTTAATGAGACATATCCTTCTCCTTAAATTCGTTAACACTTCTGTGCTGAAGCTACCTACTCTTGGGAATTTCTCCCCGTCATGTACTGTCATTCTCTCCCATTCATCACATAAAGCTTCTGTGTGACTTCCGTATTTCTCACACATTACATACCTTGCCGACCCAATTGGTCGGTTCACTGAATCAACCCGAACCGAGGTTGATCGCCCCCTACCTGAACAAGTGGCCCCCATAGTTCGAAAGTGTTGCTTTATCCAGCCAACCCTTACGCAAACCAAATGTCCAAAATAGGCTGACGGTGGCGGTTTACCGAGTACCCCACTCACTCGCCCACGCCGACCAATACGACCTGATCACACCGATATGGTGCTGGCGTACTCGACCTAGGGCCCCTGCGACCTGAACCTCTATTTACTGGAACCTGTGAGGGTGATCCGAAGAACACTTACTCTTTCCAGTAACTATTGTTTGCTGGATAGTTCCTGAGTGAGCAGTGAACTTCCCTTAAAATAAAAAAAATTACACAAATCACGTTAGAATGTACAAATAGCGTTTATGACCTTCGTACACAAATAGTACCGGTCAGGTTTACTAATGTACACAATTACGTGCGGTACAATCGTTCAGCACATAAGCAACTAATCTTATGTACGGAGCGACCAGTGGAATCGAAAATTGCGGCTGCGAATTCCTTCAGCCAGAGCTTGTATGGCCTATATGGGTGTTGCACCAACCCTTTCTTGGTGTTGTGCCTGTGGACTGTATAGCGGACTTCCTTGTCTGCTGTACCTGAACCTGTTGGTCTGCTATGACCTCCTGGTCTGTTACAGTATGACCTCCTGGTCTGCTACACTCTAATGCTCAAATTGTATGTTTTAACCAGGGATGCCTCCCTAGCCACCATGTACGTCACTTACACGCATGTACCTCACGAGAACTCGACTTTTCTTGTGGTTCAACCTGTAAAATTGTATACACCACACTCACTCACCACATGTACACTTTTGTTTCTATTTCTATTTCTGCGCAGAAATTTCTCTTTAGACCAGATGTGTTACAAATTAGGAGAAGGATCTATTAATTTAAATTTCGAATTTAAAAAAAAAAATAGATTTGCGCGATTTATTGCCTGGCGTTATTTACCGCGTGGCGCTACTTATCGCGTTGAGAGGAGAGAAAAAAAAACTTGTGATTTGAGTTACGTGGGCGTACCCGTACGCTCCGTTGCGTAATATACGCTGCGTGCGTCGGCCCTTGGATTGCGTACGCAAGTCTCAGTCTTTTGTTAGAGACACGTGTACGCAAAGCAAAGATCCACCGTAACACAATTTATACGTTTATCAATGTAGATGATCCTTTATCATCTACCGCGCACCACACTGACTTCGCCTTGTCTCTCAGGCACAGCTGTGTGTTTGTCTATACTTTAACTATATTACCTTTACTCTTAAACTATGAAATAGTGACAAATCTCTCTAAGCACGTTTATCAACTATAGAACTGGCAAACAGGAGAGTGACATACGAAAATACACCAATGAAAAGGAAATGCAGATATGTGTGCGTGCGTGTGTACGCAAGACAGAAAAATAAACAGTTTTAAAAAGACACTATTGTTTTGTTCTTACCTCCGGTTCCCGGATTCCTTCAGCACCCTTTACTAAGAGAAGCAGACGCTTATCCAAACAGCACTACGAGGAATATGATCTCCCGCCCTTTGCTGCTGGATAATGTCTGCTGAAATTACCTAGTGTAGATATGTGAAGGACAGGACGAGCCCGCAATTGATAAAGCTAAATATTTATCGTATATAATACCCTTTATGAGGTCTAAGAACACTGTACGCTAACTACGTATGAAGTACCGCAAGGGTACGCACGTTGCGTAACGATCGCTTAGCCGTGGTCGAGACACTCAAGCGTTACGTTCGCTCACGGCCAAGAGATCACTGGCAGGCACGCTATTGGCTGCCGACTACCGTAATGATTCGCTATAGCGATGCGACCGCTCGAGACCACGAGGAGATCACCAGCGGCGCATACGCTCACAATGTAAAACCTTTATATCTAAACCATAAACAGTGTATTATGCAGTAAACCCTTTGTGTAGTGATATGGTGTAAATGCAACACAGTATAACCTTACTAGCTTAAAAGCAGTTTGAGCGTCACCGACGCTCTGAGAATACTTAACTCTATAAGAAATACACAGATACCTAGGCTTAGGGTCCAACGCCTAATATATATATATATTTTGAATGATATACTTGCAAAAGAATTAATACAAATACAAATCATACACTACAATATAACATAGACTAACTAACCAGGTAACTATACAGTAAATACAATACAATTAAGTTTAAGAGAAAATGAGAGAAAGAGAAGAGAGAGAAAGATATGGCCCATAATAACAAGAGAGAAACAGTATGATTACGGAGAAAAACTTACGCACAAAGGAAACGATCGCATGCGCCTCTGGACATCCAGCTCCCGATTTTCAGCAATGATAACCGTTGAAGAGTGAGAGCTGGATGTGATCGGCCTTTCTATTTATGCCCCACACACAATGCAATTCAATGGTCCCTACAATCTCATTGTTCATTGGACACAGGAATTCGGCTTCGCATTATAACAAAAGGTCATAGGTTGATTCATACAGGTGGGCTGTGACTATTTCCAACAGCTCAGGTGGGAGGGAAACTGGGTTTCCCGCCGCATGGGTAATAAAGTGCAAATAAAGTAAATGTTCATAAACTTCTTATGTCCATAACTATTCGCACGAGCGATTGATCTGCTTCAAACCAACACCGGAATATTTCTAATTAAATATTCTTCCGATGGATACTAAACACCACTGTATTACTCCTGTCTGACCCTTCGTATCAAACAAAGAGGGATTTCTCTGTTCATGAACATTCTATATTAACCAAACTTTCAGAATCTATCAAAGGGACCATGATCTAAAAAATACATTATATAGTGAAAATATGTAATGATTGAGTCGCACGCTACGATCACATAAACTCTACCGTAAATACGCATACCGTGCGCCTGCGGGTGCCCGCGACTGTGAGTATGCGCACGTACGGGAGAGCGTACGCATGCGCAGCACGGACCTGTGTGAGGTGCAAATATGGTAGTGTGCATAGAGATATTTTTCTGACTTTGACACAGCTTTTCCTGGAACACCAGCTGGTACGATCCTGGGCTATTTCCATTGCTACAGTCGGGCCTGGTAAGGACTTTCCACCTAGAAGATTATTAAGAACTATCTCATACTACCAGAGCCCTGTGGCCCTTGCCACCCTGTAGTACCCAGGAACTGTATTATTTCCCTGCTGAGTTTTATGTTTTCTTATTTGCTGCTGTGTTACGGAGTATGTCATAATAAACATCATTGACTTTTATCCTGGTTGTCGTGGTCACGCCTTCGGGCAGTTATTCTACATGTTACTTACATGTCTAGGGGTCTGATACAACCTCCCAGGTTCCGTTACATCTCAGCCCCTACAACTGAGGCTGCCTCCCGTCAGCTCAGGCCCTCAGTTGTGACACTGACAGCAGAATTGATGATACTCAGGCACCGGAGCTCTGCCCGGCGTCTGAATTTAAACTTCCCGCCTCTCTCCGATTGGCGGAGAGCGCCGATGACGTCACCCACCCATCTGACCCTCGGGGACGCCAGGCGCACTCGGCCGCCAGGAAGCCCAGCGCACCCGAAGGGGTAAGCGCCGCGGCGGCATGACAAGTACCACTTTACCTTATATACGTTACTCATCACAGTAGTGCCCCTTATTCACATAACATCATACTGAATTGCTCCTTATTCACATTACACCACACCATATTGCTCCTTATTCACATTACACCACACCATATTGCTCCTTATTCACATTACACCACACTATATTGCTTTTTATTCACATTAGACCACACAGTAGTGCACTTTCTATACGTTACGCCACACAGTAGAGCACCTTATACACATAATGCCACACATTGGTAATGCATTTATACACATAATACCACACAGTAATGCTTACACATATGACACACATTATTAATGTCCTTATAAACATAAAGCACCTTACACATTATGCCAACCCTTATTAATGCCCTTATACACATAATTTCCCTTACACATATGCCGCACATTGTTAATGCCCTTATACATATAATGACACACATAATGTCCCTTACACATATGCCGCACATTATTAGTACCCTTATACACATAATGACACATATAGTGCCATTTACACATATGTTACACATTAGTAATGCCCTTATACACATAATGACACATATAGTTCCTGGCATGAGTCAACTGGCATATCTGCTAAAGTTGGGTGCTTATTTTTTATGAAAATGCATCTTATTTGCATTGCTGTATGGCTAGGATGCACAAGCAGTTTCTGCTGATTAAAATGATATGCGGCATGCCTATGGCCCTCATTCTGAGTTGATTGCTCACTAGTTACTTTTAGTAGCCGTGCAAACGCATAGTCGCCGCCCACGGGGGAGTGTATTTTTGCTTTGCAGAAGTGCGAACACCTGTGCAGCTGTGCAGCAGCAATCACATTTTGTGCAGAACAAGACCAGCCCTGTAGTTACTTATTCTGTGCGATGATTGCTGCGACGAGTGTCACGGTAATGACGTCAGATACCCGCATGCGTTTTTCCAAACACTCCCAGAAAATGGTCAGTTGCCACCCAGAAACTCTCACTTCCTGTCAATCTCCTTGCGTTCGGCTGTGCGAATGAAATCGTCACTAGAACCAGTGCAAAACCACAAATGACTTCGTACCCGCACGAAGTCCATGTGCATTGCGGTGCATACGCATGTGCAGATTAGCCATTTTTTTCACTGATCGCTACGCAGCGAACAATGGCAGCTAGCGATCAACTCGGAATGACCCCCTATATACTGTGTGCGACTGTGCCTGTATCTGCATATGAAATGCTACACACAGAATATAGGCATGCCGCATATCATTTTAATCAGCAGAAGCTGCTTGTGCCCCTAGGCATACCAAATGCCCTAGGCAATTGCCTAGTTTGCTTATATCTAAGGCCAGCTCTGGTGGTGTGAGCTGGTATGTATCTCACCCTTAGTTTAACAATAAATCCTTTTCCTCGAAATGTCCGTCTCCCTGGGCACAGTTCCTATAACTAGAGTCTGGAGTAGGGGCATAGAGGGAGGAGCCAGTTCACGCCCATTTAAAGTCTTAAAGTGCCCATGTGTCCTGCGGATCCCGTCTATACCCCATGGTTCTTGAAGCATCCCCAGCATCCTCTATGTACTAAGAGAAAAGGATTTACTGGTAGGTATTAAAATCCTATTTTTTTTTTCTATATTTTGTGGGGCGAAAGTTTCTTGTATTATGTTCTGCCAAATTTCTTTTAGCTGCAAACATATAGTAGTTTATGTCAGTGCTGTAACTAGGCATTTTAGCGCTGTGTGCAAGAAACGTCATTGGTGCCCCCCACATGCAAGACAGGGGCAGTGCGCGGGGCAGTGTGCGGCGCAGGCACGCGAAAATTATATAGGGGTGTGGCTTCACGGGGAAGGGGCATGGCCACAAAATAATACCAATTCATACTACGGTGCACGGTAGTCTTCATTATTCAAAGTACGCTGCACAGTAGCGCCACTACACATTACAGCAGCCAGTCCTCCTTTTCACACATTACGGCAGACAGGGTCCCCCGTTTTACACATTACAGCAGACAGCTGCCCCCTTTTTACACATTACGGCAGACAGCGCCCCCTTTTTACACATTACGGCAGACAGCAGCCCCCTTTTTACACATTACGGCAGACAGTGGCCCCCTTTTTACACATTACAGCAGATAGCGTCCCCTTTTTACACATTACGGCAGACAGAGTCCCACTTTTTACACATTACGGCAGACACAGTCCCACTTTTTATGGTAGACAGTCCCGCTTTTTACACATTACGGCAGACAGAGTCCCCCTTTTTACACATTACGGCAGACAGTCCCCCTTTTTACACATTACAGCAGATAGCGTCCCCCTTTTTACACATTACGGCAGACAGTGTCTCCCTTTTTACACATTACGGTAGACAGTCCCCCTTTTTACACATTACAGCAGGCAGCATCCCCTTTTTACACATTATGGCAGACAGTGCCCCCTTTTTACACATTACGGCAGACAGTCCCCCTTTTTACACATTACAGCAGGCAGCATCCCCTTTTTACACATTACAGCAGATAGCGTCCCCCTTTTTACACATTACGGCAGACAGTGTCCCCTTTTTACACATTACGGCAGACAGTCCCCCTTTTTACACAATACAGCAGGCAGCGTCCCCTTTTTACACATTACGGGAGACAGCGTCCCCTTTTTACACATTACAGCAGACAGCGTCCCCTTTTTACACATTACGGCAGACAGCGTCCCCTTTTTACACATTACAGCAGATAGCGTCCCCCTTTTTACATATTACGGCAGACAGTGTCCCCCTTATTACACATTACGGAGACAGCGTCCCCCTTATTACACATTACGGCAGACAGCGTCCCCCTTATTACACATTACGGCAGACAGCGTTCCCCTTATTACAGATTACGGCAGACAGCGTCCCCCTTATTACACATTAGGGCAGACAGCGTACCCCTTATTACACATTACGGCAGCCAGTGTCCCCCTTTCACATATATACATATGTGGCACTGCAGTGCTGCTACTCACAAGCCAAAGGGGATGGAAAACTGCAGCCTGCTCGAGTGCGTTCTCCTCCTCTCAAAGCTACTGTAGCAGGCCAGCTCCTTGTAGCCCTTGGCGGGGCGCAGGGAGACCGAGTAAGCCGGGACAGGCTCCCGAGTTGCGGGGGTGGTGATCTGGCATCCAGGGCAGAGAGAGGCGGTTGAGTGTGATGTATACTTGCCTACTTTTGAAAAGTAGTTTCAGGGTGATTCTAGATGACCTGATAACGCGGCGCACCTCATCACTGAGGGGGGGTCCATGCTCCGTCTAAAGAGCGTGTCTAGCTCCGCCTATGGGCATGCCTATTGCCGTTCACAGTTGCTGCCAAAAGAGGGTTTCTAAATGGGTGGCATGTGCAGGCACAAAAAAACGCCAATCTACATTAGCCTACACACATGGCTCAATGCCAGCCTATGCGTGCACACACTTAACCAAGGGTCAGTACAAACCTACAACCACATACACAAATGGGTCGGTGCCAGCGTACCCCCACACACGGGGATAAATGGCAGGCTACAACCACACACAGGGATCAGTGCCAGCCTACACCCACACACGGGTCAGTGCCCGTGAACATACACATGGGGTCGGTGCCAGCATACACACACACACACACACACACACACACACATGGGGGTCGGTGCCAGCGTACACACACATGGGGGTTGTGCCAGCGTACACACACAAAGTGATTGCTGCCAGCGTACACACACACATAGCGATTGGCATCAGTGTACACACACAGTCACGGGGATTGGTACCAGGTCCATACACAAAGGTATCAGTAGCGGGCCACACACAAATGGGTCAATGCCAGCCTACACATAGTTCCAGCCTATGGAGCCACTGTGGGTAGAATTACAGACACCCACCTTGGTATAGGCACTCCTCCTCTTCCTCCTCTGAGCTCCCAGCCAGCTGCCTCCACATTGCCAAGTCTCCCTGCCAGATCTGCTCTCCGCGCGGGCCAGCAGGTCCTCCAGTGACAGCTGCTATCTGACATACCGCTCCACTAGCTCAGCCTCAGTGTGGAGATGCGGGAGCGCAGCAATCCCTTGCTCTCCGCAGACTCTAATAGTGGGTGCTTGGGCAAGAACACTTGTCTCCACCTGTGTGGCGTGCGGGAGTGCTGCGAAGCTGTGCTGCAGTGACTCATCGCACACCCCTGCAGTGTGCAAGCTCTCCTCCGTGGCCCTCTGTTATAGTGGGTGAGCTCTAGTTCTGAAGCACTCACCTCACTCCTGCAGTCACCGCCAGCAGAGTACTTGCTGGCGGGATGGACTGCAAGTGTCCCGGCCTCTACAGTTCATCCGGGTGCTGCTCACTGTGTGTGTAGTGGGGTTAGGTTTGGCTCCCATTCCAAGTGACGTTTTGGAGGGGGGCCGAGTAGGATGAGGAGAGGGAGATGTGGTGCTCAAGGACCCGTTCAGAGAGGCGGCGTTGGGCGCTATAGTGAATGTTGCCAGTGTGGCTTCGGACATGCGGGCGGGGGGGGGGGGGGGGGGTGCTGCCGCGATGGTGCTCCTTCAGTGCATGTGCGCTGTGGGCAAGGCACCATCGGCACACACCTAGTTACGGCACTGGTGTATATCAGCAGGGCTGGTACTAGGGTGTTCGGCGCCTCCCAGCAAACTATAAATTTGGACAGAGATAAATTGCATGGATATAAAGTCCCAGCCAATCGGCTCCTAACAGTCATGTCGCAGACTATGTTTGAAAAATGACAGTTAGGAGCTGGTTGGCTAGAACTTTATCTCCATCCACTGTATCTCCATGTGAGGCTTAGTATATAGACCCCTTAGCTTCTGAAGGAAGATGTACAGGGTCTATGCATTTAGACATAATACATTAGTACATACTATACTTGAAAGCAGAGAACATGTTAGTGAGTGAAAAAAACAATAATTTACAGTACAACTATGTAGGCCAAATACATTTGGGAACAACGATGGAAGGGTGATTCTTTTCAACCACATGGATGTATTTCATATAGTGATGGAGGAAAGTTTACACTAGAGTATGTAGCAAGTCACCTCACAGGTTTCATTATGCACTCCCACAGAGGTGGCACTGCTGGTGAAAGAAAATCGTAAGAATAGTCATAAGAGCGGCCAAAGTTCCGTACACACATCACTTTTTGTCTCATAAGGCCCTGCTCAACCAGCTGAATATTAAACAGCACGTAAGATACGGACGGACAATTTGACTGGCAAAACTCTAAAGTGCGCACACACGCAATATTGAATGAATGGGTTAAAATTGAAAAAAATACCAAATGATTGTATAAGTGCATACACAGGTTTATTAAATGATGGAAGAATATATGAGTTGAATCTTCAAGCAAATATGTTTATTTGGTAAATGCATTTCTAGGAATTTGCTTATGTATGTAATCTGCTGTGTTATGGTCACACCCTGATTTACAGTTGTCAGAAAAACAAGCATTTGCTGAGTGCTGACTATGAATGTTACTGTATGAATGTTACTGTAAAGAACTTCAATATTTCAGTTCTCAGTTTCACAGTCAACTGTCACTCATGTCACTGGCGGTTCAGACAAAGAAAGGGACTAGCAACATTAGTTGCAGAGATAGAGAGGAGAGGAAATCCAAGCTGTGGAGCTTTTCACTATAATAAGTGCAATGTGTCCGTTCTTAAAAAGTCAGGGTTGCAGGGGGAGGTGACTCCTGACTACCTAGGCCTGAGCTTTTTGGAAGGCCTGGATCAGCTACTGAGGGTGACGAATGTACAGTATTTTTCCTTTTTTTTGGAGGGTGTGTGGTCACCCCCCTACCCACTCTAGTACTCAGGCCTCATTCAGTCCTCAGCTGCCATTTAAAATCAGTGTAGTGGCCCAAACAAACCAAGAACTTCAGCCACAAAGATGGTAGTGCCTAGTCACTAAACTGCTTGTTTTGTTAAACTGTGCATGTTCTTTTTAACGTACAACATAAGATCTTGCATCACTTAAGGGCTATATTTAGGAGAAAAAATATGGTATTATCCCTCATACTCAGACTCTCTGGTGCATCTCATAAATGTACTACAAGGATGTGTTACCCAATTAGGAATACAGGGGTAGGAGGAGTAGTATGGCCAGCAGGTCAGACAACAAGTATTTATTAGTGCGAAACATAGGGGTATATTTACTAAGCTGCCGATTTTGACCGATTTGGTATTTTTTGTTCAAAGTGTGATCTCGGGAATTTACTAAACTCAAATCTCGGTAGTGATGAGGGCATTCGTATTTTTTTTACGGCTGTGTTGTAAAAATACGAATGAATACACCATCGGTCAAACACGGCTGTTTAGGTATAGAACTCGGTCATTTACTATGCATTCGTATTTGAAATCTCCACCGTGAAAATGCATGTGCGGCCGTGAAAAAATACAAATCGTAAAAAAAGCCTAAAAAAAAGTAGACCTTTTGAGAAGCGTGTTTACATGTGTTACCAATTATACATTACTCACACCTGAATTTTTTGACCTTTAAAAGGTGATAAAGCTAACTATTTATCTTATTACATTCACTATAAAATGGGTAAGAGACTCAGTACGCAATTGGCGTATGGGTTACCGTAAGGGTACGCACTTAGCGTAACAGACGCTTAGCCGTGGTCGAGACGCACATGCGGCACGCTCGCTCACAGCTTAACGCTTGGTGTCGAGCACGCTATAGGCGGCCGACTACCGTGATGCTACGCTACCAGCGTAGCGGACGCTCGTGACCACGAGGGGAACACGAGCGGCGCAGACGCTCACGGGATGACACTCAGTAAACCTTGTATGCAACTCAATGAAAGGCTGAGCCTATACTGTAAACCTTGGTTTTGTAATGTGAGCACAATGCAATGCTAATTAACCTCTATTGTATGAATATCAATATCTAAGCAGAATAACTACACATAAATATACAATAGCGTCACAATCTTATACAATAACAGAGAGAGAGAATATGGCAAATACAAACAGAGATTTAGAATGATTACAGAGAATAACTTACACACACTGGGGAATGATCGCTGCGCAGTCCTGGTACCAGCTCCGAGTTAGTCAAGATGAAAACCGTTTGTGGAGAGAAGACTGAGCTGGCCAGGCTGGCTGTCCTTATATACACTGCGTACAGTATACTACAAAGGGACCTACAATCTCATTGTTCATTGGACACAGGACTGTCTCCTCGCATCATAACAAAAGGTCATAGGTTAGTTTGAACAGGTGGGCTGTGACTATATCAAACTGCTCAGGTGGGAGGGAATCTGAGAATTCCCGCTGCATGGATAATGAACCGCAAATATAGTAAATGTCCAGAAACTACTAATAGACATAACTATACGCAGGAGCGATTAATCTTTACCTAACCAGCACCGGATTGTTTCTAATAAAATGTTCTTTAGTTAGGTACCAAACACCACTGCTCAAACCCTGTCTGACCCTTCGTACCATGCAAAGAGGAATTCCTCTGTCCAGCGACCAGTTACATTAAACAAACTTACAGTCATTATTAAGGGGAACATTATCTATAAAACATACTATTTGGTTTTATTATTTAACGATTGAGTCGCCCGCTAGACGCACACAAACCCTACCGTAAATGCACATACCACGCGCTCGAGCGCATGGCCGAGGAGGCGCCATCACGCAGCTGCGAGTATCCGCACGCACGGGAGAGAATGTGCACGTGCAGTGGGCAAGCGCATGAGGTGAATATATGGCAACGTGTAGCATGATATTTTTCCGACTTTGACAGTCCACCCTTTGGCAGTCATCAATAACTGCCACTTCCTAAAACAGTTCAAAAAGAAAAATATATGTCATAATGTAAATACAATTTTATGATTGGGTAAAGGGAGGAGAGGAGCAGGTGGGAAAAAAGGTATGACCTAGTGGGATAGTAGAAGCATGTGTGTATGAATCCATGTTTGCGGGGTTATGTATCATCGTGCCGTACGTGTTCTAAATCAAGCTTCGAGGTATTGCGAAGTATACATTTGAATTCCTTCTTATCCCGTATTACGGGTCTGTGGATGGCCTGTCAAACTTTACCGAGCTCTTTTCGGCTTTTGGTTGCAACAAATGGGGGAGCACATTTAGTTGATGATACATGAATGGGGGGATATGTGAGTGCTGATATCTGTATCTATATTCCCTATCGACTATGTGTGTCATTACCTGGAGGTTGTAGAGGTGAAGATAAGAAGCAATTATTATACATGCAGTCGTAAACTATGTGAGTTTAATATGCATTTGATGATTGAGGTCTTGTCTGAAGTCTTGTCTTGATGTACATGTTGTCTGATGTCTCTCGGTGCTTTTGCTATAAATAACGAGCAAAAGTTGTTCCATTGTCCATAAAGTTACAGTCTCTAAAGTATTGGGCTATCGTAAAAGTTAAAGTCACTAGGGAAATTGGGGGCTTGTAGCATAGTTCATCAATGGTCTGTATAAAAGAGGTTGTCAAATTCTTCTTCCAAGCGGATGTCTTTGTACCTTGGAGGAAAACAAAGGAGAAACGGGTGAAAGAAACGGACCGTGGAATCACATTTGCATCACAACATTGTCTCTATCGTTGGGTCATAAATCAGGTTAGTTGTTGTTATTACAGTGTCTTCGCTCCTTAAACTCATCACCCTGGTATTAAATTTTCTCTTCGTTAAAGCCCGGACGCATCTAAATATCAGTCCAACCAATATGACGACTCCCAAAATACACAAAAGAAATTTCCCTACATCCATAATAATATCTTGGGCCCATTCTCCTAAGCCCGAGAACCAATTTCGTGGGTTCAACCATGACAACCAACTGGTCAGCTCATTACCCACAGCAGCGAGTGTGAGATTGTGTTTCCTTCGAAACTCCCATTTTAATTGTAAAATGTCATCCATCTTTTGGTCTATGACCTCGGCTGGGACCTCCGTGCTGTTTGTAATGTACGTGCAGCACTTTATTCCATATTGAGTTGCTAGGGTAACACAATACCCGCCTGTCACAGCTGTGAGGTAGTTGAGAATCATCCTATGCTGAACCAGTTCTGTTTTGTAGGCCTGTAACTCTTTCCCAGTGTACCTGAATGTGTCGTCATACATTTCGGTGATATTGTCTAATAAATTTGCAAGCGCAGATATATATTTATAATTTATCACTCCTCTGGCGGTACGAGTGATATCTAACGCGAGTAGGAATTGAATCCCGGTGGATTCATGGATCAGATCAGAGGCTGAATGCTCTGTCCTCTCTATCAGGTGCCGTTTAACGACGTGCTTGTAATGAGTGTGAGTATAAGGAGCTTGGGCACTGCGGTGAATATCTTTCATTTTGTTATGGGTTACAGTCATTACTTCAGGCAGTACTTTTCCAATATAGCACAATCCTCTGAGTTTGGGGCAAGCCACTTATACGCCTTCCTCCCGCATATGAAATATGCATCATCGGGGAGAACATTTGGTACGGAGTATGACATTATCATGTTACAAATTTTCCATGTTAAATCTCCTAACCCTAATTCTCCCATCTGTTTAGTACACGTATCAGGTTGTACGATATGTGCACAGTATCCTGGTGATACTTTTCCAACTCGCATGGTCCTACTTCCTAGAGTGTACCTATACCGGAAAAATCTTCCATGGTCGGCTATCTGACGTATAAGTTCTGTGTCTATGGGCATTCTGTCGGCTCTGTATGAAAAGGTCATGGTTTGATTACTCCATGACACTTCCCAATTTCCCAGTTTTCGGGGATTGGAAATGTTAAAGCACACTAAGGACCTATCCACATGATATTGGTGGAGCTTCAAACTAGGAGGACTAGAGATATTAAACCTCTTGTCCACCGGCCTCCCACCACTTAGCTCAAGTACCTCTCCTACAGTTAAAGGGAATGGTACTAGTCCTGATTTGCTATGACCTTGAGGTACTTGAGAGCATACCCAACAGTCTGTCTGGTTTAACACCTTACCCACTAAGGAGTGATAATCACTCAATGGATGCCGGTCCATGTGAACATTAAAACTGGACTGACATTTCTTTATGCACCCATCATCAACTATATTGTCACAATGCCTACAGATGCAGTTCTCTTCAGCTAACAATCCTTCACAATTCCTTCTATTGTCAATGCTACCAGATCGTTTTCTGATACTCGCCTTTACTCAGAGATTATGTTGCTCTTGGAAATTTACGCCTGCATCCTGGTCATCAGAACCCATTCCCGATCCTTTCTCGACCTCCATGGTACTCTCACCGAAACAGACTGCTCTGGTCAACATCATGGTCAACAGGAAAATCCGGATCACAGTCTCTTGGGGCAAGTCCATCTTAGAGGAGTAAAAGGAGAAAATAAGAAAGGGGAAAGGAAATAGGAGGGAGGTGGGAACTGGAGAAAATAACAAATGGGAAAAAGAAATCTGGCTCGACAAGCTTCTGGTCTTATTATTCTCAGCGCTCAGGTGTCGTCTCAATCCTCCCTGAACAGACACTCTAGTGATACAACCTCTACCGTCTGTTCTTTATCACGGGACCTCTCTGGGTCAGTGACCTTTTTACAATGAGACGAATGGACCCAAGTCTCTCTCTCGGCAACCTTCAATGCTGTTGTGCTGGTCAATAAGACTTGATATGGTCCTTCCCATCTGTCAATAAGGCAACCTGAGCGTAGAAAATTCCGTATCATTACATAATCCCCAGGTTCAATGTCATGACAATTACTGTCTGGCAGATCAGGAATCACCAACTTTAGATTATCATTCTGATTCCTCAATTGCTTACTCATCTTAACCAAGTACTTTACGGTTACTTCATTGTTACATTTCAAATCATCCTGGGGGTTAATCATAACATGAGGTTGTCGACCAAACAGAATTTCAAAAGGAGGCAGATTAAGAGGGGACCTTGGAGTGGTTCTGATGCTGTATAATACAATTGGCAAAGCTTCGGGCCATAACAGTCCTGTTTCAGTCATTACCTTGCTCAATTTATTTTTAATAGTGCTGTTTACTCTTTCCACCTTCGCACTCGCCTGGGGGCGGTACGGAGTGTGCAGCTTACTATTAATTCCCATCAACTTACACATTGTTTGAAAGACTTCACCTGTAAAATGGGTACCCCTATCACTTTCAATGATTCTAGGGATACCATACCTACACACAAATTCCTGCACAATTTTCTTTGCAGTAAATACAGCGGTATTTGTGGCCGCGGGAAATGCTTCAACCCAATTTGAGAACACATCAATACAGACCAATACATATTTTAAATTTCTACAAGGTGGCAATTGTATGAAATAAATTTGTATTACCTGAAAAGGGCCATCTGTCGGAGGGATATGGGATGGCTCTGTCGGTATTGCCTTTCCGATATTCTTCCTCAAGCAGGTGAGACATGTCATCGCTCTTTTACCCGCATGGGAAGAAAATCCTGGGGCGCAACAATAAGCTCTTACCAACTTACACATTCCTTCTTTGCCTAGATGAGTCAGCCCATGTGCCGCTTCCGCTAGACTTGGAAGGTATGCTCTGGGTGCCACTGGCTTACCCTGTCCGTCTGTCCAGAGTCCTGAGGACTCCTGGCCATATCCTTTTGACCTCCAAACTGCCTTTTCTTGTGGTGAACACAAATTTTGCATTTCACACAATTTCTGTGTGTTTACAGTATTAAATACCATCAGTCGTGTACTATCTGTTTGTATGGGGTTACTAGCTGCTGATTTAGCAGCTTCGTCTGCTCGGCTGTTACCAAGTGATACCGGGTCTTGGCTATACGTATGAGCTTTACACTTGATAACAGCCACTCTGTCGGGTTTCTGTATCGCTATTAGAAGTCTTTTGATGTGGGCTGCATGCGCTACGGGTGTGCCAGCTGCCCGTCATGAAATTTCTGAGGCGCCATAGGGCCCCGAAATCATGGACTACTCCGAAGGCGTACCTAGAATCTGTGTAAATATTGGCTGATTTGCCCTTAGCCAATTCACATGCTCTGGTTAGGGCAACCAGTTCAGCAACTTGTGCTGAGTGTGGTGGGCCTAGCGGTTCCGCTTCTATGGTACCTTGGTCATCTACGACTGCATATCCAGTACACAAGTCTCCCGAGTCTGTCTGTCTGTGGAAACTACCGTCAGTGTAGAAAGTAAAATCTACATCTTCCAGTGGGTTGTCACTGATGTCAGGCCTTGCCGTGAAATTTTGGGTCAAATATTCCATACAATCATGCGTGTCATCCCCTGTATTAAATCCTCCTTCACCATCACTCTCATCCTCCACCCTTTGTGCCTGTCCAGGCACACCTGGGAGATACATTGCAGGATTTAATGCGCTGCATCTCCTTATGGTGATGTTTACGGGGGCCATCAATGCCAATTCCCATCTTGTAAACTGCGCTGATGAGACGTGTCTGGTTTTGGCCGAATTCAGTAAGGCTGATACTGCGTGTGGTGTATGAATTGTGAGGTTGTGTCCTAGCACTACATCTTCGCTTTTTGTGACTAGCAATGCTATTGCTGCAACACTTCGCAAGCATGTGGGGAGGGATCGCGCTACCGTATCTAGCTGAGCGCTATAGTAGGCTACCGGCCTGCTGGCATCACCATGCTTCTGGGTTAAGACACCTGCTGCGCACCCAGCACTCTCTGTTCCGTACAGCTCAAAGGGTTTCCCATAGTCAGGCATACCTAATGCCGGTGCCTGCGTTAGGCACTGTTTAAGTCTCTCAAATGCCATCTCAGACTCGTCTGTGTGCGAAATCCGATCAGGTTTGTTTGAGGAGACCATCTCCTGCAAAGGTAGGGCTAGTATGGAAAAACCTGGGATCCAGTTACGGCAATACCCACACATTCCTAAAAATGTTCTTATCTGTTGCTGGGTTTGTGGCAGGGTCATGTCACGAATTGCTTGAATTCTATCAGCGGTAAGGTGTCTCAGGCCTTGTGTTAGACAGTGTCCCAAATACTTCACACGGGTTTGGCATAATTGTAACTTGTCCTTGGAAACCTTGTGTCCTGTGTCTGAAAGATGAAACAGGAGTTGTTTCGTATCTCTCAGGGACGCTTCCAGTGAATCTGAACACAGCAGTAAATCATCCACATACTGTATCAATATTGATCCACTCTCTGGTTGGAAAGACTGTAAACAATCATGCAGGGCCTGTGAGAAAATACTTGGACTGTCTATGAAACCTTGTGGTAATCGAGTCCAAGTGTACTGAACTCCTCTGTATGTGAATGCGAATAAGTATTGACTGTCAGGGTGCAGAGGTACCGAGAAGAAAGCGGAGCAGAGGTCAATCACAGTGAAAAATTTGGCAGTGGGAGGGATTTGCATAAGGATGACAGCTGGATTTGGCACTACGGGGAATTGACTCTCAACTATTTTGTTGATCCCTCTTAGATCCTGCACTAATCTGTAACCCCTCCCCCCACTCTTTTTAACAGGGAAGATGGGACTATTGGCAGTGCTGGACGTTCTTACCAGAATGCCCTGTTGTAGCAAGCGCTCTATTACAGGGTAAACTCCTAACTCCACCTCTGGCTTCAGAGGGTATTGTGGGATTTTTGGAGCTATCCTACCATCCTTTACTTGCACAACTACTGGGGCTACGTTTGCCATCAATCCAGTGTCTTGTCCATCCTTGGTCCAAAGTGATTCCGGTATCTGGGAAATCATTTCCTCTACCTTGGACGGACACCTATTTACAGCAACAGTGTGTAACATTAATCTTGTTGGGGAGTCTAGCATATCCTGCGCTTCCTGAGCGTGGTTTTCGGGTATGCCCAAGAACACACCTTCAGGAGTACAGTATATGACGCATCTCATTTTGCACAGTAAATCTCTCCCTAGGAGATTAGTCGGAGCCGATGCAGCCAGCAGAAAAGAATGCTTGGTATGCAAAGGCCCTATCGTAATCTCTGCAGGTTTGCTTAAAGGGTAGTGCTGTACTACTCCTGTTACTCCCATGGCTGGAATTGTTTTACCAGTGGTTCTCATGCCCACGGTCGAATTTATCACTGACTTGGCCGCCCCCGTATCTACAAGGAAATTTAGAGATTTACCAGCTACATCAATTGTGACCTCGGGTTCACTTCCAAGGCTCGCAATTAATTTTACTGGCTGCAGATTACAGGTGTGGCCCCGCCCCTATGGTGCATGGTGACCTCCCTGCATTGCGCTGGCAGCTATTACCTGTGAAGGGGGTAAATGGGAACTATCAGTGACTTGCCAGTCTCTTTTTGGGGGATACCTTTTTGTTTCCCCTGCGTGTGGCTCATAACTCCGTCTCTGCGGTCCTTGATCCCAATTTCGTGTGTCATGTCGTTGTCTAGGGGGTTGATATGATTTTTGTGCATTTTTCGTCTACAGTCTCGTGCAAAATGTCCCTCTTTATGACAGTAATAACAAGTTACCACATTTGACTTACCCACAGGGGTCGGAGATTTATACTGAGGTGGCCTTGTGGTCAGGGCCTGTATACTTACGGCCATTAACTTATCACTTTGTGACTCCCTGTGTCTGGTGATATTCCGATCATGATCAATAGCGGCCTCTCTCAAAGTAGCCACCGACAGACCTCGCCAACATGGTTGGGTGGTCTGTACCCTCGTCCTCAATACTTCCTTTAAACCATCCATTAACACAGATACTGCTACTTCTCTATGATTCACATTTGTCTTAATGTCTTCTATGCCTGTATACTTAGCCATTTCCTGTAGTGCCCGATGAAAATAATCAGCAGCTGTTTCTCCCTCTTTTTGTTTGATGGAGAAAATTTTGTTCCATTTGGCAACAGCTGGAAAATACTCTTTTAACTGTAAATTTATTCTCTTTACATTATCTTGGTTGTACACATCCGTAAGGGGTACCTCTTCATCTAATTTACAGTCAGCTATAAATCTCGTTGAGTCGACATTGGAAGGTAAACATGCCCTCAGCAGTATCTGCCAGTCTTTGTTATTGGGCTCCACAGTATTTCCTAGCTCTCTAATGTATTCCTGGCTTGCAACTAGATCTTTCCTAGGATCAGGGAATTCAGACACCATTGATCTTAATTCCATTCGGGAAAAGAGGCAGTGCATGGCGATGTGTCTGACAGGAGTGAGTCCTGATGTGTCAGTTTTCCCATTTGGCACTGCAATTACCCTAACGGGATTAAGTTCAATAACATCATTCTGAGTAGATTCTACAACATGTGGAGTAATGGTTTCAGCATAGTGTATAGTGCCGTACTTACCAGTTGATACGACCTCACCTGTCCCTCCACTAGGGGCCTTTGATACTGCTCTTACTGGTTGGGACGTGCCCACTGTTGTTTCTGCTATGGTGGCTGCTAGAGAGAGTGCCGATATTGTTGTTGGCTCATCCTCTTGGTCACAATCCTGGGGAAAGTTTAAAACAGGGTACAGCTTGCACGGGTTAATATTAGCATCAACAATCTTGGTTACTTTATTCTTAACATTTATACAGTTACTAAGTGCATGTTTATCATACACCAGTGTGTCATTCTCTGTAACCACTTTCTCTCCCGTTATGTATGGTGGTGGGGGAGCGGTGGCTATCAGTTTCCTGATAGGGTTAGATCCAGCCGCTTGAGCCAATCCTCTTTGTATTTCACCTTCCTGTTGCCATAACTGTAAATAATCATAATGTTTGATCCGTCTCTTTGCAGATTTAATGAGACATATCCTTCTCCTTAGATTTTGTCACATCTCGGGACTAAAACTGCCTACCCGTGGGAACTTCTCCCCATCATGCACAGTCATTCTTTCCCATTCATCGCCAAAACCTCTGTGTGTGAACCGTATTTCTCACACATTACATACCTTGCCGACCTGATTGGTCGGTTTACTAAGTCAACCCGAACCGAGGTTGATCGCCCCCTACCTGAACAACTGGCCCCCATCTTTGCAGGTGTTGCTTTCACTACCTCTGACCTTCAAATCAGGGTCTTCAGCGAACCCTTACAAAAACCAAGATGTCCGGGGTAGGCCGGCGGCGGAAGTTTACCGAGTACCTCCACTCACTCGCCCACGTCGACCAATACGCCCAAACACTGCCTTAGCGCTGGCGTACTCAACCTAGGGCCCCTGCGACCTGAACCTCTGTTTACTGGAACATGTGGGTGTGATCCGAAGAGCACTTAACCCTTCCCAGTAACTATTGGCTGTTAGAGAATTCCCGAGTGACTGTTAGGCGCCGGGGTCCGCTCGTTGGTGCGGCCCGGCGCCTAGCAACCAGGGACGCCGTGCGCGTACAGCCGCCGGCTCCCTGGCAACGCTAGACGCCGGACGCACGGAGCCGCACGGACCCTAGCAACGGGGACGCCACTGGCGGACCGCGTTCCCCGTTGCTGGGTCCATTTAAATTAGTAAGGGCACCTGTTTCCTGGCCGTGCAGCAAGGCAGCTGCACGGCATTCATGCAATCAGCACTGGCAGCAGTTGATTGGAGGGCTTCGGTTTATATGCTCTTGCAGTGCCTCACACAGACACCGGTAATAGCTTCCTGCATGCTGTATCTGTTTGCTGAGAGTGTTTCCAGTCCTGCTGTATCCGGTCGTTCCTGTCCTCAGTTGTCCTGCACTCGGAAGTCGTCATCTGTTCCTAGAGTCCTGACTGAGCACCGTTAAACATCCAGTGGTGTTCGTGAGTCGCGGCGTAGCCGTGTGTTGCGGCTTGGCCGCTTTATTACTTATTATTTATTATTTGTGTTTCGGAGCTTTTGCGGAGGATTCCGCTCCCACAGATCCACTCTGGTATCCAGCGGTGCTGGGTAGGAGTAATGGACTAGTGGATTTTGGTTGTCCTTTTATCTGGCGGTTTTTCCGCGCATACTTCAAGTTTGGTTAGTTAGCTTGTTGCCCTTGGCCTGTTGTAGCCAGAGGTCCTCTTGTCATCATCCTGCCTCGGATTTCCCTTTGTCTCTCACTAAGACCGGGGGGCACCGGAGTTGGGCAGACATAATCCGCCTTTCAAACGTGGCTGCCAGGGGCTCAAGAAACCATAGTCTCGCAAGGGATTTCCGATAGCACGGGTGAGACAATAGAGTTAGGGCGCCAGGGGCAACTAGTCTTTCCTGCTCCCGTAACCAGCATTCCCTTCCAGTACTCTGGCCATTGTCATAAGATCTCCTCCGGTCAGGAGTACTGGAATCATAACATTATTACCGGCCAAACCAAAACTTAAAATTAAACAGGGTTTGATTTTTTCCTTATTCAGTTTTGTAAGAGTTATCGGCCTCATGAATCCCACAGGTTTAGGGCCAAATCCTGGTCAGCTCCTAGTCAGCCAGATTCAAGAACTTACTCAGATGGTTCAGGATCTTTCCCTGCGGGTGAAGTCGCAGGAAGATCTTTTACGAACTTCCCCGAGGGTAGTCCCTGAACCAAAAATGCACTTGCCTGACCGTTTTTCTGGTGATAGGAAGGAGTTTTTTAATTTTAAAGAATCCTGTAAACTTTATTTTCGTTTAAGACCGATCTCCTCAGGTACTGAATCTCAGCGGGTTGGAATCATTATTTCTTTGCTCCAGGGGGATCCTTAGACCTGGGCATTTGGTTTAAAAGCAGAGGATCCGGCATTGTTGTCAGTCGACGCTTTTTTGGGGTCTTTAGGGCTTTTGAATGATGACCCTGATAGAGAGGCATCCGCTGAGAGTCAGTTACGCGCTCTCAGACAGGGTTGAAATCCTGCAGAGGTTTATTGTACAGAGTTTCGCCGTTGGTCGAACGACTGTGGCTGGAATGACCCAGCCCTGCGCAGTCAGTTTCGCCTTGGCTTATCTGAGTCTATAAAAGACAGTCTCCTTCAGTATCCCGCTCCTGAGACTCTCGATAAACTCATGGAGCTTTCTATTAAGATTGATCGACGTCTCAGAGAGCGGAGGGCTGAAAAAGGAGCACCAGTCAGGACTACTCCATGTGTATTTTCCATTCCTGAGGACGTAGAGTAGCCCATGCAGATGGGTCTCTCCCGACTGTCTCCAGAAGAAAGAGCCAGAAGGCAAAACTCTGGTCTTTGTTTGTACTGTGGGGGTAAGGGACATTTTGCCCGTAATTGTCCGAACAAGTCGGGAAACGCCTCGACCAAGTGAATTGTGAGGGGGTTTCATTTTGGTCTGCAGCTTATCTCCTCGAATAACTCCCTTTTAGTCCCAGCTAAAGTTTCCTTTGGCAGCCTCAGTTCTTCGGTGTCGGCTTTTGTCGACAGTGGAGCTGCAGGGAACTTTATGGACTTAACTTGGGCCAAGGCCTTAGGTATTCCTCAGTTAGCCTTGGGTAGGTGTATCACCATGCATGGTTTAGATGGGAGTCCCATGTCCAATGGGGTTATTTCCCTCTGTACACCTCCTGTACTACTTACGGTAGGAGCTCTTCATTCCGAAAAGATCGAGTTCTTCCTTACCCATTGCCCAGCAGTTCCAGTGGTTCTGGGTCACCCTTGGCTGGCCTTTCATAATCCCACCATTGATTGGCAGTCGGGGGAGATTTCACAATGGGGTACCATCTGTAATAAGGAATGTATTACGTTTCCCGTTAGAATAGCTGCTGCCATTCCCGAACTCATTCCCGTGGAATACCAGGACTTTGTTGATGTGTTTTCCAAGGGCAATGCGGACATTCTGCCTCCCCATCGGCCTTATGATTGTGCTATTGAGCTAATTCCCGGTGCCACATTGCCAAAGGGAAAGTTATATGCTTTATCCGGGCCAGAAACTGCGGCCATGAATGAGTATGTTAAGGAGAGTCTAGGGAAAGGATTTATCAGGCCATCTAAATCCCCATTAAGTGCAGGCTTCTTCTTTGTGGAGAAAAAAGATGGATCACTCAGACCTTGCATTGACTTTAGAGCCCTGAATAAGATCTCAGTTAAAAATACTTATCCTCTGCCGCTGATTTCTGTCCTCTTTGATCAGCTGCGTTCGGCTGTGATTTTTTCTAAAATTGACCTGAGGGGAGCATATAACCTCATCCGAATCAAGTCTGGAGATGAGTGGAAGACGGCTTTCAGTACTCAGTCGGGTCACTACGAGTATCTGGTGATGCCGTTCGGCTTGTCTAACGCTCCGGCAGTTTTCCAGGATCTCATTAACGATGTGCTCCGTGACTTTCTAGGAAGATTCGTGGTCGTTTACTTAGACGACATCCTGATATATTCTGACTCAATTGAACAACATGTTACCCAGGTGCGTCAGGTTCTTCAAAAATTACGTGAAAATCATCTATATGCCAAGCTGGAGAAGTGTGAGTTTCATGTCACGGAGGTATCCTTTTTAGGGTACATTATTTCCCCTCGGGGATTCTGCATGGAACCTAAGAAGCTCCAAGCCATCCTTAGTTGGGCGCAACCCATCAACTTAAAAGCAATTCAGCGCTTTTTAGGGTTTGCGAATTATTATAGAAGATTTATTCATTCTTTTTCCGACCTGGTTGCTCCCATGGTGGCACTGACTAAGAAGGGAGCGGATCCTACCAACTGGTCACGTGAAGCTGAGTTATCCTTTCAGGCCTTGAAACAAGCTTTTGTCTCAGCTCCAGTCCTCAGACATCCCAACCCAGAATTGCCCTTCATTGTTGAGGTTGATGCCTCGGAGGTAGGAGTGGGGGCTATCCTATCTCAAAAGGATCCGGAGTCTCTGGAACTACATCCTTGTGCCTTCATGTCCAGGAAATTCTCATCTGCTGAATCCAACTACGATGTTGGTAACCGGGAGTTACTGGCTATTAAATGGGCTTTCGAGGAGTGGAGACATTGGCTTGAGGGAGCAACACATACCATTTCAGTATTGACTGACCACAAAAATCTTCAGTACATCGAATCAGCTAAGCGGCTGAATGCCCGGCAGGCTCGTTGGGCTTTATTTTTTACTCGTTTCAAGTTTATTATCACCTTTAGGCCAGGTTCCAAGAATACCAAGGCGGATGCCCTGTCACGCAGTTTTCTTCCAGTTCATAATAACAGTCCTGTTACTCCCATACTTCCGTCTTCAGTCATTTGGGCAGGCCTCACACAAATTTATTTACCCAGTTAAAGCAGCTTCAACATCAAGCTCCTGGAAATACTCCTGCTGGTCGTCTTTACGTCCCTGAGTTTTTGAGAGCTACTGTTTTGACTGAATTTCATGATAGCAAAGTTGCCGGGCATCCGGGGATCTCTAAGACTTTGGAATTAGTCTCCCGCTCAGTATGGTGGCCTGGTCTTTCTAAAGACATTAAGGAGTTTGTTTTTTCTTGTCAGGTCTGTGCACAGCATAAGGTTCCCCGTTCCTTGCCTATCGGGCAACTTATGCCCTTAAATGTTCCTCTCAGGCCATGGTCTCATATTTCCATGGATTTTGTGGTAGACCTCCCTCTGTCGGCCGGATTCCGAGTCATATGGGTGGTAGTGGACCGTTTTAGCAAGATGGCTCATTTCATTGCTCTTCCCCGACTGCCATCTGCCCTGGGATTGATTGTTTTGTTTCTCCGCCATGTTTTCAGACTTCATGGGTTGCCCACTGATATTGTTTCTGATCGGGGTCCACAATTCATTGCACAATTCTGGAAGTCCTTTTGTGCCTCATTAAAGATGAAATTGTCTTTAACATCCGGTTACCATCCCCAATCCAACGGGCAGACCGAGCGAGTTAATCAATCATTAAAACAGTATTTGCGTTTGTACTCAGCCAAACTCCAGAATGATTGGTCCGAGTTTCTTCCTTTGGCGGAGTTTGCTTACAATAATTCTTGTCATTCCTCCACTAATGTGTCTCCATTCTTTTCAGTTTTTGGTTTTCACCCCAGAGCTAATTCTTTTTTTCAACATTCTTCTGTTTCCTCGCTAACCTTAACCTCTCATCTCAGAGTCATTTGGAAAAAAGTGCACCTTGCCCTCAGAAAAGCGGCATTTCGAGAGAAAATTTTTTCGGACAGGCTCCGACGTCCTTGCACTTTTAAGGTGGGAGACAGGGTATGGTTGTCGACTTGTAACATTAGACTTCGACAAACCTCAGCTAGATTGGGCCCCAAATTTATTGGACCATTTCATATTATTAAAAAAATCAACCCAGTTGCTTTCCGGTTACGTTTACCAAGAGCTCTCCGGATCGGAAATACGTTCCATTGCTCCCTGTTGAAACCATACGTTTCTTCCAGTAGATTTCCTCGGAAGATCTCTCAGGGGAAATCACCAGTAGATGTACAGGGACAACAGGAGTTCTTGGTGGAGAAGGTTCTCGATTCCAAATTGTCCCGGGGTCGGCTTTATTTTCTGGTGCACTGGAGAGGCTATGGTCCAGAGGAAAGGTCTTGGGTCCTGGATAAGGATCTCCATGCCCCGAGGCTCAAGAGGGCATTTTTTCGGGAATTTCCTCGGAAACCTGGCTTTAGGGGTTCCTTGACCCCTCCTCAAGGGGGGGGGTACTGTTAGGCGCCGGGGTCCGCTCGTCGGTGCGGCCCGGCGCCTAGCAACCAGGGACGCCGTGCGCGTACAGCCGCCGGCTCCCTGGCAACGCTAGACGCCGGGCGCACGGAGCCGCATGGACCCTAGCAACGGGGACGCCACTGGCGGACCGCGTTCCCCATTGCTGGGTCCATTTAAATTAGTAAGGGCACCTGTTTCCTGGCCGTGCAGCAAGGCAGCTGCACGGCATTCATGCAATCAGCACTGGCAGCAGTTGATTAGAGGGCTTCGGTTTATATGCTCTTGCAGTGCCTCACACAGACGCCGGTAATAGCTTCCTGCATGCTGTATCTGTTTGCTGAGAGTGTTTCCAGTCCTGCTGTATCCGGTCGTTCCTGTCCTCAGTTGTCCTGCACTCGGAAGTCGTCATCTGTTCCTAGAGTCCTGACTGAGCACCGTTAAACATCCAGTGGTGTTCGTGAGTCGCGGCGTAGCCGTGTGTTGCGGCTTGGCCGCTTTATTACTTATTATTTATTATTTGTGTTTCGGAGCTTTTGCGGAGGATTCCGCTCCCACAGATCCACTCTGGTATCCAGCGGTGCTGGGTAGGAGTAATGGACTAGTGGATTTTGGTTGTCCTTTTATCTGGCGTTTTTTCCGCGCATACTTCAAGTTTGGTTAGTTAGCTTGTTGCCCTTGGCCTGTTGTAGCCAGAGGTCCTCTTGTCATCATCCTGCCTCGGATTTCCCTTTGTCTCTCACTAAGACCGGGGGGCACCGGAGTTGGGCAGACATAATCCGCCTTTCAAACGTGGCTGCCAGGGGCTCAAGAAACCATAGTCTCGCAAGGGATTTCCGATAGCACGGGTGAGACAATAGAGTTAGGGCGCCAGGGGCAACTAGTCTTTCCTGCTCCCGTAACCAGCATTCCCTTCCAGTACTCTGGCCATTGTCATAAGATCTCCTCCGGTCAGGAGTACTGGAATCATAACAGTGACCAGCGAACCTCCCTTAAAATAAAAAAAATTACACAAATCACGTTAGAATGTACAAATAGCATTTATGACCCCTCTAGCGTACGCAAATGGTACTGGGTCAAGTTACTAACTAATGCACACAATTACGTGCGGTACAATCGTTCTGCACATAAGCAACTAATCTTATTTGCGGAGCGACCAGTGGAATCGAAAATTGTGGCTGCGAATTCCTTCAGCCAGAGCTTAATGGCCTATATGGGTACCGCACCAACCCTTCCTGGTGTTGTGCTCCTTTACTCTTTATCTATAGCGGACTTCCTAGTCTGCTGTACCTAGACCTCCTGGTCTGAGCTACAGTAGACCTCCTGGTCTGCTATACTCTAATGCTCTTATTTTAAATGTTTAACAAGGGATGCCTCCCAAGCCACCGTGCCGTCACTTACACGTATGTACCTCACGAGAACTCGATGATTTCCTGTGGTTCAACCCCAAAATTTAGAAACTTATATATATATATACACACACACTCTTTCACCTCATATACTCTTTACTTTCGTTTCTGCGCAGAAATCCCTTTCATTCAGTATCGCAGGCTAATCCCGAGGAGTTGCAACTAGAGAAGGATCTATTAGCTTAATATTTTGGACACTGAGATTGATTTGCGCTATTATCGCGTTGCCTCCTTATCGCCTACTAAAACAATACTATCATGTGATTTGTATTATGTGGGCGTACCCAGACGCTCCGTTGCGTAATATACGCTCCGTGCGTCGGCCCTTGCGTCGCGTACGCTAGTCCCGCCCTTTGTTAGAGACACATGTACGCAAGCCAGGTATATCCACAGAAATACAATTAACACGTTTATATCAATGTAGATGATCTTTAACTGTAATCATTTACTGAACACCACACCGAACTTCCTTGTATCTTAGGCAAGCCGTGCGCATGTTTTACAAATTACTCCTTAACGTATTAATATTACTTTTATCTACCAATAGCAACAAATCTTTCTCAGCACGTTATCAATTGTGAAATGGCAAATAGGAAAGTGAGGTGTGAAAATACACAAATGAAAAGAAATACAGGTGTGTGCGTGCGTGCGTGTGTGCGTACGCAAAACAGAAATAAACAGTTTTAAAAGACAATAGCGTACTGTTCTTACCTTCCGGTTCCGGATTCCACCAGCACTCCTACAGCGTAGCGAAACAGACGCTTATCTAGCCAGCACTACTGTATCCCGATACGAAGGGATACTGCCTTCCCGCCCTTGCTGACAGATAAAGTCTGTGTTCGCTGGTGCAGATATGTGGAGGACGGACGAGCCGCCAATTGATAAAGCTAACTATTTATCTTATTACATTCACTATAAAATGGGTAAGAGACTCAGTACGCAATTGGCGTATGGGGTACCGTAAGGGTACGCACTTAGCGTAAAACAGATGCTTAGCCGTGGTCGAGATGCACATGCGGCACGCTCGCTCACAGCTTAACGCTTGGTGTCGAGCACGCTATAGGCGGCCGACTACCGTAATGCTACGCTACCAGCGTAGCGGACGCTCGTGACCACAAGGGGAACACGAGCGGCGCAGACGCTCACGGGATGACACTCAGTAAACCTTGTATGCAACTCAATGAAAGGCTGAGCCTATACTGTAAACCTTGGTTTTGTAATGTGAGCACAATGCAATGCTAATTAACCTCTATTGTATGAAAGCCTCTTGAGCGATTGAGACGCTCTGAATACTCTCAGCAATGTAATAAACACACAATACCTTGCTAAGGTTCCAACACCTTTACTAACAATATCTAGCTATGTAAAAGTTAAAAACAGTTAACAGTTCATACACTACAGGCTAACATCAATATCTAAGCAGAATAACTACACATAAATATACAATAGCGTCACAATCTTATACAATAACAGAGAGAGAGAGACTATGGCAAATACAAACAGAGATTTAGAATGGTTACAGAGAATAACTTACACACACTGGGGAATGATCGCTGCGCAGTCCTGGTACCAGCTCCGAGTTAGTCAAGATGAAAACCGTTTGTGGAGAGAAGACTGAGCTGGCCAGGCTGGCTGTCCCTATATACATATATACACTGCGTACAGTATACTACAAAGGGACCTACAATCTCATTGTTCATTGGACACAGGAATGTCTCCTCACATCATAACAAAAGGTCACAGGTGGGCTGTGACTATATCAAACTGCTCAGGTGGGAGGGAATCTGAGAATTCCCGCCGCATGGATAATGAACCGCAAATATAGTAAATGTCCAGAAACTACTAATAGACATAACTATACGCAGGAGCGATTAATCTTTACCTAACCAGCACCGGATTGTTTCTAATAAAATGTTCTTTAGTTAGGTACCAAACACCACTGCTCAAACCCTGTCTGACCCTTCGTACCATGCAAAGAGGAATTCCTCTGTCCAGCGACCAGTTACATTAACCAAACTTACAGTCATTATTAAGGGGAACATTATCTATAAAACATACTATTTGGTTTTATTATTTAACGATTGAGTCGCCCGCTAGACGCACACAAACCCTACCGTAAATGCACATACCACGCGCTCGAGCGCATGGCCGAGGATGCGCCATCACGCAGCTGCGAGTATCCGCACGCACGGGAGAGAATGTGCACGTGCAGCGGG
This sequence comes from Pseudophryne corroboree, assembly GCF_028390025.1. NCBI lineage: Eukaryota > Metazoa > Chordata > Amphibia > Anura > Myobatrachidae > Pseudophryne > Pseudophryne corroboree. The sequence continues at coordinate 349,184,170 of NC_086448.1, read as the reverse complement.
CAAGCGCATGAGGTGAATATATGGCAACGTGTAGCATGATATTTTTCCGACTTTGACAAAGGGACCCAAGAACATTTTTCACATCTCTCACTCTGAAATGGCTGCTGCCGTGTGTAGTACTGATTTCTTGTTTGCTGGGGGATACCTGAGACTGCTCCATGAGGCTACAATAAACCAGGGCCAGGAAACTGAACATGGTCAGTAGGTTGTAGAGGGTCAGCGGAGGCTGCGTAGGCCTCGTTTTTTTTTATGGGGCGTTTAAACTTGAACGCATTGGCCAATGACCAGGTTAAACAGATGTTCAGGCTAAATAGAAACATTTTCCGTCTGTATGACCTTGTCAAACTGGACCTAGACCCCGAGACAGCACGCTCTGTCTCAGGCCTGCACAAACTCCTGGCTGTGTTGCACTTTATGGCTACTGGCAGCTTCCAGGCTGTGACTGGCGATGTAATTAGTATCTCACAGGCCACCTTTTCAAAATATTTAATTCAGGTGAGTTAAAACATACATACACGTCTATGTCTAAGTGGTGCTTCTGTTATGTAATATAACACAGTATAGTATTGATTACAGGTCATGACACTCACCTTATATTTTGTAATGTCCACTCAGGTTTTGGATGTCTTGGATGCCCACATAGATGCCTCTATCTGCTTCCCTACCCAGGAGTCGCAGTGGCATGCAGTCAGGGTAGCTTTCTATGAGCTTGCTGGCATGCCCTATGTGCTGGGTGCCATAGATTGCACACACGTTGAGCTGAGCCCACCTAGGGGCAGGCAATATATTTATACCAACAGACATCTGGGCCAACCCACTAATGTCCAGGTGGTTTGTGATGCAAATTAAACAATACACGTATTCCGTGTGAATAATTTATTACCTTGAACACAGGCATTTTTAGTGAAACAATTCCCAAAACATTATTTGTAAAGAACTATTTGGTGCAGCCTTCATCATTTTTTTGTGTGTGTGTGCTGGGTGCAGAGGATTGCCCTGGTTCGTTGGTCCGTGTTCTGCTGGAGTGTCTAACTGGGGAGGTAACTGGGGTCTGGCTTGGTGTGGTTGTTCCCGAGCTTGAGGTTAGTTGGTGTGATGCCAACACATTAAGGCTTTGGCTCAGGTTGTTTATGCTTGCAGTCAGTTGTGTATTAGTGGCAGTGTTGTTGGCAATAATTCGGGAGAGGTTTTCGTTTATCAGTTGGTTGTGTTGAATAATTTGAATGAGGGCTTGTTGCTGCCACTGTTGGTCATCCATGATTCGTAGCAAATTGGCTTGCATTTGGCTGTTGTCTGCCCTCATCTGCTCCATTGAATTGGCAATTCTGCCAACCTGAACTATCAGTCTGCCTGAGTTCCGACTGAGTCTAGGCAGATGATGGGGCAGACTGGCAAGGTATTGGGTGTGGGTGTTCAGGCAGGCATAGTGTTGCGCCTGTTGTGTGGCCCAACTGCTCCAAAACTCTGGGGCATTTTGTTGCTGGGGTGGTGTTGGGCTCAATTGGGGGCTGAGGGATATTTGGGGTGGTTGGGTTATGTCCTGCGGCGTGGTTGGCTGGGTAGGATCTATCGCTTGCAGGTGTAGTGTGTACGTATCCTGCAAGTCAGATTCCTGCTGGGCATCCTCGGGCATGATGGGTGGTTCTGTATGGGGTTGAAGACAGCCACTATTTAGTCAATATTTTGCATTGGTCTTTTTATAGCTTTACGTCAACATGCATTACTTCTTAATATTCATGTTGGAAATGATCAATAGATTGTGGCCTAAACTTAACTATGTAGCTTACCTTTTTGTAGAAATATGTGGCTTCTAACGTTCCCTACTCAGTTGAAAAATGTTTGAGGGAATTGTTGGACTCTGAGCCATAATTAATGTGCAAACACGAAGAACTCTAACAATTACAAATTACTACATTTACATATTGTGTATGAAGCTTCATTTTGTAAAACACACACAATACAATAAATGCAATACACTCATACATTGTTCAAGGCAGTCAGTGGTCTGGCCAAAACTTTAACAAATATAGTGCAAAAAAATGAAATCTTTAAAAATGGTTGAAAATGTCTTAAGGTGGCCTATGTTTAGAACTGGTTATGTTGGGCATGCAAAACAATTGGATTAGAGTTAACATTTATGTAGCTGTTTCTAGCAAATAAAAAATAAATAAAAAAAATTGGTTGCTATGGCCAACATCACATCTGAAAATGAAACCAAAGAAATAGCGTTACCCCCCATGTGCTTGCTGTTGGTGATTATTACAAGGATGACTTTTTATTTGTAACACATTTTTTTTGGCTGTGCACAAACAGTGGGGCAGATGAATTAACATGGAGAAGGCATAAGGAAGTGATAAACCAGTGATATGTGCAAGGTGATAAAGGCACCGGCCAATCAGCTCCAATATGTAAATTAACAGTTAGGATCTGTTTGGCTGCTGCCTTTATCACCTTGCACATATCATTGGTTTATCACTTCCTTATGCCTTCTCCAGGTTAATACATCTACCACACTGTTTTTTAACTTATTTACAATTAATTTTTATGTTTACTCACCAGACAGCTGAGGGGATTGTGGTTCCTCGCTTTGTGGACTGGCCAAAATGGCTTGTGGTGGCAGGGCCGACACTATGGAGATGCGCCGTTGTGGTGGTGAGGATGCTGCTGGAGATTCAGCCTCAAGACGGCGTCTCTTGGTAGGCATCCTATGGAGAGTATCCGAGCCCTGTGATGGGCGCCTTAGTGGAGGGGGGTTTGATGAAGAAGGACCTATGTGATAACATAAACATTAACATTCTGCTTTTCTATGTGTTTTCAGAATATGTGTATAGACTACATTCTTACCTGCATCGCCAGCATCTGCATCTCTTGGCAGTGTGGGTTGTGGCCTGGCTGTGCTGCGTCTCTTTCGTACTGTAGAAATATGAAGAATGTCCTTATGAACATACTATTATGTTTATATGTTTATGCAAAATCCTTATTGTGATTTAAACATGAGGAACCTGATGAGAAGTAAACAAAACTATGCTTTTGCTTTTCTGCCTGACTTCATTGGGTGTGTATAGTTCAATTATGAAACAATTACACCAACCAATCCATACACAAAGGTGCAGAATTCACAATATTATACTACTTAAAACCCAAACGTGGTAGCTTAACACAACCAGAATATTGCTCTGTATTTTACATTTTTTTGCTGCTAACAACCAAACACTATCCCTAAATATATGGGCTAAATTGTAAGCATCAAAAACAAATATGCATGAAAAATCACATCAACCACACAAAGGACAACCCAGAACAACACACAATAACCATAAGTCCATTGAAAAAAACTTTTTTTTAAAAAATTGCTAAAACACATGACTCACACTTCTTTTAAAGACACCAACAACAATTTACTTTTGTATTAAAACACCAGAAAAAGCCCAAGGCCACCTGCTGAATTGACAATACAAAGGATAAAAACATAACTATTTTTGATTAAAACTACATCACCAACACATTAGAAGAATGAACCAACTTTCAATCACAATTAGCTAGAAGACATTTCAGACAACTAAGGACAAAGCACAGATGTTTTAATTAAAAATAAACAAAAAAAATAACTCACCATCCTGCCTTGGGCGATCCGAATCCCGGACATGAGTCGCACCAACCACTTATGGCGGAATCAGAGTACGCACAGGCTCCTCCCAATCCCGATATGACGCTCGGAAGGGGTGTCCACCCCCTGTTTGGCGGGCTGATTTAGCCTCCTTAGACATCTTAGCCTTGACACGGCGCTTGATGTCATAGAATCGCTTACGACACGTGTCCTCGGTCCTCCTCACCACACCCTCACTATTAACTGCCGCAACGACCTTCCCCCACAGAACACTCTTCCTGCGTGAAGAAACCTTTGCAGCATCATGGCCAAACAGCTGTCAATGATGCCTCATCAGCTCCCGCACCAATGCCATATTCTCTGCGTAGCTGAATTTGACATTGCGGCCCGTCTTTGTAGTGGTGCGTGCCTGCGGAGCCACAGCACCATCACTGTCACTATCAGTCGAGGACGCAGCAGCAACCTCCCCCTCCTCCTCACTAACCTCCTCCACCTCACTCACCTCCTCCCTCTCACTCACCTCCTCCACCACACTCACCTCTGACTGGGACATATTCAGGACAAACAACATATAACACTGAGAAAAAAAACCAGTAAACACAGTCCTCCACTACCACTACACACCAAACACACACACACACACACACACACACACACACACACACACACACACACACACACACACACACTCACTCACAAACAATGACAATAGACGTAAAAAAAAAACAAAGACCAAAAACTAGACAGACTTTTAAATAACTACACAACAAGTATGACAATACTACTTACACGCACAGTACAGCACTCAACAATCGCAAAGAACCTCCTCAAAACCGCCAAAAACTCCTAACAACTCACCAACTCCAAACACACCTTCCTCTCACCTCTCCACTAGCTAAACCCACGAGGTGCGGACGGTTTGCGGCGGTTTTATAGTAATGAGCACAGACACTCCTCCATCACGAATCAAACCAATCACGGACGAGTGACAAAAACGAAACTTAGAAAAAAAACGCGGCCGGGAACGGGAAAATACTGCCGTAACTGAAAAATGGCGCATTCGTAAAAAAACCTGAGAACACGGCCGCAAAACCACAAAATCGGCCGCATTCTACCTTGGAAAAACACGAATGACATCGTCATCGAAAAATGGTAATAATCAAAACACGACAGCATAGTAAATGAGGTGTAATAAATTCAAAAAGTTGCAAAATCACACATTCGATGTCATTCGTGATTAAACTTTAAGCTCATTCTGAAAAATACGAATTTTAGTAAATATACCCCATAGACGGATTTGGAGTTTGCAGCTCTGCAGGGTTACTATACATTTTTTTGGCTTCTCTTTCAACCCTTTGCAGGAATCATTGGCTATTAACATTAGATTCTTTTATGGCATTTTCTCTTCTCATTTGCTGCAAATTAGTTTGTCCTGTCAAATTTATTTGGTTTTCTAAAATAATCAATTAATGAAATTAGATTTTTTTCCAATTTGTTTATTAATCAATAATCAGTCAATCAATGCTTTATCTGCCTGCCAATACATAGTCCAACTCAATTTCCTGTACTGTCCAGCCCTGTGTTTGTGCCACTGCAATGTCACTTTGTTTAGCCAACCAGCCTTTGGCCAATATTGGTGAACAATATTGTGAGCAGTGAGGTGGTCAAAAGTGACTGGAAATTAAAGTTATTGAGGTTAATAATACTGGACAAAGTTATATGATTTTAGCTTTTTCTAGCAAAGAATTTGTTTTTTAAATCCAGACACAAAAACCAAAACCAAAACACATGAGGGAACTGGATACTGCAAGGAATGGCTTGGACAACAACATGCGCTCCATGGCCGTCTGTTGGTCATCACTGACATAACAGTCTGGTTTTGAGATATCCTGGTCCAGGAATAGAAATTACAGTGGACTACTGTAAATTCTTTAGGCCAGTGGTTCCCAAACTCTTTTGAATCACGGCGCACTAGAGTATCAGAATTTTTTTTCACAGCACCCCTAGGGCAAACGTTTATTATTGAGAAATTTAAAAAAAAAAAAATCAATTAAGTAAATTGTGTTTATACTGTATGTCATCCTTAGGTTCAGTTATGTTGCGAGGGACAGGATTCACTTTTGTTTGTCCACATATTTTATGATCGATAGCCACAAGCACTGGTTTTGTCTATTACATTGACTAAATAACTTTAATTAGTCCTTTACCACCAATCCAGGGCACTCCTGCAAGTACCCTGATGCACCCCTAGGCACACAGTTTGAGAATCACTGCTTTAGGCAGCACTCAGACACTAGACTACAAACTGTACTATGCTAGTACTGTAATATAGCTCATGTTTATGGCACACAGACATTTGAGATCTGCATTCAGTTAAAGTCTGAACATTGGCTGAATTGTTACTTAATTCAGTGTTGTCCATAATAAGCATAATTTAGCAGTTGTTATTATTCTGTTAGTGTATTTTCAACTTTATGGACACAGGAAAAATACATAGTTTTAAGAGATTCTGCGCAAACAAATTAGAGGTGCAGCTAAAATCCATGTCTCTCAGTGCATACCCCACTGCACTCAAAATATAGATTGTGATAATACAATATGACACACAGACTTCAAGCGCTCCAGTAATACCAAATTCCACCAACAAGCACATAAAAGGTGAACAATAAAAGGTTATAATACCGTTTTTGGGTATTTCACATTAATTAACATTAGTGAAACATCAATAGACATTCAATAATTTATTTAACAGGATTGCATTCAAATCTTTTTAATAGAAGTTCACTACTTTCTTAGCAGGATCTGCAATAAACAACAGTGTCACCCTTTCATATGTCTGTGAGCTTAGCAGCTCATAGAAGGGTGCACCAGAGAGAAAAATGCAATAGTGCATAGAGATGAGCGGGTTCGGTTTCTTTGAATCCGAACCCGCACGAACTTCACTTTTTTTTTCACGGGTCCGAGCGACTCGGATCTTCCCGCCTTGCTCGGTTAACCCGAGCGCGCCCGAACGTCATCATGACGCTGTCGGATTCTCGCGAGACTCGGATTCTATATAAGGAGCCGCGCGTCGCCGCCATTTTCACACGTGCATTGAGATTGATAGGGAGAGGACGTGGCTGGCGTCCTCTCCATTTAGATTAGATTTAGAAGAGAGAGAGAGAGAGAGATTGCTGTGATACTGTAGATTAGAAGAGAGTGCAGAGTGCAGACAGAGTTTAGTGACTGACGACCACAGTGACCAGTGACCACCAGAGACAGTGCAGTTGTTTGTTTTATTTAATATATCCGTTCTCTGCCTGAAAAAAACGATACACAGTCACACAGTGACTCAGTCTGTGTGCACTGCTCAGCCCAGTGTGCTGCACATCAATGTATTGTATATAAAGCTTATAATTGTGGGGGAGACTGGGGAGCACTGCAGGTTGTTATAGCAGGAGCCAGGAGTACATGATAAATAATATTATATTAAAATTAAACAGTGCACACTTTTGCTGCAGGAGTGCCACTGCCAGTGTGACTAGTGGTGACCAGTGCCTGACCACCAGTATATTAGTAGTATTGTATACTATCTCTTTATCAACCAGTCTATATTAGCAGCAGACACAGTACAGTGCGGTAGTTCACGGCTGTGGCTACCTCTGTGTCGGCACTCGGCAGGCAGTCCGTCCATCCATAATTGTATTATATACCACCTAACCGTGGTTTTTTTTTTCTTTCTTTATACCGTCGTCATAGTCATACTAGTTGTTACGAGTATACTACTATCTCTTTATCAACCAGTGTACAGTGCGGTAGTTCACGGCTGTGGCTACCTCTGTGTCGGAACTCGGCAGGCAGTCCGTCCATCCATAATTGTATTATAATATATACCACCTAACCGTGGTTTTTTTTTCGTTCTTTATACCGTCGTCATACTAGTTGTTACGAGTATACTACTATCTCTTTATCAACCAGTGTACAGTGCGGTAGTTCACGGCTGTGGCTACCTCTGTGTCGGAACTCGGCAGGCAGTCCGTCCATCCATAATTGTATTATAATATATACCACCTAACCGTGGTTTTTTTTCCGTTCTTTATACCGTCGTCATACTAGTTGTTACGAGTATACTACTATCTCTTTATCAACCAGTGTACAGTGCGGTAGTTCACGGCTGTGGCTACCTCTGTGTCGGCACTCGGCAGGCAGTCCGTCCAACCATAATTGTATTATATACCACCTAACCGTGGTTTTTTTTTCATTCTTTATACCGTCGTCATACTAGTTGTTACGAGTATACTACTATCTCTTTATCAACCAGTGTACAGTGCGGTAGTTCACGGCTGTGGCTACCTCTGTGTCGGCACTCGGCAGGCAGTCCGTCCAACCATAATTGTATTATATACCACCTAACCGTGGTTTTTTTTTCATTCTTTATACCGTCGTCATACTAGTTGTTACGAGTATACTACTATCTCTTTATCAACCAGTGTACAGTGCGGTAGTTCACGGCTGTGGCTACCTCTGTGTCGGCACTCGGCAGCCCGTCCATAATTGTATATACCAGTGACCTAACCGTGGTTTTTTTTTCTTTCTTTATACATACATACTAGTTACGAGTATACTATCTCTTTATCAACCAGTCTATATATTAGCAGCAGACACAGTACAGTGCGGTAGTTCACGGCTGTGGCTACCTCTGTGTCGGCACTCGGCAGCCCGTCCATAATTGTATATACCAGTGACCTAACCGTGGTTTTTTTTTTCTTTCTTTATACATACATACTAGTTACGAGTATACTATCTCTTTATCAACCAGTCTATATATTAGCAGCAGACACAGTACAGTGCGGTAGTTCACGGCTGTGGCTACCTCTGTGTCGGCACTCGGCAGCCCGTCCATAATTGTATACTAGTATCCAATCCATCCATCTGCATTGTTTACCTGAGGTGCCTTTTAGTTGTGCCTATTAAAATATGGAGAACAAAAATGTTGAGGTTCCAAAATTAGGGAAAGATCAAGATCCACTTCCACCTCGTGCTGAAGCTGCTGCCACTAGTCATGGCCGAGACGATGAAATGCCAGCAACGTCGTCTGCCAAGGCCGATGCCCAATGGCATAGTACAGAGCATGTCAAAACCAAAACACCAAATATCAGTAAAAAAAGGACTCCAAAACCTAAAATAAAATTGTCGGAGGAGAAGCGTAAACTTGCCAATATGCCATTTACCACACGGAGTGGCAAGGAACGGCTGAGGCCCTGGCCTATGTTCATGGCTAGTGGTTCAGCTTCACATGAGGATGGAAGCACTCAGCCTCTCGCTAGAAAACTGAAAAGACTCAAGCTGGCAAAAGCACCGCAAAGAACTGTGCGTTCTTTGAAATCCCAAATCCACAAGGAGAGTCCAATTGTGTCGGTTGCGATGCCTGACCTTCCCAACACTGGACGTGAAGAGCATGCGCCTTCCACCATTTGCACGCCCCCTGCAAGTGCTGGAAGGAGCACCCGCAGTCCAGTTCCTGATAGTCAGATTGAAGATGTCAGTGTTGAAGTACACCAGGATGAGGAGGATATGGGTGTTGCTGGCGCTGGGGAGGAAATTGACCAGGAGGATTCTGATGGTGAGGTGGTTTGTTTAAGTCAGGCACCCGGGGAGACACCTGTTGTCCGTGGGAGGAATATGGCCGTTGACATGCCAGGTGAAAATACCAAAAAAATCAGCTCTTCGGTGTGGAGGTATTTCACCAGAAATGCGGACAACAGGTGTCAAGCCGTGTGTTCCCTTTGTCAAGCTGTAATAAGTAGGGGTAAGGACGTTAACCACCTCGGAACATCCTCCCTTATACGTCACCTGCAGCGCATTCATAATAAGTCAGTGACAAGTTCAAAAACTTTGGGTGACAGCGGAAGCAGTCCACTGACCAGTAAATCCCTTCCTCTTGTAACCAAGCTCACGCAAACCACCCCACCAACTCCCTCAGTGTCAATTTCCTCCTTCCCCAGGAATGCCAATAGTCCTGCAGGCCATGTCACTGGCAAGTCTGACGAGTCCTCTCCTGCCTGGGATTCCTCCGATGCATCCTTGCGTGTAACGCCTACTGCTGCTGGCGCTGCTGTTGTTGCCGCTGGGAGTCGATGGTCATCCCAGAGGGGAAGTCGTAAGCCCACTTGTACTACTTCCAGTAAGCAATTGACTGTTCAACAGTCCTTTGCGAGGAAGATGAAATATCACAGCAGTCATCCTACTGCAAAGCGGATAACTGAGTCCTTGACAACTATGTTGGTGTTAGACGTGCGTCCGGTATCCGCCGTTAGTTCACAGGGAACTAGACAATTTATTGAGGCAGTGTGCCCCCGTTACCAAATACCATCTAGGTTCCACTTCTCTAGGCAGGCGATACCGAGAATGTACACGGACGTCAGAAAAAGACTCACCAGTCTCCTAAAAAATGCAGTTGTACCCAATGTCCACTTAACCACGGACATGTGGACAAGTGGAGCAGGGCAGGGTCAGGACTATATGACTGTGACAGCCCACTGGGTAGATGTATGGACTCCCGCCGCAAGAACAGCAGCGGCGGCACCAGTAGCAGCATCTCGCAAACGCCAACTCTTTCCTAGGCAGGCTACGCTTTGTATCACCGCTTTCCAGAATACGCACACAGCTGAAAACCTCTTACGGCAACTGAGGAAGATCATCGCGGAATGGCTTACCCCAATTGGACTCTCCTGTGGATTTGTGGCATCGGACAACGCCAGCAATATTGTGTGTGCATTAAATATGGGCAAATTCCAGCACGTCCCATGTTTTGCACATACCTTGAATTTGGTGGTGCAGAATTTTTTAAAAAACGACAGGGGCGTGCAAGAGATGCTGTCGGTGGCCAGAAAAATTGCGGGACACTTTCGGCGTACAGGCACCACGTACAGAAGACTGGAGCACCACCAAAAACTACTGAACCTGCCCTGCCATCATCTGAAGCAAGAAGTGGTAACGAGGTGGAATTCAACCCTCTATATGCTTCAGAGGTTGGAGGAGCAGCAAAAGGCCATTCAAGCCTATACAATTGAGCACGATATAGGAGATGGAATGCACCTGTCTCAAGTGCAGTGGAGAATGATTTCAACGTTGTGCAAGGTTCTGATGCCCTTTGAACTTGCCACACGTGAAGTCAGTTCAGACACTGCCAGCCTGAGTCAGGTCATTCCCCTCATCAGGCTTTTGCAGAAGAAGCTGGAGGCATTGAAGAAGGAGCTAAAAGGGAGCGATTCCGCTAGGCATGTGGGACTTGTGGATGCAGCCCTTAATTCGCTTAACAAGGATTCACGGGTGGTCAATCTGTTGAAATCAGAGCACTACATTTTGGCCACCGTGCTCGATCCTAGATTTAAAGCCTACCTTGGATCTCTCTTTCCGGCAGACACAGGTCTGCTGGGGTTGAAAGACCTGCTGGTGACAAAATTGTCAAGTCAAGCGGAACGCGACCTGTCAACATCTCCTCCTTCACATTCTCCCGCAACTGGGGGTGCGAGGAAAAGGCTCAGAATTCCGAGCCCACCCGCTGGCGGTGATGCAGGGCAGTCTGGAGCGACTGCTGATGCTGACATCTGGTCCGGACTGAAGGACCTGACAACGATTACGGACATGTCGTCTACTGTCACTGCATATGATTCTCTCAACATTGATAGAATGGTGGAGGATTATATGAGTGACCGCATCCAAGTAGGCACGTCACACAGTCCGTACTTATACTGGCAGGAAAAAGAGGCAATTTGGAGGCCCTTGCACAAACTGGCTTTATTCTACCTAAGTTGCCCTCCCACAAGTGTGTACTCCGAAAGAGTGTTTAGTGCCGCCGCTCACCTTGTCAGCAATCGGCGTACGAGGTTACATCCAGAAAATGTGGAGAAGATGATGTTCATTAAAATGAATTATAATCAATTCCTCCGCGGAGACATTGACCAGCAGCAATTGCCTCCACAAAGTACACAGGGAGCTGAGATGGTGGATTCCAGTGGGGACGAATTGATAATCTGTGAGGAGGGGGATGTACACGGTGATATATCGGAGGGTGAAGATGAGGTGGACATCTTGCCTCTGTAGAGCCAGTTTGTGCAAGGAGAGATTAATTGCTTCTTTTTTGGGGGGGGTCCAAACCAACCCGTCATATCAGTCACAGTCGTGTGGCAGACCCTGTCACTGAAATGATGGGTTGGTTAAAGTGTGCATGTCCTGTTTTGTTTATACAACATAAGGGTGGGTGGGAGGGCCCAAGGATAATTCCATCTTGCACCTCTTTTTTCTTTTCTTTTTCTTTGCATCATGTGCTGATTGGGGAGGGTTTTTTGGAAGGGACATCCTGCGTGACACTGCAGTGCCACTCCTAAATGGGCCCGGTGTTTGTGTCGGCCACTAGGGTCGCTAATCTTACTCACACAGTCAGCTACCTCATTGCGCCTCTTTTTTTCTTTGCGTCATGTGCTGTTTGGGGAGGGTTTTTTGGAAGGGACATCCTGCGTGACACTGCAGTGCCACTCCTAGATGGGCCCGGTGTTTGTGTCGGCCACTAGGGTCGCTAATCTTACTCACACAGCTACCTCATTGCGCCTCTTTTTTTCTTTGCGTCATGTGCTGTTTGGGGAGGGTTTTTTGGAAGGGACATCCTGCGTGACACTGCAGTGCCACTCCTAGATGGGCCCGGTGTTTGTGTCGGCCACTAGGGTCGCTAATCTTACTCACACAGTCAGCTACCTCATTGCGCCTCTTTTTTTCTTTGCGTCATGTGCTGTTTGGGGAGGGTTTTTTGGAAGGGCCATCCTGCGTGACACTGCAGTGCCACTCCTAGATGGGCCCGGTGTTTGTGTCGGCCACTAGGGTCGCTAATCTTACTCACACAGTCAGCTACCTCATTGCGCCTCTTTTTTTCTTTGCGTCATGTGCTGTTTGGGGAGGGTTTTTTGGAAGGGCCATCCTGCGTGACACTGCAGTGCCACTCCTAGATGGGCCGGTGTTTGTGTCGGCCACTAGGGTCGCTAATCTTACTCACACAGCTACCTCATTGCGCCTCTTTTTTTCTTTGCGTCATGTGCTGTTTGGGGAGGGTTTTTTGGAAGGGACATCCTGCGTGACACTGCAGTGCCACTCCTAGATGGGCCCGGTGTTTGTGTCGGCCACTAGGGTCGCTTATCTTACTCACACAGCGACCTCGGTGCAAATTTTAGGACTAAAAATAATATTGTGAGGTGTGAGGTATTCAGAATAGACTGAAAATGAGTGTAAATTATGGTTTTTGAGGTTAATAATACTTTGGGATCAAAATGACCCCCAAATTCTATGATTTAAGCTGTTTTTTAGTGTTTTTGGAAAAAAACACCCGAATCCAAAACACACCCGAATCCGACAAAAATAATTCGGTGAGGTTTTGCCAAAACGCGTTCGAACCCAAAACACGGCCGCGGAACCGAACCCAAAACCAAAACACAAAACCCGAAAAATTTCAGGCGCTCATCTTAGTGCACTCTTGGGTCTATTCATGAAGCAGTGAAAAGTGTGGAGAAGTGAGCCAGTGGAGAAGTTACCCATGGCAACCAATCAGCATTGAAGTATCATTTTCATGCTATACAATTGTACGAAGCAGCTGATTGGTTGCCATAGGCAACTTCTCCACTGGCTCACTTCTCCGCTCTTTTCACTGAATTCATGAATAAACACCATTATCCTTTAAAATTACACAGGCTTAATAGCACATTACACTTACAATAAAATGACGTAAAAGCGCACACATAGATATCCCCAAAGGCATAAGCTGCAACTTGGTGAAGAGTCCTGGATGCACCCTGATGGAACTAGGCACTCTTAGAAACAGTTTCCGGAACCGGGATTCAATCCAGCAACTCGAAACCAGCAGAAGATTACAGCCTCTCAGTGGGATACCAAATCGGGAGAGGCTGTAATCTTCTGCTGGTATCGAGTTGCTGGATTGGATCCCAGTTCCTGCTGTGATCACGCCCCCCGACATTCCCCCGTTTGGCTGCCTCCGCCCCCCGTTCGTGCTGCACCACCCCCACAACGCTCCGTCTCCGCCCTGGAAACGGAGCGTTGTCGCTCCCCCGCCCCACGACCGCCTCTGCCTGATTGACAGGCAGAGGCGATTGCAATTTCTGCAACCCCCCGCAGAAAGTGCAGGTGCATGTGCAGGACGGGTGCTGCATATGCGCATGTGGGGCAATTGTAAAAATTCTGGTTGGATCGCAATTTGCAATCCAACCTGAAATAGCCCCAATGTGCACTATTGTATTTTTCTCTTTGGTGCACATAAAAAAGGGTGACACTATTTATTGCAGATCCTGCTAAGAAAGTAGTGAACTTCTATTAAAGAGATCAGAATGCGATCCTCTTAAAGAAATGATTGAACTTCTGTTGATGTTTCAGTAATGTCAATTAATGTGAAAGACCCAAAAACAGTATTATAACCTTTTATTGTTCACCTTTTTGGTGCTTGTTGGTATAATTGGGTATTATTGGAGCGCTTGAAGTTTGTGTGTCATATTCTATTATCACAAACTTTATGGACACAGTTGTACCACCTAGATGGAATTAGATGCAGCTAGGTGGTACAATTGGGGAAAAATTGTCAATCAACATTTTTCTTACATGGTTACGTGATAACGGTGGTCATTCCGGGTTGATCGCACGTAGCAACTTTTTGCTGCACGTGCGATCAACTTGATGCCTATGGGGGAGTATATTTTAGCAATAGCAGGGCTGCGTTCAGATCTCCACGGCCAGAAAACGGTGAGTAGTCTCCCCGGAACGCCTCCTCCCTGTCAATCTTCTTGTGATCGCGCTAGCGATCACTTTCTACTTTGTTCTGGCTGCTGCCTGGCGATAGCCGTCGCCGGGCAACGACGCGCGTGTGCAATGCGGCCGCCTCGCATGCGCTGTTCTGACCCGTACGCACCGCAGCGAAGAACCGCTGCGTGTGAACGGGTCGGAATGACCCCCAATAACTTCTGTAGGACATGCTGCCATTTTTAGATAAAGGCTTCCTCACAAAACGGCTATAGAGAATATCAGTATATTGTGCCTGGTGGCTGTGAAGGTGGAGCCCGGGAGGTGTAGTTTCCTTTTTTGCAACATTTTAGTTTATCTCTTTTGCTACAATATCCTATCCAAGAGGAAGCCTTATCTAAATATGGCACCAGAAATTGAAGCATGTATTGGTCAAGCATTCTGTATTGTTTATCATAACTTTCATCCATCAAGGCAATGTGTCCTCTCCAGAGATGCACCACCACTTAAAGGCATCAGACAACTAGAGGCAGGCCCTATATTCACAGAGAGTGTTTGGCTACATCCCCTCACACACTTCCACCTTTATAAACCCCACAATTATAGTATTTACTACTATTATTCTGCCAGGAACAGATGAACTAAAATTCCCAAAACACTGACCACAGCCATGCTTGTCACAGCTCCATATTACATAGGTTTGTGTTGGAAAAGTTCTTTTTTCTTTTTCCCCCCGTTAAAATAAAAATAAAATTCTTACTTTACTATCCATTTATTTGTATACTGTTACATATAAACCTTTTATTTTAATTTTGTCCAGTCCCTATCTTATCTTAAAATGCCCCTGATAGCAGGTAAATGTACTTATTATTATTATTATTACCAGTTATTTATATAGCGCACACATATTCCGCAGCGCTTTACAGAGAATATTTAGCCATTCACATCAGTCCCTGCCCCAGTGGAGCTTACAATCTATATTCCCTATCACATGTAGACGCACACACATTCATGCTAGGGTTAATTTTTTTTTTTTTGGGAGCCAATTAACCTACCAGTATATTTTTGGATTGTGGGAGGAAACCGGAGTACCCGGAGGAACCCACGCAAGTACAGGGAGAATATACAAACTCCACACAGTTAGGGCCATGGTGGGAATTGAACCCATGACCTCAGTGCTGTGAGGCAGTAATGCTAACCATTACACCACCCGTACTTACCTCCCAGATACAGAGGATAACATTAATATTGCCACATAGCTGGGTACAATATGGGTGCTATTAAGGCAGCTTTCAATTATGGCTAGAAAAGACTTAATTGAGTGTGGCTCACAAGCCAGCCCTGTATAGATGTTCCCAGGAGTGTAACTAGAGCTTTGTGGGCCCCACACAAGATCAACCCCCAAATACACACACCCCCTGCTCCTCTGCTGCCAAATGCTAAAGGAGAAAATCTCACTGACTTCATTAACTACAAATCTTTGCTATATACTTGCTACTGTACCCTTTATTTTGCCAAGCAAACCTACTTTAGGTTTTTAATATTCATACAGTCTACCAATCTCCACTCTCTTTTTGCCTCTCCCTAAATGATTTTATTCATACTTCCCTCTTTCTTACCTAGCTGCTTTCAACCTACAGTACTTCAAAGACAATATCAAATCTTGACACATCAGCACCCTACACCCACCTTTCCACTACTCATATATCCATTCTGTTTTCATCTTTACTGTTACTGATGACAAGGTCTTAAAAATCCTCTATTCCTCTTTGCACTCATATTAGCGATGAGCGGGTTCGGTTCGTCGGAATCCGATTCCTCCAAACTTCACGCATTTTACACGGTTCCGAGGCAGATTCGAATCTTCCCGCCTTGCTCGGTTAACCCGAGCGCGCCCGAACGTCATCATCCCGCTGTCGGATTCTCGCGAGATTCGGATTCTATATAAGGAGCCGCGCGTCGCCGCCATTTTTCACTCGTGCATTGGAAATGATAGTGAGAGGACGTGGCTGGCGTCCTCTCAGTTTTATTCAGGTGGCTGCAAATATCTGTGCTCACTGCTTTATTGTGGGGACTGGGGACCAGCAGTATTATAGGAGGAGTACAGTGCAGAGTTTTGCTGACCAGTGACCACCAGTATTATACGTTCTCTGCCTGAAAAACGCTCCATAGCTGTGCTCAGTGTGCTGCATATATCTGTGCTCACACTGCTTTATTGTGGGGACTGGGGACCAGCAGTATTATATAGGAGGAGTACAGTGCAGAGTTTTGCTGACCAGTGACCACCAGTATTATACGTTCTCTGCCTGAAAAACGCTCCATATCCGTGCTCAGTGTGCTGCATATATCTGTGCTCACACTGCTTTATTGTGGGGACCGGGGACCACCAGTATTATATAGGAGGAGTACAGTGCAGAGTTTTGCTGACCAGTGACCACCAGTATTATACGTTCTCTGCCTGAAAAACGCTCCATATCTGTGTTCAGTGTGCTGCATAAATCTGTGCTCACACTGCTTTATTGTGGGGACTGGGGACCACCAGTATTATATAGGAGGAGTACAGTGCAGAGTTTTGCTGACCAGTGACCAGTGACCACCAGTATTATACGTTCTCTGCCTGAAAAACGCTCCATATCTGTGCTGCATTGTAGTATATAGTAGGAGTACAGTGCATAATTTTGCTGACCACCAGTATATAATATATAGCAGTACGGTACAGTAGGCCACTGCTCTACCTACCTCTGTGTCGTCAAGTATACTATCCATCCATACCTGTGGTGCATTTCAGTTTTGCACAGTTTGCTGACCACCAGTATATAATATATAGCAGTACGGTACAGTAGGCCACTGCTCTACTTACCTCTGTGTCGTCAAGTATGCTATCCATCCATACCTGTGGTGCATTTCAGTTGTGCGCAGTATATATAGTAGTAGGCTATTGCTATTGATACTGGCATATAATTCCACACATTAAAAAATGGAGAACAAAAATGTGGAGGGTAAAATAGGGAAAGATCAAGATCCACCTCCACCTCGTGCTGAAGCTGCTGCCACTAGTCATGGCCGAGACGATGAAATGCCATCAACATCGTCTGCCAAGGCCGATGCCCAATGTCATAGTAGAGAGCATGTAAAATCCAAAAAACAAAAGTTCAGTAAAATGACCCAAAAATCAAAATTAAAAGCGTCTGAGGAGAAGCGTAAACTTGCCAATATGCCATTTACGACACAGAGTGGCAAGGAACGGCTGAGGCCCTGGCCTATGTTCATGGCTAGTGGTTCAGCTTCACATGAGGATGGAAGCACTCATCCTCTCGCTAGAAAACTGCAGTGCCACTCCTAGATGGGCCAGGTGTTTGTGTCGGCCACTTGGGTCGCTTAGCTTAGTCACACAGCTACCTCATTGTGCCTCTTTTTTTCTTTGCATCATGTGCTGTTTGGGGACTATTTTTTGAAGTGCCATCCTGTCTGACACTGCAGTGCCACTCCTAGATGGGCCAGGTGTTTGTGTCAGCCACTTGGGTCGCTTAGCTTAGTCACACAGCTACCTCATTGCGCCCCCCCTGTCGTTTAGTAGAAGATTTTTTCTTTAATTGATAGTGCACGACACTGTAAGGGAAAATGGGACGCTCCAATCTCCGCGGCGGCGGCCCCTGCAGTACGGGGGGAGATGGTGCAGTCCTGTTGCTAGACTGCACTGAAGTCACCCTCTGTCCGGTCAGCGTCCTGCTGCTGAGTGCCGTCCTGACACCCGTGCTGCTGCCAGCTGCTGTGCGGCGCTGGCAGCATGAAAAGCCCACTCCCCCCTTCCCTCACCTGTGTGTCAGTGGCTCGGTACATATCAAAGGAGGGGGCGGAGCTACACGGACCGTAATGGGCGGAGCTAAACGGGACATAAGGGGCGGAGCTACACGGACCAGGCTGCTGCAGTGCTGTACTGAGGGAGACAGTGGCTTAGGTAAGTGGTGGGTGACAGAGAAATGTATGTGTGTGTGTGTGTGTATATATGGTGGGTGTGTATGTGTGTGTCTATGTGTGTGAATTGTGTGTGTGCGCACACGTTTTATGGACGCTACTACTGGGGGGGTGCATTACGTGTAAGGACGCAACTACAGGGGGGGCATTACATATAATGACGCTACTACTACTGGGGGGGGCACTACATATAATGACGCTACTACTACTGGGGGGGCATTACGTATAACGACTCGACTACTACTGGGGGGGCATCACATGTAAGGACGCTACTACTACTGGGGGGGCCATTACGTGTAAGGACGCTACTACTACTGGGGGGGCATTACGTATAAGGACGCTACTAGAGGGGGGGCATTAAGTATAACGCTACTACTACTGGCGGGCGTTAGATGTAAGGACGCTACTACTACTGGGGGGCATTATGTATAAGGATGTTACTACTACTGGGGGGGCCATTACGTGTAAGGACACTACTACTACTACTGGGGGGGGGGGCATTACATATAAGGACGCTACTACTACTGGGGGTGCACTACGTATAAGGACGCTACTACTACTTGGAGTGCACTACGTATAAGGACGCTACTACTACTGGGGGGGCATTACGTATAAGGATGCTACTACTACTGGGGGGGCCATTACGTGTAAGGACGCTACTACTACTACTGGGGGGGGCATTACATATAAGGACGCTACTACTACTGGGGGTGCACTACGTATAAGGACGCTACTACTACTTGGAGTGCACTACGTATAAGGACGCTACTACTACTGGGGGGGCATTACGTATAAGGATGCTACTACTACTGGGGGGGCCATTACGTGTAAGGATGCTACTACTACTGGAAGGGGCATTATGTATTATGTATAAGGACGCTACTACTACTTGGAGTGCACTACGTATAAGGACGCTACTACTACTGGGGGGGCATTACGTATAAGGATGCTACTACTACTGGGGGGGCCATTACGTGTAAGGATGCTACTACTACTGGAAGGGGCATTATGTATTATGTATAAGGACGCTACTACTACTTGGAGTGCACTACGTATAAGGACGCTACTACTACTGGGGGAGGCATTACGTATAAGGACGCTACTACTACTGGGGAGGCATTATGTATAAGGACGCTAATAATACTGGGGGGGGCATTATGCATAAGGACGCTACTACTACGAGTGGGAAATTACGGTTAAGATAAATAAGATTGTGCTACATTTTGACGTAAATTTAAATGGGGGTACTATTGTGTTGCCATGCCCCTTACTTGTGAGACCACACCCCTTTTCCCGGCGCGCGCCAAAGGATTATGGGAGGGCGCAAATTTATAGTTTGCAGGGGGGCGCCGAACACCCTAGCACCGGCCCTGCTGCAGCCAGATCTCCATATCTGACATCAGGTAAAGGTCCGCTCCCCATCCTACCCCTGGTACCTTCCGTCCACTCTTCTCAATGCCAGTACCAGGGAACAGTTTCCATAGCAGGGGGCCATCAACAGTGTTAGTGTGGGGGTACAGGGGTGGTATATTAGTGGGTAGGGGTAATTCTTTGTGTGCCCCCCACCAGCCCACTGCGCCCATCGATGTCATTGCCCCCCCACCTAGAACCTACCTGCCAGTTCAGTCACAGGGATCCCCCTGCCCCCTTCCCATCCTGCCTAGCGTCCCCCACCATCTCACTGGCCGCCCTCCCATCCCAATGTCTCCCACCCTACCAGCCCTGGGTATTCCCTCCCTTATTAAGCCCAGTGTACCCCCTTCTCCAACATAGTGCCACCCCTTCCCACCATGTCAGTGCCTATTTCCCATTCAGCCCAGTGCCCACCTATGTATCATCCACTGCCTCTCCCCATCAACCTCTATCTGGTGTCATCCATTGTCTCTCCCTGTCACCCTTTTAATGTCACCCACTACCTTTCCCTGTCTCCTACTGCCTCTGCCGTCACCTTCTCCCTCTCATCATCCACTTCCTCTCCCTGTCACCCTCTCCTTTCACACACTGCCTTTCCCCTGCATCACTATCTCGACATCCGCCTCTCTCTCCTGTTACCCTCTTCAAAGCATCACCCTCTCCCTCTCCATGTCAACTTTTCCCTGTCACCCACTGTGTCTCCGTGTCTACCATTCCTGTCACCCACTAGCTCATGGATACAGCATTCCCTTTGAAGCCACGCTTATTATTATGGGCCACACCCACTTTCCCAGGAGCGTGCTTGCCTTTGGCGCACAAAGTACCCCCCAAGTCATGGTGCCCCCCCTGTCATTTTTTTCTGGATCCGCCCATGTCAAGAGGTGCTTTCATGCTGAGGCTTCTAATACTATGCTGGAGGAAGAGAGATGCAGATGCACACTCCTAGCACTAAGAACACTGATAGTAAAAATAATTAAAATAAGGGCATGTTCCTTAGGTCATTGTTTGAAAGATGTGGGGGGCACCAATGCTTTTCCTGGCCCAAGGCAACAAAAGGTCTAGGTACTGCTCTGCTCCACCTGATCAGATTACCTGCTCTTTCTGGCTGACAGCTAAAGAGCTTCACTAACTACTACTTGGATAATAAAATCCCTATTCCTCACAGTACCAGTGCCATATGTGTTATGTTTGTTTTAATCTTAAAAAATGTCACTAAAATATGGTATATGTTACAGTATCTGCTTAGCATCTTAAAACACACAAAATGAATGCCCTAATTTCTATTATAGGTTAATTCTGAAATCATGAAATACACTGCGCTCTCAATCACATGATTAAACAAGTAAACGTCACCCTATCTAATCTATTTAAAAGCTTTCTTTCTCAGACTTGAATGCTGCATATGCAATTCACAATCCATTAGGACAAGCTGATTATATAATTTAATAAGCTACAGTAGTAAAACTTTTTGCAGTAGCTTACATCATACTTCGCTACTTTTTGGTTCTCCACTCTGAGAGATCCATGGGGCTACCGTTGCTGCATCATAATGGCCACAGCCATATTATGTTGGAAGTGTGAGGGTGCCATGATCTACTAGCAGTCCAGGAGGTCCCTCCAAAATTTGGAAGTATCTTAGAGGTTTTTGGAGCATATGCCATTATGGCTTATCTTTCACATAAATCAGAGAATTCACCAAGTATTACAATTGAATGCTAAACCAACTCATGCAGATTTGGTGCCTGATTCTGATTTGGAAGTAAAGCAAAAAACAGCAAGTAACTGTGCACCTGAGCAAAACCATTTGGCACCACAGGTGGGGCAGATGTAAAATGTGCAGAGTTTGGTTGTATTTGATCGGTTAACTAGTTTGGGTGCCACAGATATGCCAATGTTGTTAAAGAATTGCAGAATAAAGAAAATTTGAGGTGTGCTGATGTACCCTCAAAGTATGTTCCAAACCAGAGCATCAATGTATGTAATTTATATAATTTATTCCTTAAAATTGTAAAGAAACACATACAAATTGGTTATCCATTTTTTAACAGGTATTCTCCTAGCCTTGGCTATGTGCAATTGTGCTAATATCCCCGGAACTGCTACATTTATCATTCTCAAGTGGATCAGCATTTAAAAAGCAGTTTATTTTTATTAACCCGGAGGACAAGGATTACATGTATCTCTAAATAACTGTTTAACAAGCTTTAAAACACATTTTTTGTTTATTCTGCTCTGGATATTAAGTGAGTTCTCATTTGAACTTTGCAAAGTAACTCCAATTAAACAATGACTCTGTGCTACAGAAAGGTTCACATTGTCCACTTTCTATGTTGTAACAAGTATATTCTTTGCTGCTAACACACTTATCATTCTTGTAACAATTAGAACATCAATGTTTTTTTATGCGCTTGATTTAATTAGCAAGGCTAGGAGAATACCCGTTGAACTGGATAACCAAATTTTATGTGTTTGTATATAATTATATGGAATAAATTCTATAAATGAAATACACAGATGCACTGATTTGGAACATTCTTTTGGGATTACATCAGGGAAGCTCAATGTTTTAAAATTTTATTCTTTGTTTTTGTGAGTTTGGCAATACTTCTTTCCAGCTGCTGCAGATCTATACCTTTATATCTTAGACCAAGACTGTGTGCACATGAAAATGATGTGTTCCTGGATGATATGCCAGCTGACGGGCCGACATCCTTGGTATACTTTCACTTCTCAACTTAGGCACATTCCCTATGATATCACACCATGCAATTGTGGGTACGCAGTGCATGAGGGATCGGTATGTGATCCCACCGCACGGGATGCTGAATGTCAGTATACCGACACCGGAATCCCGTGCGTCAGAATGCTGGCAGAAAGGCGAGCGCAATGAAGCCCCTTGCAGGCTTGGTGGCGAGTCTCTATGGGTGTCGCGGGTATCCAAAGAGGGGGAATCATCTACCTAACCAGTATTCCGGTGGCGACATGGTGACCCTGTCAGGATCCCGGCATCAGTATTAAGACAGCCAGGATCCCGACGAGCGGTATGCTAACCGCATACCCTGCACAATATGCACGATTTGCCCAGAAATCACAAATTGTACCAGTACCATTGTAGTGTGTAGCTGGACTTAGAAGTCAATCAGGCACAGAGTAAATTTATACACAGCCGAGTCACATTATTAGGACCACCAACTAATAGCCAGAGTAACCGCCGCGTGCAGCAGGGACAGCAGATAGATGGGCTGAGCTGTCGCTATAGACACTCAACTGCCAGCCCCCAGGTTTATTTTCACAGTGAGCTGTTCCACTGTAGGTTGTCGGTCGGCTCTCACGCACCTTCATAGCCGAAGTTCACCTCTCACATCAATGGCACGTGGTGTTTCGCAGTTCCCACGGTGAATATTGACAATACTGCCATTTTTCCAGTCACGATACACCTTCACCACAGCAGCATGTGAACAGTTCACAAACTGCGCTGTTTCAGAAATACTGCCACCCTTGGGCCAAGAGCCGATAATCATCCTTTTTTGCAACTCGGATAAATCACCCCTTTTACCCATGATAGCAACAAGTAATATGTGTGCAGATGGCCTATTGCATACCTTATATACCCACCAAGCCAGTGCATGACATGCGGCAGATGTCAAATGTAGGAGGTGGTCATAAAAATGTCACTCGACCGTGTATATCTTTATTTTTAGTAATTGACAAATTTAGATAATTAGCCAAAACTCAATAATTGTGTAAAGAATACCCCACCTGGTGTGAGCATCTCACAGTCCGTTCTGGCTCCGGGTCCAAGTGACCGGACAAATGAGCAGCGCTTAATGATGATGTCACCCGCTGTCTTTCCCTGGCTGTTGCTGTTACAAAAGTTGACGCTTGCCCTCCGCTGGACACAATCACTGGAAATTGAGAAAAGTGAACAGATACGTAATAAGTGAAAAAACAAAACAAAATGAACGAGTAGATATGACATCGAGGGAGATCAGAAGGATATGCAATAAATAGATATTAGAAATAATTGTAACATATCAATAGAGAGATCTATGATGCATTCTCAAAGTGCACCTGCAAAAGGAAAACAAAGTGAAACGAAAAGTATTACATTACATTAATGCATTCCACATAATTCTCTCATTCAGACCATTGGGAAATTTATTTAATCTGTGGATCCAAGTGGCTTCCACATAGGTAAGTTTTGCCAGTCTGTCACCTCCTCACGTTAATTCTGGTATATGGTCAGTGATCTTGTACCGTAATGTTGACATCTGATGTCCCTTGTTTCCCAAAGTGCGCAGCTATCGGCTGGTCCATTGGTTTGCTCTCCAACGAAGCTTTGATGGCTGATCTGTGCAATGACATGCATTCCTTAAATGATTTGAATGTCATACCTACATAATGCAACCAACATGGACAAATGATGATATAGATTGTTTTTAATCCTGTTTTTAAATCACTAAATTCTAAACATGGAATCAGTGACACCATCCAGTGTGGATCTCAAAGCAGCAATTTGGAAGGTATGATGAATTTACATCTTCCTATAGGAGAGTAGAGATGCGGAGGACACTTTTTGGGTTTTGTGTTTTGGTTTTGGATCTGGATCTCCTTTCGTGTTTTGATCTGGATTGGTTTTGCCAAAACCACCCTTTCAGGTTTTGGTTTTGGATCTGGATTTTAAAAAAAAAACCCACAGCTAAAATCACAGAATTTGATTTTTTTTTGTTCCTATGATATTATTAACCTCAATAACATAAATTTCCACTCATTTCCAGTCTATTCTGAACACCTCATGCCTCACAATATTGTTTTTAGGCCAAAAGGTTGAACCAAGGTAGCTGGATGACTAAGCTAAGTGATACAAGTGGGCGGCACAAACACGTGGCCCATCTAGGAGTGGCACTGCAGTGGCAGACAGGATGGCACTTTTAAAAACTAGCCCCCAAAGAGCACTCTTATGTTGTGTAAACAGGACATGCACACTTTAACAAACCAATCATTTCAGTGACAGGGTCTGCCACACGACTGTGGCTGAAATGATTGGTTTGTTTGTGCACCCTCCTCAAAATAAGCAATTAATCTCTCCTTGCACAAACTGGCTCTACAGAGGCAAGATATCATCCTCATCCTCCAATTCCTCACCCCTTTTAGTGTGTACATCCTCATCCTCACAGAGTATTAAGTCGTCCACACTGGAATCCACCATTACAGGTCCCTGTGTACTTTCTGGAGGCAATTGCTGGTAAAGGTCTTCCTGGAGGAATTTATAATTCATTTTGATGAACATCATCTTCTCCACATTTTGTGGAAGTAACCTCCTACGCTGATAGCTGACAAGGTTACCGGCTGCACTAAACACTTTCGAAGTACACACTGGAGGGGGGCAACTTAGGTAAAATAAAGTCAGTTTGTGCAAGGGCCTCCAAATTGCCTCTTTTTCCTGCCAGGATACATATGGACTGCCTGACATGACTATTTGGATGCTGTCATCAATATAATCCCCCAATATTCTTTCAGTGTTGAACATCATATGCAGTGATAGTAGACATGTTAGTAATTGTTGGCAGCTCTTTCAGTCCGGACCAGATGTCAACACTTGCTTCTGACTGCCCTGCATCACCGCTAGCAGGTGGGCTAAGAAATCTTATTCTTTTCCTCTCAGGCTCAGTTGCTGGAGAAAATGAAGGAGGAGCTGTTGACAGGTCACGTTCCGCTTGAGTTGTCAATTTTCACACCAGCAGGTCTTTGCACCTCTGCAGACTTGTGTCCGCCGGGAAGAGAGATACAACGTAGGCTTTAAATCAAGGATCGAGCATGGTGGCCAAAATGTAGTGCTCTGATTTCAACAGATTGACCACCCTTGAATCCTGGCACAGCGAATGAAGGGCTCCATCCACAAGTCCCACATACTTAGCGGAATCGCTCCGTCTTAGCTCCTCCTTTAATTTCTCCAGCTGCTTCTGCAAATGCCTGATGACGGGAATGACCTGACTCAAGCTGGCAGTGTCTGAACTGACTTCACGTGTGGCAAGTTTGCAGGGTTGGAAATCATTCTCCACTGCGCTTGAGTCAGGTGCATTCCCCCTCCTTTGCCTATATCGTAGGTGGTTGTATAGGCTTGAATGGCCTTTTGTGCTCCTCCATCCTCTGAAGCGTACAGAGGGTTGAATTCCACCTCGTTACTACCTCATGTTTCAGGTGATGGCAGGGCATGTTCAAGAGTGTTTGAGCACTCCAGTTTTCAGCACACAGTCGTTGAATGTTGAAAATGGTCCGCCATTTTTTGGGCCACCGACAGCATCCCCTGCGCGCCACTGTCGTTTTTCCAAAAATTCTGCACCACCAAATTAATTGTATGTGCAAAACATGGGACGTGCTGGAATCTGCCCAGATGTAATGCACGCACAATATTGGTGGCGTTGTCAGATATCACAAATCCCCAGGAGAGTCTAATGGGATTAGCCATTGTGTGATGATGTCCCTCAGTTTCTGTAAGAGGTTGTCAGTGGTGTGCCTCTTATGGAAACCGGTGATACACAGCGTAGCCTGCCTAGGAACAAGTTGACATTTATGAGATGATGATGCTGCTGGTGCCACTGCTGTTGTTGCTACGGAAGGCAATACATCTACCCAGTGGGCTGTCACAGCCATGTAGTCCTTAGTTTGCCCTGCTCCACTTGTCCACATATCCGTGGTAAAGTAAACAGTGTGTCACAACTGAGGGCTGATGCTGACCAGGAGGAAGCCTCAGTTGTAGGGGCTGAGGTATATGTGTACCTGGGAGGCAGTACAGGGTTCTTAGACATGCAGGGAACCTTTAGAACAAATGCCCGAAGGCGTGACCAAGACAACGAAGGAAAGTTCAAAGGTTTATTAAACACAGTTCAGAGAAATACTTGGGATCGATGACAGAACACCGATGGTGACTTGGGATCGATGGCGGAGCACCGATGGAGACTTGGGATCGATGGCGGAGCACCGATGGAGACTTGGGATCGATGGCGGAGCACCGATGGAGACTTGGGATCGATGGCGGAGCACCGATGGTGACTTGGGATCGATGGCAAAACACCGATGGTGACTTGGGATCGATGGCGAAACACCGATGGAGACTGGGGATCGATGGCGGAACACCGATGGTTACTGGGGATCGATGGCGGAACACCGATGGAGACTTGGGATCGATGGCGGAGCACCGATGGAGACTTGGGATCGATGGTGGAACACCGATGGAGACTGGGGATCGATGGCGGAACACCGATGGTGACTGGGGATCGATGGCGGAACACCGATGGTTACTGGGGATCGATGGCGGAACACCGATGGTTACTGGCAGGGCAGAGCACCGCTGGAAGCTAGAAGCTGGAAGCCGGTCTCAGGTAACTGCCAGTCACAGGGAGCAATGTAGACACTGCAGAGTCAGGCTGTACAGCAGAGAAAGTCCATGGAAGAACTGCACACTGGAATCACTGAAGACAATTGAAAGCACTGACCATTTCTTGGGAGCTGGGACCGGATATTTATACCTGCTGCATAGCAGGGATTGGCTGAGCAATTATGACAAGGCTCCAGCACCGTGGATAGGAGGAATAATGTCATGTGACTGGAGTCTAACATGGCTGCGCCCATGAACAAACAAAGAAGGGGAATTAAGTACTATAGGGAAGGTGCAACACTTGCGATGTAGGCCGCAGTAGCTGAATAACATGCGCCGAGTGGCGCGTGGCGGTCAGCGAGACAGGAGTGGCAGCAGAGGCCCATGGAGGACGTACATCCAGAAGGAAAATGGTGTCTCAGTATCCGGATCGTGACACAGTGAGCACAACCACATTTTTGAGGACACTGAGGACACTTTTCTTAATGTCCAAGTACAGTCCGGGAATCGCTTGCCTAGTAAAGTGGAGTCTAGATGGGATTTGGTACCGGGGGCACAGTACGTCCATCAACTCTCTAAATCCCACTGCACTAATGGCAGATACCGGACGTACGTCTAACACCAGCACAGTTGTTATGGCCTCAGTAATTCACTTTGTAACAGGGTGACTGCTATCATATTTCATCTTCCTCGCAAAGGACTGTTGGACAGTCAATTGCTTAGTTAGAGTAGTACAAGTGGTCTTCTGACTTCCTCTCTGGAATGACAATTGACTCCCAGCAGCAACAACAGCAGTGGCAGCAGCAGTAGGCATACCATTCAAGGATCCCCTGGAGGAATCCTGGATAGGAGAGGACTCTTTAGTCATGCCAGTGATATGGCCTGCAGGACTACTTATGTTACTGACTGAGGTGGAAATTGATGTTGAGGCGGGAGTTGGTGGTGTGGATTGCAGGAACTTGGATCCAACAGGAAGAAGGGATTTAGGTGTCAGTGAGCTGCTTATGCCATTACTCAAAGTTTCTGAACTTGACAATGACTTATGATGAATGCGCAGCAGGTGACTTATAAGGAAGGATGTTCCTAGGTGGGTAACATCCTTACCCCTTCTTATTATGGATGGACAAAGACAACACATGGCTTCACACCTGTTGACCGGATTTGTGGAGAAATAATTCCACACCGAATAGGTGGCTTTTTTGGTATTTTACCCAGGCATGACAATGGGCTTTTTCATCCCATGGCCAACAACTGTTTCCACTGGTGTCTTATTCAAACAAACCACATCACCATTAGAATCCGCATCGTCATCTTCCTCCTCAGCGCCAGCTACACCAATGTCCTCTTCATCCTGCTGTACTTCTACAGTGACATACTCAATCTCAATATCAGCAACTGGACTGGTGGTACTCCTCCCAGCACTTCCAAGAGGGCCTGCAAATGGTGGTAGGAGCCTCCTCTTCCCATACAGTCTTGGGAAGTTCAGGCCTAGACATTGCAACTGCGGACACACTTGGACTCTCCTTAGGGATTTGTGATATCTCTGAACGCACAGTTGTTTCTTCCTGTGCTTTAACAAGCTTATTTTTTGAGAGTGAGGAGGGCTTCAATCTTCATGAGAAGCTGCACCACCAGTCCTGAACATAGGCCGAGGCCTTAGCATTTCCTTGCCACTTTGTGTCGTGAATGGCATATTGCCAATTTTTCGTTTCTCATTAGATAATTTTTTTTTTCTGGTTAGTAGTAGTTTTTGCTTCTTGGATTTTACATGCCCTCTATGACATTGGGCATCGGCCTTAGCAGATGACGTTGATGGAATTGCATTGTCAATGTCATGACTGGTGGCAGCAGCAGCTTCAGCACTAGTACTAGGAACTGGAAGTGGTTCCTGATCTTTTACAATTTTTTCCTCCAAATTTTTGTTCTCCATTTCACAGGACAACACCCCTTTATTATTACAGCACACAGAACAGTTCCCCTTTATTTTCACAGCATCCCAGTATTTTTACAGCATACAAGACAGAGCCAGTGTACCTTTATTTTAACAATAGAACCCCTGTATTTTTACAGCATACAGGGCAGGGCCAGAGTACTTATTTTCACAGCACCCCTGAAATTTTACAGCATACAAGACAGGTCCAGTGTTCCTTTATTTTAACAACAGCACCCCTGTATTTTTACAGCATATAGGACAGGGCCAGTGTACATTTATTTTAACAGCACCTCTGTATTTTTACAACATACAGGACAGGGCCAGTGTACCTTTATTTTAACAACAGCACCCCTGTATTTTTACAGCATGCAGGACAGGGCCAGTGTACATTTATTTGCACAGGACCCCTGTATTTTTACAGCATACAAGATAGGGCCAGTGTACCTTTATTTTAACAACAGAAGCCCTGTAATTTTACAGCATACAGGACAGGGCCAGCACCCTTGTATTTTAACAGCCCTGTAATTCTACAGCATACAAGACAGGGCCAGTGTACCTTTATTTTAACAACAACACCCCTGTAATTTTACAGCATACAGGACAGGACCAGCACCCCTGTATTTTTACAGAATCCCTGTATTTTACAGCATACAAGACAGGGCCAGTGTACTCTTATTTTAACAAGAGCACCCCTGTATTTTTACAGCATACAGGACAGGGCCAGTGTACATTTATTTCCACAGCACCCCTGTATTTTTACAGCATACAGGACAGGGCCAGTGTACATTTATTTTAACAGCACCTCTGTATTTTTACAGCATACAAGGCAGGGCTGGTGTACATTTATTTTAACAACAGCACCCCTGTATTTTTACCGCATACAAGACAGGGCTGGTGTACATTTATTTTAACAACAGCACCCCTGTATTTTTACAGCATACAAGACAGGGCCATCACCTATGTATTTTATCAACACCACTGTAATTTTACAGCATACCAGACAGGGACAGTGTACCTTTATTTTAACAACAGCACCCTTGTATTTTTACAGCATGCAGGACAGAGCCAATGTACCATTATTTTCACAATACCCCTATATTTTCACAGCATACAAGACAGGGCCAGTGTACCTTTATTTTAACAACTGCACCCCTGTATTTTTACAGCATACAGGACAGGGACAGTGTACCTTTATTTTAACAACAGGATCCCTGAAATTTTACAGCATACAGGACAGTGCCAGCACCCTGTATTTTCACAGCACCCCTATATTTTCACAGCATACAAGACAGGGCCAGTGTACCTTTATTTTAACAACTGCACCCCTGTATTTTTACAGCATACAGGACAGGGCCAGTGTACCTTTATTTTAACAACAGGACCCCTGAAATTTTACAGCATACAGGACTGCACCTGCACCCCCGTATTTTAATAACACCCCTGTAATTTTACAGCATACAAGACCAGGCCAGTGTACCTTTATTTTAACAACAGCAGCCCTGTAGTTTTACAGCATACATGACAGGGCCAGCACCCCTGTATTTTCACAGCAACCCTGTATTTTTACAGCATACAGTACAGGGGCATTGCACATTCATTTCTATAGCAGCCCTGTATTTTTACAGCATACAAGACAGGGCCAGTGTGCATTTATTTTCACAGCATACCTGTAATTTGACAGGTTACAAGACAGGACCAGTGTACCTTTACAACACCCCTGCATTTTTTGCAGCATACAGGACAGAACCAGCACCCCTGTATTTTCACAGCACCCCTGTATTTTTACAGCATACACGACAGTGCCCCTGTGCAGCACAGTGACAGGACAACAACACCCATGTACAGCTGCAGCACCTCTAACAGCACAGGCCGCCACAGTGATAGGACCAAAGAGTGGTAACAGCATTAACTCGACAATTTCCAATCATGCCGGTGCTATATACCATCCACAAAATTCATAAAAGCTTGATCAAACCGCCAGGTCATCCGATTATATCGGCACGTGGCTCATTGTACCAACCTGTTTCAAAATTATTTGATCTATTGCTACAACTCATGTGACATCTAGATCAACTTACCTCAAGGACACCATTACTTTCCTAAATTTGCTAACTTATGAATTTTATATCAGACCAGATTGTATACTTTGCGTCATAGACGATAAAAGCTTATATACCTGCATTCCCCATAATCAGGATCTAATTGCTATGGATCTATTTACATCTTCATTGGATAGTAAGTTCACTTTTGACAAACCAATCTTTTTGCAACTGTTGGAATTGGTACTCACAAAATATTTTTTTCCTGTTTGATGTGCAGTATTATTTACAAATTTCTGGGGGTGCGATGGGGTTCCAGTGGCCCCATCGTACACAAACGTGTTTATGTTTCATCAAGAAAATTTACTTTTTTTTCCAAAATGCAGAATTTGCTCAACACATGTGTCTATATACTCGATATATAGATAACCTGTTTATGATATGGCACGGTGGGTCTGCAGTTTTTGAGCAGCTGATGAAATAGGTTAACAACTCTGCCTCACCAGTCAAGTTTACATACAAATGGACCAATGCTACTGTAAGATTGATTTCTTGGATGTCTCCATTACTCTAGGTGAAGGCAAAATTGATTATTTTATCTATGGAACACCCTGCTTCATGCAGCAAGCCATCATCCTCCATCGCTTAAAAAAGGCTTACCATATTCACAGATGCTGAGGGTGGCCCCCATTACCAGCAACTGCCAGGAATTAGCGGACCAGCTGGACCAAGTCATCCACAAATTTTGTGCAGGAGGCTATGATTTTAGCACCCTGATTTCTACTAAAGTAAGAGTTATGGCATTGAGCTGTGACGTCTTGATCAAAAATAAAGCTCATTGAACAAATCAGGATAAATTTACTTCGGTTACCACATATGATTATTCAAGCGCAGTCATACCACGGGCCAGTAGGGCTCTATGGCTTATCATCGCCAGCGATAAAGAATTACCAAGCTTGCGAACATTGAAACTAATGACATGTTACAGAAGGAAACGCAACTTAAGAGATTTCTTAGTACATTCTAATATGACTGATTACACGAAATACAACACATCTACAAAAAAACCTGGGTGCTATAAATGCCCCTCTTGCACTACTTGCAGCTATTTACATATGGGACATATACGTTTAATTATCCGCATTCTGGGAAAGCTTATTCCATTTGCCACATTGTTACCTGCACTACCAGATTTGTTATCTATATCATCACTTGTCCATGCGGGTTGTATTATGCAGGTATGACATCCAGATCATTTAAGGGGTACATGGCGTTGTACTGATCGTCCATCAAAGCTGTCTTGGAGGGCAAACCGATGGACCAGTCGATAGCTGCTCACTATAGAGATAAGTGACATCAGATGTCAACATTACAGTACAAGATCATTGACTACTCCTGCATTATGTATTTCTTTCACTACTCACGTATCTGTTCACTTTTCTCCGTTACAAGTGATTGTGTCTGGAGGAGGTCTAGCATCAACTGTTGTCACAGAAATAGCCGGGGTAAGACAGCTGGTGACATCATCAGTAGGCACCACTCGGTTCCCCGGTCACATGGACACGTGTCCGGAATGGACTGTGAGCTGCTCATACCGGGTGGGGTATAAGGTAAGCCTGTGTTGGTCTTTTCTTTTCATGTATGCTACCTGAAGATGGGGAGGGCTATCCCCGAAACATTGTAGTTACCATCATGAAGTAAAGTATTGCATTTCTACAAAACTCTAATTTATTCAACCATCTAGTGAAATAAGCAGTGCATCCAAGTATCATGATACTTGGATGCACTGCTTAT
Organism: Pseudophryne corroboree; assembly: GCF_028390025.1. Lineage (NCBI taxonomy): Eukaryota > Metazoa > Chordata > Amphibia > Anura > Myobatrachidae > Pseudophryne > Pseudophryne corroboree. The sequence goes on along the minus strand of NC_086448.1, from coordinate 349,151,258 downwards.
TTCACTAGATGGTTGAATGAATCAGAGTTTTTTCTGTGAACCTTTCTCACGATTGTGACGTTCTGAGTATCATATGCCTTTTGTAGACAAAATCAGGCAACAATACTCACCTTTTCAACTGCGTGAGGCCTGTTTGATGGAAAATATTGTCTAGAAACATTGCCTTAGGAACACATACTTTTGATGAAGATTCACCCCCGATGAAGTCTATCTGACGAAACGCGTTGGGTATTCTATTATGCTTTGATGTAACCTCCAACCTGTATCATTGGAAGGAGGATCTCATGAAAGAAGCAATCTGTTCATCTATGAGAAATCAAACCTCCATGTTATGTGAGGAGGCTGTCATCTGTCAATGCATTTAAGGATATAAGGACATAATTGATATTTTAACAATGTTTTAATAAAAAATCTGTATATTGGAACTCACTGTGTATTTTAAGCTCTCTGTAAGATATATTGAAAGACTAACATAAGAGGGGTCAGGAGTATACCTGGGGCACCAATTTCACTATTGTTGTGTTTATATATATATATATATATGTATATATATATATTATAGATATACCACTTTTGGGCGTGCGGTCACTCTCTGACTGATATACGCATGTCTTGGTGCATTCAACTACCAAAGGAGTGCGTATTTCAGAACATGCCGCACTCCCAGGAGTGGTATATATTTTTTATTACATTGTCCCTGTAGTTCTATGTGGAGATAATATAGGGTGACACAGATGTTTGCTGATTCTTAAGTGGCTGCTTAAATAGATCATCATTGTACAAATCATGTGTGATGAGAGTGCATGATCTGGGCCCCTTGATAAATATATATATTTCTCTTACATCCTAGAGGATGCTGGGGTCCATATTAGTACCATGGGGTATAGACGGGTCCACCAGAAGCCATTGGCACTTTAAGAGTTTAACAGTGTGGGCTGGCTCCTCCCTCTATGCCCCTCCTACCAGACTCAGTTTAGAAAATGTGCCCGGAGGAGCCGGTCTCCGCTAGGGGAGCTCTACAGAGCTTCTTTAGTAAAGTTTATTTTAGAGTTTAATATTTTACAGGGAGGCTGCTGGCAACAGCCTCCCTGCATCGAGGGACTGAGGGGGAAGCAGTGTCCACGCTGCAGGGTCTGAGCTACTGTCTCCGCTGACTGGACACTGAGCTCCAGAAGGGATAGATCGCTCCCCGACACAGGGGGAACGCTCAACCCGGCAGCATGCCGCCAGCCCCTTGCAGAGCTGATGTGTGGCGAGTGAGTCATCAGCTTCCTAACAAGCAGGGAGCCGATGTGAAGATGGCAGCTACAGGGTAGGAGTGCAATACTGACTGCACTCCGGGTGCTCAGCTGTACTTAGTTGCGGTGCTGTGAGGGGCGCCCTGAGCCGAAGCCTTAACCATACACTGACCAGAAAGCCTGTCGGGGTCCTTGGATCTCATCCAGCACTAAATCCTCAGGCCTGTATAATATTGGAAGAGCGGGAAGACAGCGCCATTAAGGGGGTGGAGCTTCTCAGAGCGGACTCAGCAGCGTTCACTGCCATTTTCCTGCCTGCAGACACGCTACCATGTGAAGAGCAGTCCCTCCAGAGCACGTCCAGCTCTCTGTACGGTACCAGGGGATTGTAGAAGGGAGGGGAGGCCATTGTCGGACTGGGGCATGAAGGGCCTACCGGGGGAATGTTGCTGTCGGGGCCCATGCTTAAAGGTGTAGCCAGGTTTCAGTGGGGGCGTGGCCAGCCACCACAGAGGTTTGGCTAACCATTACATGTTCTGTGCCCCTTGGTGAATATATAATAAACCAAATTATTGTGAAGTATAATGTAACATATGTATAATGTATAAATCCAGGGCACTAGGATAGTCTGGAACTTGATCCCTAGAGGAGGAGAAGGGCCCACAGGCAGTAGGGCCCACCGGTGGTTTCCCCTGTTCCCCTGTGGGCCAGTCCGACCCTGGGGGAGGCTGTGTAGAGACTGTGTCACCTATTAAGGGACACAGTCAGCGCTGGTTAAGCGTCTACCTATACCTATATAGCGCTGTGTGTGGGTTGTCTCCAATCTCTGTGTCTCTCTGCCATTCTTGGGGGGGAAACTCTGTCTGCCCTGTACCCTGTGTGTATGTGGGGTGTACAAGCAACCATGTCTAGAGACTGTGTCTCATATGTTGCAGAGGATATATCTTCTCAGGAAGATCCCATCGCATGTAATCAGGATTGCATTGTTGTAGCGCAGATCCCGGCTAGGGAACCGGAATGGTTAGCCTCTCTTAGGGGGGGCTATTTCTCAGATTTCTGAAAGGGTTGCAAGAACTGAGCATGAAACTCAGGTAGTGCAGTCCTCTATGGCAGTATGGTCAGATACTGCTCCGCCGGGGGCCCCCTGCGGTACATTCTCACAAACGTGCTCTTGCCCAAATTATGCAGGATGACACGGATACCGATTCTGACACAGCAGACGGTGATGGGGATGTGTCAAGGGGGACGGCATCACTTGCTAGGGGGGTGCAGTTGATGATTGAGGCCATGCAGGATGTGTTAAATATTTCTGACACACCTCCTGAGCAGGTTGATAAGGCTTTTTTCACAGACAGTAAGAAAACCCCTCTCACCTTCCCTGCTTCTAAGGAACTAAATGCCATTTTTGAAAAGGCCTGGGAAAACCCGGAGAAAAAAATTACAGATCCCTAAAAGGGTTCTTGTTGCTTTTCCCTTCCCGGAGGCCGATATAAAAAAATGGGAGTCCCCGCCTATAGTTGACGCCTCTATTACCAGGCTGTCAAAACAAATGGTTTTGCCTGTCCTGGGATCTACCGCGTTGAAAGACCCGGCGGATCGCAAGGTGGTCTACGCTCAAATCCATTTACACAGCGATACTGCGGCCTACTATTGCCTGTGCATGGATTTCAAAAGCAATTGCAAAGTGGTCAATCACTCTGCAGGAGGACTTGACTATGATGAATAAAGGTGACGTTGAGTTGTTTTTACGTAACATACAGGATTCTGCAGGGTTTCTGGTGGAATCCATGAAGGATCTGGGTTCCATGGCAGCGGAGATTTCCTCCATGTCTGTCTTGGCTTGCAGGGGTCTCTGGCTGCGCCAATGGTCTGTGAACACGGAATCCAGGAAAAGTGTGGAGAGCCTACTCTATACAGGTCAAGCTCTGTTTGGGGAGGTGCTGGATGCGTGGATTGCCACAGCTACAGCAGATAAGTCTCCTTTTCTCCCCTCAGCTGCACCGGCTACGAAGAAGCCTTTTTCTCCCAACATGTCACAGTCCTTTCGGCACACTAGGACTAGAAAGAACAAGCCCTCTCACACCTTCTTTAGAGGTGGTCATGCCAAATCCAAAAAGCCTGCTCCCGCAGGTTCCCAGGACCAAAAGCCTGCTCCTGGTGCCTCAGAGTCCTCCACATGACGGTGGACCACACAGCCTGGAAGTAGGTCAGATGGGAGCGAGAGAAAAGGATTTCTCCCAGCGCTAATGTTGTTAGGTATATAATGGTTATTTAATGGCAGTGTAGGCTCAAGAGATTGAAAACATTCATAAAATCAATGTTAGTTAAAATATAATGTTTTATTTACACATGAAAAACACTTTTCCAAGAGTATCTTATTCCCTAAAAGTGATCCTAATACCGGTATACACAAAACAATCACACACAACGATTAACATATAAGCATACCAGTGATACGCTAAATTTGCGGTTTATTCACTAGATAGGAGTTTATATTCCTCAGGTGAATGCAGGCATATATATGTGGTAGCTATATCACAGTCCCTTATCATATATGGAATAAGTCCAAAAGTCTTGATTGATACCAGCTGATCGCTGTAAAGTCCTTCCAGGGTGGAAATCAGCACATTGGGCCAAAAACCTAAACTCCTTAATGGGAAATGTCCAAAGATGTACAAGACACTTACTTCAAACTCACAGGATGGTTACTGGAACGGGTGTCTGCCGGCAGACATATCCAATAGCTCCGCAATCTACTAGTTTCGCCTGGCACCGCAGGCTTCCTCAGGAAGAGGGGGAGTTCCTTGTGTCCTTGGACATCAAAGATGCATACCTCCACATTCCAATTTGGTCGCCACATCAGGCTTATCTCAGGTTTGCACTGTTAGATGATCACTATCAGTTTCAGGCACTGCCATTCGGTCTCTCCACGTCACCGAGGATCTTCACCAAGGTGATGGCAGAGATGACGGTTCTACTCCGCAAGCAGGGGATGAACATAATTCCATATCTGGACGACCTGCTGATTAAGGCATCGTCCAGGAAGAAGTTGTTAGGATCCATTGCTCTCACGACGCATCTGCTCAGGGAGCACGGTTGGATCCTGAACCTTCCAAAGTCCCATCTGGAGCCGACAAGGAGGCTGTCTTTCCTGGGGATGATCCTCGACATGGAGGAGCAGAGGGTGTTTCTACCGGTGGAGAAAGTGTTGGTGATTCAAACAATGGTCCGGGATGTCTAGAAGCTGGCCTGGGAATCGGTTCATCAGTGCATCCACGTTCTGGGGAAGATGGTTGCCCCCTACAGGCTCTGCAGTACGGAAGGTTTCATGCTCGGTCCTTTCAACTGGATCTTTTGGACCAGTGGTCGGGATCTCACCTACATATGCACCAGAGGATACGTCTGTAGCCGAACTCAAGGATTTAGTTCCTCTGGTAGCTGCAACTACCTCACCTTCTGGAGGGCCAAAAGTTTGGAATTCAGGACTGGATCCTTCTAACCACGGATGCAAGTGTAAGAGGTTGGGGTGCAGTCGCTCAAAGGGAAAACTTCCAAGGAAGGTGGTCAGGTCAGGAATCCCTTCTTCCAATAAACATCCTAGAGCTAAGAGCTGTATACAATGGCCTTCTTCAAACAGCACACCTTCTACAGGATCAGGCTGTTCCGGTGTAGTCGGACAACGTGACCACAGTGGCCTACATAAACCGACAAGGCGGAACGAAGAGCAGGGCTACCATGTCAGAGGTGACAAAAATCCTCCTCTGGGCAGAAAGGCATGCTGTAGTGATGTCAGCAATCTTCATTCCGGGAGTAGACAACTGGGAAGCGGATTTCCTCAGCAGACACGATCTCCATCCAGGAGAGTGGGGCCTCCACCCGGAGGTGTTCGAGGAGGTAACTGGTTAGTGGGTGGTTCCTCACATAGACATGATGACCTCCCACCTCAACAATAGGCTGAGGAGGTAGTGTTCCAGGTCGAGAGACCCACAAGCAGTGGCGGTGGACGCACTAGTAACACTGTGGGTGTTCACATCAGTGTATGTGTTCCCTCCACTTCCTCTTATCCCAAGAGTTCTACATCTTGTAAGAAGAACAAAGGTTCTGGCAATCCTCATTGCTCCGGACTGGGCAAGGAGGGCTTGGTATGCAGATCTGCTGGATCTACTACTGGAAGATCCAAGGCCTCTGCCTCTTCGGGAGGATCTTCTGCTACAGGGGCCGTTCGCTTATCAAGACTTACCATGGCTACATTTGACGGCATGGCGGTTGAGTGCCAGATCTTAGCTCGGAAGGGTATTCCGAGCGAGGTTATTCCTACCCTGATACAGGCTAGGAAGGGGGTAACGTCTAAACATTACCATCGTATTTGGAAAAAGTATGTGTTTTGGTGTGAATCCAAGAAGTTTCCTGCGGTGGAGTTTCAACTTGGATGGTTTCTCCTTTTCCTGCAAGCAGGTGTGGATTTGGGCCTGAGATTGGGCTCCATCAAAGTCCAGATTTCGGCCTTATCCATTTTCTTCCAGAAACAATTGGCTGTATTCCCTGAGGTTCAGACTTCTTTGAAAGGGGTTCTGCACATCCAGCCTCCTTTTGTGTGCCGTTTGTGCAATCGGATTGGTTTGAGCCTCTGTAGGAGGCTGAAATCAAGTTTCTCACGTGGAAGGTGGTCACTTTGTAGGCCTTGGCTTCTGATCGATGTGTGTCGAAATTGGGGGTTTTGTCCTGTAAAAGTCCCTATCTGATCTTCCATGAAGATAGGGCGGAACTCAGGACTCATCCACAGTTCCTTCTTAAGGTTGTGTCGGCCTTTCATATCAACCAACCTATTTAGTTGTCAGTGGCTACTGACTCCTCAAGTGCTTCAAAGGCCTTGGATGTTGTGAGGGCTTTGAAGATTTATGTGAGGAGGACTTTTCACAGAAATTTGGACTCTCTGTTTGTCCTCTATGATCCCAAGAAAATTGGGTGTCCTGCTTCTAAGCAGCCGATTTCTCGCTGGATCACGTTCACCATCCAGCATGTATAGGATCGTGTCCAAAATCTGTTAAGGCCCACTCTACTCGTAAGGTGGGTTCTTCCTGGGCGGCTGTCCGATGTGTCTCGGCTTTACAGCTTTGCCTAGCGGCTACTTGGTCTGGATCGAACACGTTTGCTAAGTTTTACAAGTTCGATACTTTGGCCTCTGATGACCTCAAGTTTGGTCAAGTTGTTCTGCAGAAGCCTGCGCACTCTCCTTCCCGTTCTGGGAGCTTTGGTACATCCTCATGGTACTAATATGGACCCCAGCATCCTCTAGGACGTAAGAGAAAATATGATTTTAATTACCTACGGTAAATCCTTTTCTCGTAGTCCGTAGAGGATGCTGGCCGCCCACCCAGCGCTTCTTTATCCTGCAGTGGTTATTTGGTTCAGTACTGCCTGGTTCCTAGGTAAGTTCTGCGTTATGTGCTGTTTCAGTACTGTTTCAGCTGTTGCTGAGTTTTCCGGCATGTTGGCCGGATTTGCCTTGTTGTGTGAGCTGGTGTGGATCTCGCCACTATCTGTGTAATTCCTTCTTTCGAAGTAGGTCGTCTCCTCGGGCACAGTTTCTAGACTAAGTCTGGTAGGAGGGGCATAGAGGGAGGAACCAGCCCACACTATTAAACTCTTAAAGTGCCAATGGCTCCTGGTGGACCCGTCTATACCCCAGGGTACTAATATGGACCCCAGCATCCTCTACGGACTACGAGAAAAGGATTTATCTTAGGTAATTAAAATCCTATTATAGTAAATCTACTAGTGCATGCTTGATAATGTACCAGATTAATAATAGCAATGCACTGTAGAACAAATACACCATAGTATAATGTAACATATATTTAATGTAGAATTCAAATGCACAATCTGGAAACTGATCCCTAGAGGAGGGGCATTGGGGCCCACTGGGGGTTTCCCCTGTAGCCCTGTGGGCAAGTCCGACCCTGCCTGTGAGCATTGTCTGTGTGAGAGCTGGTACTGGTTACACTTGTGGAGTGATGCAGCTATGGCTTTGTTATGAGGTTTTAACTGACAGTTGGAAGATCTAATGTGTCCAATCATGTGGGTGAAATCTGTCTCAATATACCATTATGTAAATATATATATATATATATATGCAAAACAAGATGAGAATAGTGCCTTATAGTGTTATATCTAACAGTATCAAAATGTTTCCATCACCAATTCACAAAACCATGGAGATTAGAGTGTGCCATAAATTGTGGTTACAACCACTTCTTAATCACAGGTGTTAGGTTATGGAGATATAAGCATAGAATAACCTGGATGATCCCCTCAAGGAATATCCCCACTTTCTCTCAATCCATGGACATAACTCACTTATAGGAGAAAGAGAGTGGGCATGTCAGTGTAAAGGTCCATATACACTGGGTGTTTTGGCCCATTGTGTATGAACAGCGATGATCGCCGACATCGCTGGGCTGAAAAGCGCTCAGTGCATACACACTGAGCGCTTTTACCCGCTGCCCTGCGATGTCAGCGGGGGTGAGCAGCTTTCCATAGCAGGACGCTATGGAAAGCCGCTCACCCCGCCGTTCATCTACTGGTAATACCAGTAGATGAACAGCGGCCGCCAGTGATGAAGCGGGAGCGCGCATCAGCGCTCACCACTCATCGTTTGGGCATACACACTGGTTGGCATTGAGCTGAAAGCAGCTCAAAACACCAAAAGTGAGCTGCTTTCAGCTCAAAATCGCCCAGTGTGTATGGGTGTTTATACAATTCACACATTTTAATAACAGAAAGCAAGTAACTTTAAAAGTTTTAAGGTAGATTATCTCAAAATTCTCAATGTCCCATGTGGAACTGAGTAGAGAATCAGTTTGCCTTCGGCAAGGTGTTTTGTCTATTGTGCTATCTGCTGGAATTCATCAGATGTGCAACACTGTTGGGCCCTGTGGATATGTACCTTATGAGATTGTTTAATGAAGGGGTGTGTGTGGCACTCAATTCACCCAGAAATTCACTTATTTCCTGTTTATGAGACCAAAAACCTCACTTCCTATCTCTTTAGTCAGGACATCTTCTGGGAATGTCATACTGCTGATCTCATGATATCTGAGTAGGCACACACATGTGTTGGGAATATATCCGTTCACAACAGGCTCAAAGCTTTGACCTTCTTCCCAAGATGCATAGCGTCGCCTCCTGTATCACCCCGCCTCCCAGCACAGGAGCTCAGTTTAGTTAACCAGCCCAATGCAGTAGCAGGAAAAGAGACGACAACAGTTAGTAGCCACATACACCACACTCTCACGATAAGAGAAGTGTCAGCGGCTAATGCCATATCAACCCAAAGAAGCTAAGTGCGTCAGGGTGGGCGCCTTGTGGAGCCCAGTGTACCTCGCAGAAAGAGTTTTAACAAGGGCAAGTTCTTACCATAAAACTTGTTTTCTGCTGCGGGGTAAACTGGGCTCCACAAGTCTGGACAATGGGGATGTCCTAAAGCAGTTCCTTATGGGAGGGGACGCACTGTAGCGGGCACAAGAACCCGGCGTCCAAAGGAAGCATCCTGGTAAGCGACAGTATCGAAGGCATTGAACCTTATGAACATGTTCCCGTAGGAACACGTAGCCGCCTTGCACAATTGATCAAGGGTCGCACCACGTTTGGCCACCCAAGAAAGTCCAACTGACCGAGTAGAATGGGCCGTAATGTGAATAGGACCTGACAGACCAGCCTTCACATAAGCATGCGCAATCACCATTCTCATCCACCTGGCCAGGGTCTGCTTGTGAGCAGACCAGCCACGTTTGTGAAATCCAAACAAAACAAAGAGAGAATCAGACTTTCGAATAGAAGCAGTTCTCTTCACATAGATACGGAGAGCACGTACCACATCCAAAGAGCGCTCTTTGGGAGACAAATCAGGAGAGACAAAAGCTGGAACCACAATCTCCTGATTAAGGTGGAACGAAGAAACCACCTTAGGCAAATATCCGGGACGAGTCCTAAGAACCGCCCGGTCACGGTGAAAAATCAGATATGGGGAACTACAAGACAAGGCACCCAAATCCGACACTCTTCTAGCAGAGGCAATAACCAACAGAAACACCACCTTAAGGGAAAGCCACTTAAGGTCAGCTGAACCAAGAGGTTCAAATGGAGACTCTTGTAATGCCTCCAAAACCACCGACAAGTCCCAAGGAGCCACAGGCGGGACATAGGGAGGTTGGATACGCAACACACCCTGAGTGAAAGTATGAATATCAGGTAAAGTCGCAATTTTTCTCTGAAACCACACCGACCTATGAACCTTGAGGGAGGCCAGACGCAGGCCTAAATCTAGGTAGAAAAGCCAAAAGTTTGGCTGTACTAAACTTGGAAGCGTCATAATGGTTAGATGCGCACCAAACAAAGTAGGAATGCCAGACCCGATGGTAAATCCGAGCAGAGGCCGGTTTCCGGGCCTGCAACATAGTTTTAATGACCTCTTCAGAAAAAGCCTTAGCTCTTAAGACGGAAGCTTCAAGAGCCACGCCGTCAAAGACAGTCGGGCTAGGTCCTGGTAGACACAGGGGCCCTGAACGAGGAGGTCTGGGCGTTGTGGAAGTAGAAGTGGACCCTCTGATGATAGGCCTTGCAAGTCTGAGAACCAGTGCCGTCTGGGCCACACCGGAGCTATGAGAAGCAGATTTCCTTTTTCTTGCTTGAACTTCCGAATTACCCTGGGCAGGAGTGACACCGGAGGGAACACGTACGGCAGCCGAAACCTCCATGGCACTGCCAGCGCATCCACGAATGCTGCTTGAGGATCCCTTGTCCTTGCTCTGAAGACCGGAACCTTGTGATTGTGTTGAGACGCCATCAGATCCACAGCTGGAAGACGCCACCTTTCCACGAGGAGTTGAAACACTTCTGGATGGAGGCCCCACTCGCCGGCATGCACGTCCTGACGGCTGAGAAAGTCCGCTTCCCAATTCAGGACTCCCGGAATGATTATTGCCGATATTGCCGGTAGATGGCGTTCTGCCCAATGTAGAATCCGTGAGGCTTCCTTCATTGCCAAACGGCTTCGAGTGCCGCCTTGATGATTTATGTAAGCCACTGTGGTGGCGTTGTCCGACTGTACTTGAACAGGACGGTTCTGAATCAAATGCTGGGCTAGGTTCTGTTAGGTTCCTGGTGCTCAGAACAAGGGAGATGTTGCGTAGTGAGTCCAGAGCACCAGAACGTGACGCTGAAATAAGGTGTGGTGTGGAAATAGCCCCTAGCACCCTACCTCCATTGTTTCACCCGTGTGGTCAGTTCACGCCAGAGTGACTACGGTTTCTTGGGCCCACGGCAACCGCGTTTGAAGGGCGGATTAGGTCTGCCCAACTACGATGCCCCCAGGTCTTAGAGTGAGACAAGACGTGAACCGAGACAGGATAATAACAAGGGGACCTCTAACTAAAGCAAACAGAAGGCTAGGGGCTACTAACAACCCTAAAACTAAGTATATGTGCGGCACGCCGCCAAAGGAAAAGCACAACTAAGGAAATGCTGTCCACACGCCGACACAATACTGTTGTGTACCGGCGGTGACAGCATAAGCAGAACCCTCTGCAAAACACCAGTAACAAAATATAACCAAAGAATACTGCGGCCTAGGTAAAAAATAGCCTCTGCCGCCCATGTAGCTGCAATAGTGGGCCTTTGTGCAGCACCCGTGAGGGTGTAAATCGCTTTTAGACAACCCTCGACACGTTTATCCGTAGGCTCTTTTAGAGACGTGATGGTAGTGACAGGTAGAGCTGAGGAAACCACCATCCTAGCCACATGTGAGTCTACTGGAGGAGGCGATTCCCAATTCTTAGACAGCTCTGGCGCGAGGGGATAGCGAGCCAGCATCTTCTTTTGAGGCACAAACTTCGTACCCGGGCTTTGCCAGGGTTCCTGACGTATATCCACTAGGTGGTCATAGTGAGGTAAAATTTGTTTAATCACGTTCTGACGCTTGAACCTATCTGGTTTCTTAGGAGGAACAAATGGCTCGGGATCATCCGTAATCTGCAGAATTAACTTAATAGCCTCCAAAAGATCAGGAACATCCACATGTGAACTACCCTCCCCATCAGCCGTATCTGAGTCAGAACCTGTGGGGTCAGTGTATGTGCTGTCTTCATCAGACAAAATGTCAGTGACAGCAGTGGATTGTGAGGAGACGAGCGCTCACTTAGAGGACCTCTTGGACTTAGGCGAGCGTTGGTTAGACTTTTTAGTAGTCAGGGACTGGTTCAACTTCTTTAATTGAGCAGATAAATCGTCCGCCCACGGCGGGTTAGCTGCAGGGACCACATATAGTTGTACCGGCATTGGGGGTCCCATAGGGGGTGTTAGTTTATGAACTATCGTATGCAGAAGCGTGGAAAAAGCGGCCCACGGAGGGTCAGTATGTGCCTCCGTTGCCACAGTCCCACTGGGGGGCAAGGAGCCCCCGGAACCAGAGCCCACAGCTGCTATATTCTCCCCATATGTGCCTGTGGCTTCAGCAACACCAGCAGTGTGTTCCGCCCCAGAACCGTTACCCTCAGAAGCAGACATGATATAACTTGCAGTATGAGGTAACACAGTACAATTATTAGCAGCACTATATCCCTAAACCCAAACCCCTGCGCAGTGTAGTCAGCACCAGCAGAGATAAAGGAGAGATATGGTGACTAAATCACAGAGAAAAATACGTAATACAGTATATCTTTGTGAAAATCCTATATTAAATAACACCTGACGCACCAAGCCCCCTCAGGTTATAGAATATAGGGATAGCAAGTTGAGTGAAAGACACGAGATGGACACCACTCAGCTATCAATGCACACACAAATAGTCACAGTTTGTATAATGCAGAGGTTATTACAGACAATAATACTGCACTGGACTAGTTTACACAGCTATATAGTCAATAGATATAACACTACACAGTAAGAAACTGGATGTATATCACAGGGTAATTGTACTATAAACCCCTGACTAAATGCACTCTTTCTTACTAACACTGACTAAAAAGGCTGACAACCAGGCGGCTTTACATAGGAGGAGTTGCCCAGGCAGTCCCAGGAACAGTGAGCTGAGGAGTAATTGCGCCGCAGACACTGGCAGGGAGTGAGGAAAAGACAGAGATGCAGCTCCAGGGCGGGAACACTTGCTGGAAATGGCGCCCTGGGGCTGGGGGAGGGGCTACAGGTCTAAGCCTTATCCCCCTTGCTGGCAAAACCACGGGTACTGTGGGCGATATTAAAATCGGTTTTAAGAGAAAACCTGACCTGCGCCCATGCCCTGCTGATCTAGTGGGATCGCCTGTATCCACAGTGTCCACCGCCAGCGTTAAAATTAAAATTATAATTTTAATTTTAACAGCATTTCCTGTAATATATTTTAATATTGATAATATTAAAACTATTTAGTAATAAATATAGATTCAAAGTAAAAAATGAATGCAATTAAACATAAACGTTATGTTATTAAAATATAACAGAGGCCTGAGCTGGTTTCCCGGCCCCGAAGCATTTCTCCCTCACCATGCCCGGCCGGCCAGACCATAGTACAGGGCAGCTTCAACAAGTTCATGGCCACGCCACTGCCCACCCTGCTGTCACTCTCCCTGTTACTGTCCCTGCTGTCACTCTCTCTGTCACTGTCCCTGCTGTCACTTTCTCTATCACTGTCCCTGCTGTCACTCTCCCTGTCACTGTCCCTGCTGTCACTCTCCCTGTCACTGAACCTGCAGTCACTGTCACTGTCCCTGTTCCTATGTCCCTGCTGTCACTCTCCCTGTCCCTAAATTTTGGATCATACCATGTTGCATAATGTGAATTGTGGATCATACCGTGTGGCATAATGTCAATTTTGGATCATACCATGTTGCATAATGTGAATTGTGGACCATACCATGTTGCATAATGTGAATTTTGGATCATACTGTGTGGCATAATGTGAATTGTGGATCATGCCGTGCGGCATAATGTGAAATTTGGATCATACCATGTTGAATAATGTGAATTGTGGATCATACCATGTTGCAAAATGTGAATTTTGGATCATACTGTGTTGCATAATGTGAATTGTGGATCATAACGTGTTGCATAATGTGAACTGTGGATCATACCGTGTTGCACAATGTGAATTTTGGATCATACCGTCTTGCATAATGTGAATTGTGGCTCATACCGTGTGGCATAATGTGAATTTTGGATCATACCGTGTTGCATAATGTGAATTACGGATCATACCGTGTGGCATAATGTGAATTTTGGATCATACTGTGTGGCATATTATGAATTTTGGCTAATTCTGTGTGGCGTAATGTGAATTTTGGCTCATTCAGTGTGGCGTAATATGTGTAAGGGGAACCAGCATTAGATAGTATAAGGGGTCCTACTATTGTTGTGCATAATGTGTATAAGGGGTATATGGTGTGGTACATGACACTTAAGGATATGCCCATTTTTAGTGACCATGCCCCTTTTCATACCCCCACTTCAAAATTTCCACTTCGACCACTGAATATAATGCCACATAACATTAATTACAATGAGATTGTGACATTAAGGCCTGCAACAATTACATAAAGTAATTATGCCACAAACATATCAGTTATTATTTTGTCATAATTAACATTCTGATATGTAAAGTAGAATTTATAAAAATAGTTTCCATCCCAAATTCCCTTAAAAACCATGCTTGCTTTGTGGCGTTTCCATTAATTTAATGCACCTGGATGCATCTGTGCTCAAGCATAGATATCTGTTACACATGCATTGTTAGTAGTGATGAGCGGGTTCGGTTCCTCGGAATCCGAACCCCCCCGAACTTCACCAATTTTACACGGGTCCGAGGCAGACTCGGATTCTCCCGTATGGCTCGGTTAACCCGAGCGCGCCCGAACGTCATCATCCCGCTGTCGGATTCTCGCGAGATTCGGATTCTATATAAGGAGACGCGTGTCGCCACCATTTTTCACTCGTGCATTGGAAATGATAGTGAGAGGACGTGGCTAGCGTCCTCTCACTTTGTTTCAGGGGGCTGCAAATATCTTTATTCTGGGGACCAGCAGTATTATAGTAGTACAGTGCAGAGTTTTGCTGACCAGTGACCACCAGTATTATACGTTCTCTGCCTGAAAAACGCTCCATATCTGTGCTCAGTGTGCTGCATATATCTGTGCTCACACTGCTTTATTGTGGGGACTGGGGACCAGCAGTATTATATAGGAGGAGTACAGTGCAGAGTTTTGCTGACCAGTGACCACCAGTATTATACGTTCTCTGCCTGAAAAACGCTCCATATCTGTGCTCAGTGTGCTGCATATATCTGTGCTCACACTGCTTTATTGTGGGGACTGGGGACCAGCAGTATTATATAGGAGGAGTACAGTGCAGAGTTTTGCTGACCAGTGACCACCAGTATTATACGTTCTCTGCCTGAAAAATGCTCCATATCTGTGCTCAGTGTGCTGCATATATCTGTGCTCACACTGCTTTATTGTGGGGACTGGGGACCAGCAGTATTATATAGGAGGAGTACAGTGCAGAGTTTTGCTGACCAGTGACCACTAGTATTATACGTTCTCTGCCTGAAAAACGCTCCATATCTGTGCTCAGTGTGCTGCATATATCTATGCTCACACTGCTTTATTGTGGGGACTGGGGACCAGCAGTATTATATAGGAGGAGTACAGTGCAGAGTTTTGCTGACCAGTGACCACCAGTATTATACGTTCTCTGCCTGAAAAACGCTCCATATCTGTGCTGCATTGTAGTATATAGTAGGAGTACAGTGCATAATTTTGCTGACCACCAGTATATAATATATAGGAGTACGGTACAGAAGGCCACTGCTCTACCTACCTCTGTGTCGTCAAGTATACTATCCATCCGTACCTGTGGTGCATTTCAGTTTTGCACAGTTTGCTGACCACCAGTATATAATATATAGCAGCATGGTACAGTAGGCCACTGCTCTACCTACCTCTGTGTGGTCAAGTATACTATCCATCCATACCTGTGGTGCATTTCAGTTTTGCACAGTTTGCTGACCACCAGTATATAATATATAGCAGTACGGTACAGTAGGCTACTGCTCTACCTACCTCTGTGTCGTCAAGTATACTATCCATCCATACCTGTGGTGCATTTCAGTTTTGCACAGTTTGCTGACCACCAGTATATAATATATAGCAGTACGGTACAGTAGGCCACTGCTCTACCTACCTCTGTGTCGTCAAGTATACTATCCATCCATACCTGTGGTGCATTTCAGTTTTGCACAGTTTGCTGACCACCAGTATATAATATATAGCAGTACGGTACAGTAGGCCACTGCTCTACCTACCTCTGTGTCGTCAAGTATACTATACATCCATACCTGTGGTGCATTTCAGTTGTGCGCAGTATATATAGTAGTAGGCCATTGCTATTGATACTGGCATATAATTCCACACATTAAAAAATGGAGAACAAAAATGTGGAGGGTAAAATAGGGAAAGATCAAGATCCACTTCCACCTAGTGCTGAAGCTGCTGCCACTAGTCATGGCCGAGACGATGAAATGCCATCAACGTCGTCTGCCAAGGCCGATGCCCAATGTCATAGTAGAGAGCATGTAAAATCCAAAAACAAAAGTTCAGTAAAATGACCCAAAAATCAAAATTAAAAGCGTCTGAGGAGAAGCGTAAACTTGCCAATATGCCATTTACGACACGGAGTTGCAAGGAACGGCTGAGGCCCTGGCCTATGTTCATGGCTAGTGGTTCAGCTTCACATGAGGATGAAAGGCAAGCACTCATCCTCTCGCTAGAAAAATGAAAAGACTTAAGCTGGCAAAAGCACAGCAAAGAACTGTGCGTTCTTCTAAATCACAAATCCCCAAGGAGAGTCCAATTGTGTCGGCTGCGATGCCTGACCTTCCCAACACTGGACAGGTAGAGGTGGCGCCTTCCACCATTTGCACGCCCCTGCAAGTGCTGGAAGGAGCACCCGCAGTCCAGTTCCTGATAGTCAAATTGAAGATGTCACTGTTGAAGTACACCAGGATGAGGATATGGGTGTTGCTGGCGCTGAAGAGGAAATTGACAAGGAGGATTCTGATGGTGAGGTGGTTTGTTTAAGTCAGGCACCCGGGGAGACACCTGTTGTCCGTGGGACGAATATGGCCATTGACATGCCTGGTCAAATTACAAAAAAAATCACCTCTTCGGTGTGGAATTATTTTAACACAAATGCGGACAACAGGTGTCAAGCCGTGTGTTGCCTTTGTCAAGCTGTAATAAGTAAGGGTAAGGATGTTAACCACCTCGGAACATCCTCCCTTATACTTCACCTGCAGCGCATTCATCATAAGTCAGTGACAAGTTCAAAAACTTTGGATGACAGCGGAAGCAGTCCACTGACCACTAAATCCCTTCCTCTTGTAACCAAGGTCCTGCAAACCACACCACCAACTCCCTCAGTGTCAATTTCCTCCTTACACAGGAAAGCCAATAGTCCTGCAGGCCATGTCACTGGCAAGTCTGACGAGTGCTCTCCTGCCTGGAATTCCTCCGATGCATCCTTGAGTGTAACGCCTACTGCTGTTCGTCATCCCAGAGGGGAGTCGGAAGACCACTTGTACTACTTCCAGTAAGCAATTGACTGTCCAACAGTCCTTTGCGAGGAAGATGAAATATCACAGTAGTCATCCTGCTGCAAAGCGGATAACTCAGGCCTTGGCAGCCTGGGCGGTGAGAAACGTGTTTCCGTTATCCACCGTTAATTCACAGGCAACTACAGACTTGATTGAGGTACTGTGTCCCCGGTACCAAATACCATCTAGGTTCCATTTCTCTAGGCAGGCGATACCGAAAATGTACACAGACCTCAGAAAAAGAGTCACCAGTGTCCTAAAAAATGCAGTTGTACCCAATGTCCACTTAACCACGGACATGTGGACAAGTGGAGCAGGGCAAACTCAGGACTATATGACTGTGACAGCCCACTGGGTAGATGTATTGCCTCCCGCAGCAAGAACAGCAGCGGCGGCACCAGTAGCAGCATCTCGCAAACGCCAACTCGTTCCTAGGCAGGCTACGCTTTGTATCACCGCTTTCCAGAAGAGGCACACAGCTGACAACCTCTTACGGAAACTGAGGAACATCATCACAGAATGGCTTACCCCAAATGGACTCTCCTCGGGATTTGTGACATCGTACAACGCCAGCAATATTGTGCGTGCATTACATCTGGGCAAATTCCAGCACGTCCAATGTTTTGCACATACATTGAATTTGGTGGTGCAGAATTATTTAAAAAATGACAGGGGCGTGCAAGAGATGCTGTCGGTGGCCCGAAGAATTGCGGGCCACTTTCGGCATTCAGCCACCGCGTGCCGAAGACTGGAGCACCAGCAAACAGTCCTGAACCTGCCCTGCCATCATCTGAAGCAAGAGGTGGTAACGAGATGGAATTCAACCCTCTATATGCTTCAGAGGATGGAGGAGCAGCAAAAGGCCATTCAAGCCTATACATCTGCCTACGATATAGGCAAAGGAGGAGAAATGCACCTGACTCAAGCGCAGTGGAGAATGATTTCAACGTTGTGCAAGGTTCTGCAACCCTTTGAACTGGCCACACGTGAAGTCAGTTCAGACACTGCCAGCCTGAGTCAGGTCATTCCCCTCATCAGGCTTTTGCAGAAGAAGCTGGAGACATTGAAGGAGGAGCTAAAACAGCGATTCCGCTAGGCATGAGGGACTTGTGGATGGAGCCCTTAATTCGCTTAGCCAGGATTCACGGGTGGTCAATCTGTTGAAATCAGAGCACTACATTTTGGCCACCGTGCTCGATCCTAGATTTAAAACCTACGTTGGATCTCTCTTTCCGGCAGACACAAGTCTGCAGAGGTTCAAAGACCTGCTGGTGAGAAAATTGTAAAGTCAAGCGGAACGTGACCCGTCAACAGCTCCTCCTTCACATTCTCACGCAACTGGGGGTGCGAGGAAAAGGCTAAGATTTCCGAGCCCACCCGCTGGCGGTGATGCAGGGCAGTCTGGAGCGAGTGCTGACATCTGGTCCGGACTGAAGGACCTGCCAACGATTACTGACATGTCGTCTACTGTCACTGCATATGATTCTCTCACCATTGAAAGAATGGTGGAGGATTATATGAGTGACCGCATCCGAGCAGGCACGTCAGACAGTCCGTACGTATACTGGCAGGAAAAAGAGGCAATTTGGAGGCCCTTGCAGAAACTGGCTATATTTTATCTAAGTTGCCTACCCTCCAGTGTGTACTCCGAAAGAGTGTTTAGTGCAGCCGCTCACCTTGTCAGCAATCGGCGTACGAGGTTACTTCCAGAAAATGTGGAGAAGATGATGTTCATCAAAATGAATTATAATCAATTCCTCCGTGGAGACATTCACCAGCAATTGCCTCCAGAAAGTACACAGGGACCTGAGATGGTGGATTCCAGTGGGGACGAATTAATAATCTGTGAGAAGGAGGATGTACACAGTGAAAGGGGTGAGGAATCGGACGATGAGGAGGAGGTGGACATCTTGCCTCTGTAGAGCCAGTTTGTGCAAGGAGAGATTGATTGCTTCTTTTTTGGTGGGGGCCCAAACCAACCAGTCATTTCAGTCACAGTTGTGTGGCAGACCCTGTCGCTGAAATTATGGGTTTGTTAAAGTGTGGATGTCCTGTTTATACAACATAAGGGTGGGTGGGAGGGCCCAAGGACAATTCCATCTTGCACCTCTTTTTTCTTTAATTTTTCTTTGCATCATGTGCTGTTTGGGGACTATTTTTTTGAAGTGCCATCCTGCCTGACACTGCAGTGCCACTCCTAGATGGGCCAGGTGTTTGTGTCGGCCACTTGTGTCGCTTAGCTTAGCCATCCAGCGACCACAGTGCACCTCTTTTTTTCTTTGCATCATGTGCTGTTTGGGGACTATTTTTTAAATCGACCATCCTGTCTGACACGGCAGTGCCACTCCTAGATGGGCCAGGTGTTTGTGTTGGCCACTTGGGTCGCTTAGCTTAGTCATCCAACGACCTCGGTGCAAATTTTAGGACTAAAAATAATATTGTGAGGTGTGAGGTGTTCAGAATAGGCTGGAAATTATTGAAAATTATGGTTATTGAGGTTAATAATACTATGGGATCAAAATGACCCCCAAATTCTATGATTTAAGCTGTTTTTGAGGGTTTTTTGTAAAAAACACCCGAATCCAAAACACACCCGAATCAGACAAAAAAATTTCAGGGAGGTTTTGCCAAAACGCATCCGAATCCAAAACACGGCCGCGGTACCGAATCAAAAACCAAAACACAAAACCCGAAAAATGTCCGGTGCACATCACTAATTGTTAGATGGCCTACATTACTAGTAATAGTGTTTATTGTACAGTACAAGTATGTTTACTTACAATTATTTTACTGTTTTCAGGTCATTTTCATGTACAGCTGCCTCCACCGCTTGCCACACCACCAGTGCCTATGGTCCTGCCAATGGCTGCAGGGCTGGTCTCATACTTGGATGAGACCTTCAACCTCACATCAGCTGACACCACAGCCAGCCAGTAGCATGTCCCGCCACAGTTACCACATGAATCCAGCCCAAAGCCTGCAGGAAATGGCCCAGTCCCTGGACTCTTTTTGCCAAACCCAGATGGTGTTTATGGCCACCCAAACCACTCAGTTAAATGACATAAGCCAGCAACTGAGAAAACTGAATTGGGTGACCAGGATCAGGATGGTCAGTGACTATAATTTGAGAATGATATAGATGACCCAGGCCATCAATGCGCAAACACAGGCCCTAATCAATCTCCATAGGGAGTTAGTGTCCCAAAGGGCCATAAGGGAAGTTACCTCTGTCTCCAGCACCAGCTTATGGACCGAATCCCCCAAATAGTATCACCACTTACTCCCCCTAGGCACAGTGGGGGTAATACCAAGTTGATCGCAGCGGGAATTTTGTTAGCAGTTGGGCAAAACCATGTGCACTGCAGGGGAGCATAGGCGTGCGCACATGGGGTGCCTGCAGGCACCCCCTAATGTCTGGCACCTCCGCACACACGCCTGCTGCTGCTGCTGATTCCCATCTCTTGACGGTGAAGGGAGGAGAGAACTGCACGCGTCTCTCCTGTCCCTCACTGTTTCCCCGGCAGTCATTTAAAATGTCTCTGGCTGTCAGCCAATCAGAGCTCGCGGACTGGCTCTTGATTGGCTGCCAGCCCGTGAGCTTTGATTGGCTCACAAACCGGCTCTATATTTCAAATGGCCGCCAGAGACAGGGACTCTGTGAAGTGAGGCGCAGGAGAGACGCTCGGTGCGCTCGCCTCCCCTTAGCGTCAGAGGCGGGAATCCGCGGCACTGGCAGCAGGAGGGTGAGCACAAATGGGGGCATATTTGTATCTGGCATCACTGGGGACATATTTATCTGGCACTGCTAGGGGCATGTGTATCTGGCACCACTGGGGGCATATGTATCTGGCACCGCTGGGGGCATATGTATCTGGCACCGCTGGGGGCATTTGTGTATCTGGCACCACTGGGGGCATGTGTATCTGCCACCGCTGGGGGCATTTGTGTATCTGGCACCACTGGATGCATTTGTGTATCTGGCACTGCTGGGGGCATTTGTGGATCTGGCACCACTGGGGGCATTTGTGGATCTGGCACCACTAGGGGCATATGTATCTGGCACCACTGGGGGCATTTGTGTATCTGGCACCATGTGGGGCATTTGTGTATCTGGCACTGCTGGGGGCATTTGTGTATCTGGCACCGCTTGGGGGCATATGTGTAACTGGTACTGCAGGGGGCATATGGGTATATGGCACTGCTGAGGGTATTGAGTAAGGGGCACCGCTGGGGACATATGTGTATCTGGAACTATGGGGGCATATGTTTATATTGCTTTGAGTGCCAATAGGCAGTGCTAGGTACGCCCAGTAGGCGGTGCTAGACATGCCCAATAGGTGTGCCAGACACGCCCAGTAGGTGGTGCTAAACACACCCCTCCGATGGTGCACCCCCTAATAAAATGTTCTGTGCACGCCTATGCAGGGGAGGCAGATATAACATGTGTAGAGAGAGTTAGATTTGGGTGGGTTATTTTGTTTCTGTGCAGGGTAAATACTGGCTGCTTTATTTTTACACTGCAATTTAGATTGCAGATTGAACACACCACACCCAAATCTAACTCTCTCGGCACATGTTATATCTGTCCCCCCTGCAGTGCACATGGTTTTGCCCAACTGCTAACAAAATTCCTGCTGCGATCAACTTGGAATTACCCCCTGTGTGTGATGTGGGGAGGTGCACCTAAGCAGGCAGGTCAGGTCAGAGGGAGTTGGTCCTCGAAAAAATATTTTTTTTTCTGTTTTTGTTGAATTTTTCATTATGTTTTCTCTTATTTTCTTACTGTGTTAAATAAAATGTTTTAAAAAAATGTGTGTCTGTCTTTATTTTCAAAGTATGTTATTTGTGTAAATTGTGTTTAACTTAATGGGTATTTTATTTCCTTACATGTGGGTACGCTATTTAAGGGGTAAATTATTGGTAATGAGTTTTTTTTTACTTAGATATAGTTTTAGATATGTTTAATTAGTGTAAAATGTATTTTACCATTATTTTTTAAATTTTTCAGTAAAGGGTCACATTGTACTTGCCTATAAAAAGCTGGTCTTTTTTATTGACAAGTCTTTGGTAAGGTTTTGGTGCAAGTTTACAAGTTGCACTCTATTACATTGGGTGAGTTGTATGTTGAAAATGGAAAACATCTGGAGGCGGTTTTGTCATCTGTGAGTTGGGGAAATGCAATAAACATGTGAGTTTGCATGTTCTTGAACTTCATTACATGTTTGAGTTGAACAAAAGTGCGAATTTACTGCTAAACTCCCACTTTTTTTCAACTCGCACCCTATTACATCTAGTCCATAGTGTTGTTCTTTTTAACATTGTTTCCATATGATTTTTATCTCTTAATGTGTTTATATGATCAATTTGGATTACTTTTGTTATGGACATACAGGTTACAGAGTGATATGACCCATTGTGTAACTGGCTAACTGATTAGGGTAATTGTTTTAGTTATATCTATATAGTAATCTAGACATCCCCTATACCTTGAAACAAATCCCCCAGGTGATCGAAACGAATTGGTTGGGGATCTCTGGCATCTATGTAGGAGTTTACCTGGGGGAAAGAATGGACCATATGCAGTGTTTAAGGATCCTTGGTTGTCATCCAATGTTTAAAATAGTGGTCCTTGACTCCATACAAGTACATTCTCTATGCTCTTTAATTCAGCAAAACGCTTTGAGTGTAATGTGTGGGGGCAACCCCATCATATTGCATCTACTGATTTTTGGTGATGGTTAAGAGGATTGCACCAGATGTCATATTAAACACAACACATCAGGAACCACAAGTGTGATTTGTTGATATTCCTATTGTTCAGCTACATGCTGTGAGTTCAATGCTTGGGAGCAATCCAAATAACTATTATTTCCTACTGGTGGTGGTTAAAAAGGTACATACTTACCTGGTTAACTGGACAATGAAATATATATATAAATTTGAGATCTTTTATATTTGATGTGGTAAACAGGATTACATGATTGGTCTTTGTGTTGTTGTTTTTTTCTTTTTCTTTTCATGCATGAACTGTAACTCCACCGTGAATAAGAAATTACATCCAAAGGGAAGTATCTGTTTGTATATCACTAAGCACCATTGTACCCATTTTTTTTTTCTGTTTTGCAAAACAGGACAGTGTCCTGAAGACCTATAGTTAGTAGCAAGGAGATTCAGGAGAATTAGAAGTGGGTAATGGCATATAGATTTTGCCATGATAAATCATTGACTACCTTAGTTAGTGCAGTGTCTGTGAGGTTTTGGGAATGAAAGTTGGATTGAAGTTGGTCCAAAAAGTTGTGTGAGGCAAGAAAGTATGTGAGGGGACTATAGGTGAGTCTCTCAATCAGCTTGGAAGGGCAAGGGAGCTGAGAGATGAGATGATAATTTGAGAGAGAGTTTGGGTAATAATTTGTTTTTTATAGAATAAAAATAAAAATCATTGAATGGTTCAGTAAATGATGGAAACATAAAAATAAAGAGAGAGAGATTGCAGATTTTATTTAAGGCTGGGATGAGAACAGTTGACAATGGTTGACTTATTTGTGTGGGTATAGGATCAAGAGGAGAGGTAATAGAGTAGGAAAATAAGAAAAGAGTAGATACTTACTCTTCATTTGTGGGATGATATGAAGAGAAGGCGCCAGAAGGTTGAGGAAACCAATTTAGCAGGTTGCAGGCTAAGGATGAAGACACCATTGTCAGATCTTATAAATCTTGTCCTTGAAGTAGTAAGCAAGATCTTGAACACTTATGGTTCTGTAGCTGGTATTTTTTGTGTGGGAGGGGCAACAAGAAATTTAAATATAGTAAAAATGTATTTCAGAATAGAAGCTTGAGCAGAGATCAAAGATTGAAAGTATGTTTTCTTGGCAGTGTCCACATCCTTTCTATAGAAGTGGTAGTTACTCATATATGTGAGGAAGTAATTAGATGTACGGTTTATTTAAAGCAATGACATTCTACTTTATGAGAAGGTTTTTGAATATGTTGTTTTACTTTAGAATGCTGTGGCTGACATCTTAGCCTCTTCATCAAGGGCTATTTATTGGGTTTTATTAGATGTATCCAACAATATCAATAGGAGGTAATGTAGAAATTAGAGAGGTGTGGT
The DNA here is from genome assembly GCF_028390025.1 of Pseudophryne corroboree. Taxonomy (NCBI): domain Eukaryota; kingdom Metazoa; phylum Chordata; class Amphibia; order Anura; family Myobatrachidae; genus Pseudophryne; species Pseudophryne corroboree. The sequence goes on along the minus strand of NC_086448.1, from coordinate 349,127,272 downwards.
TTCGGATTTACCCAGATCTCAAAAAGGCATTTTATTGGCTCTTGGATGTCACGTGTTTTGGATAGCCAATAAGGAAAATACAGAAAAATCTGATCTTGCATTAATTTTGGCATTAAAAATTAGTAAATCCGAACCCGCACATCTCTAGTAGAAATTGGCAAAGTGTAGTTGTTGTGGAGAGGTGGAAAGTTGTTGAACATTAATAGCGTTAAAAAATGTTGTGGGGCTGAAGAGGCTTGGTAGAATTTAATTACAGAGAGTTCAAAATAATCTAGGAGAGCCTGCTGGTGATCATGTGGTGACCTAAAAGAGTGAAAGGAGTGTTAAGGTAATCAGAAATGTAGCATAGTATAGTGAATAAAAGTTTAAGGCAGTGGCAGTTTTGATGAATAAAAGCGTCAATCGACTGGGAAAGGCTGAGAGAATGTGGACTATCAATGGAGATGTTGAAATTACCTATAACAGCCTTTCCCAGCCTCAATCATCAAGGCACACTAACAGTTCATGTTTTAGTAATATTCACGCTGGAGCACTGGTGACTTAATAAATACCTCAGTTATTTCAATGTAGCCATCTGTGCTGAATCCTGCATATCACTAAACTATGCACTGTTAGTATGACTTGAGGACTGAGATTGGGAATGTCTGCCCTATAATAATGGTGGGGTGATCTGAAGATAAGAAATGATGGAGCCAGGCAGATAAATGAGAAAGAGGATTGTCCAAATGAACAAGTGAAGCTTATTATAGACAAAGTAAAAGTGAAAGCTGCCACATAATGGAATCTTGCACCTCCAAAAATATTCACAGAGGGATAACCACTAAAATAGAATGAGATGGGTGCTAATTAATCAATTCCAAATGGCAGAGTGTTTAGACAATAGATAACTTACTCCAGTTTAAAAAGCAATTCAAATTAAAGGATTTACGTTATGGATCAATTGAAAAACAAGTGAAAATATACCTATGGGTATATACATACTCCTGGAAGCTCAAACAGACATACTTTGAAACATTTCTGGAGAACAAAATAGTTCAGTAGAAGAAAGTACAAACACTTCCCAGTGCATTAAAGTCAATACCATCAGATAATGAAATCAATCAATTGAATACCACAGCATAACATTGAATACCACAGCATAACATTGATGCTGCAGACTGTGACAAACTATGGGGGGGAATGTAATAGAGTGTGAGCAGAGGCGTAGCGTGGAGACATGACACTCGGAGCAAGGTCATGTCACGGCGCCCCCACCCACCACCACCACCACCACCACCACACATACATACATACATACATACATACATATATAGATTCACACACATTTAGGCACATACATACATAAACAGACACATATACACTGATATACTGTACACACAAATATACCCACATATATACACAGACATATATACACACACATACACAGACATATACACAAAGACATACATAAACACACACATATACTCACACATACTGTATACAAAGATATATACACACACATATACACACAGACATAAATAAGAACACACAGACATATGCACACATTTACACACAAACTCACACATACATACATACATACATACATATACACACAGACATACAGTATACACAGACATAAACACATACACACACATATATATATATATATATATATATATATATATACACATCATACACACATTCATTCTCCCCAAGAGGGCAGCAGCAGAGCAGCTCCTTGTTCTAGCCTGGAGGGGGCGGAGCTTCTATGTGATTGATCTCCGTGGGTAGAAGGAAAGGACTGAGGAAAGGGAAGGGGTGGCCACCACACTGCCTGCATGTTTCATTTCACTGAATGCAGATACCTGACAGCCGGGAAGGTTCTTCCGACAAGCCTACAAAACTCCCCTCTTCCCTTACAACACACCACATTACACTGCTCTGGACTCTCTGCACTGCAATCAGTGACATGGAACATGCAGGTAGTGTGGTGGTCACACCTTCCCTCTTTTCTAGTCATCTCCTCCTATCCCAAGATCCCTGCTCCCAGCTCTGTTACAGAGAGCCGCTGCCTTCTATCCCCAGCAGCACCTGGAGCCCAAGCTCCACTCGTTCCACCATCGCTACACCCAGTGCCGTTTCTAGTGGCGGGCGAGCCGTGCAACCGCACGGGGCGCCCGCCGCGGCACTTTAAGTGTTATTTCCCCTCTCCTCCCTCTCCCCGAGCGCTCCTGCTCGAGGGGGCGGAGTTTCGCGAAATGACGCGTTTGCGTCGTGACGTCATGACGCAAACGCGTCATTCCACGAAACTCCGCCCCCTCGAGCAGGAGCGCTCGGGGAGAGGGAGGAGAGAAGCCTGGAAGGAGGCGGCGGCGGCCGGCGCGAGGGACGTCCGGCGGCGGGATCCGAAGAGCGGAACATGTAAGTATATCTCTCTCTCCCCCTTCCTTCCCCCCCACCACTTGACACCTGCCTGCCACACTGGGGATACCTGCCTGCCACACTGGGGATACCTGCCTGCCACACTGGGGATACCTGCCTGCTGCACTGGGGATACCTGCCTGCTGCACTGTGTAAATTGGGGACACCTGCCTGCCACGCTGTGTAAAATGGGGGCCTGCCTGCCGCACTGTGTAAAATGGGGACACCTGCCTGCCGCACTGTGTAAAATGGGGACACCTGCCTACCGCACTGTGTAAAATGGGGACACCTGCCTGCCGCACTGTGTAAAATGGGGACACCTGCCTGCCGCACTGTGTAAAATGGGGACACCTGCATGCCGCACTGTGTAAAATGGGGATATCTGCCTTCCGCACTGTGTAAAATGGGGATACCTGCCTGCCACACTTTGTAAAATGGGGATACCTGCCTGCCGCGCTGTGTAAAATGGGGATACCTGCCTGCGTACTGTGTAAAATGGGGATATCTGCCTGCCGCACTGTGTAAAATGGGGATACCTGCCTGCGTACTGTGTAAAATGGGGATATCTGCCTGCTGCGCTCTGTAAAATGGGGACACCTGCCTGCCGCACTGTGTAAAATGGGGACACTTGGCTGCTGTAATGTGTAAAATGGGGACTTTTTTTATTTTCCCCCCTCTGTGGTGGGCGTGATGATATCAGATGAGGCCACGCCTTGTCGGGAGCGCGTGCATACCTTTTCTTTTTATAGCTATATGGGGGGGGCGCAATTTTTTTTATAGCAATGGGGGGGGGGGGGCGCGCATTTTTAAATCTCGCACTGGGAGCCAAATTGTCTAGAAACGGCCCTGGCTACACCCCTGGGTGTGAGAATCTGTAAGTGAGAGATTTTTTTAGTGTTATCCTGCTTTTCTAAAAGTGGCAATGAGTTACATGGCAAAACCAGATTGATTTTGCTATGTAAATGATTGCCACTTAAAAAAACAGAACTCTCACAAAATCTCTCACTTCTTGAATCTCACACCCTACTAAATTCCTCCCTATGTGTGAATTTAACAATCACTCAGTGCTGATACTGTACATACTGTATACCAGGAGTCAGAATTCAAAAGCTAAAAGCTTATTCTAATAATATAAAAACCTGACCACTATAACAGTGCTCCACTGTTCTTAAATAGATACAGAAATTGCAATTTTCACAAATCCTAAAGCCATCAATTGGACTAATACAGTGTTTCCCAAACTTTTTTGAATCACGGCACCCTAGAGTATAAGAATTTTTCACACGGCACCCCTAGGCCAAAAATGTCCTATTGATAAATTCAGAAAAAAATCTGAAATTAAGAAAATTGTGTTTGCATGACATCCCTAGGTTCAGTTAGCGTAAAAGGGTTCCGTAGTGTATGGACTTTGCATACACACGCCGCGCTGACGGTACAAAGTACTTGCAGCGCATACACACCCAGAGATACACTTTAAACCTTCACAGTAATGCAATGCAATGATATTACACTCTAAACCTTATGCAGCAATGCAGTGTGATGCTATTACACTTTAAACCTTATGCAGCAATGCAGTGTGATGCTATTACACTTTAAACCTTATGCAGCAATACAGTGAGATGCTATTACACTTTAAACCTTATGCAGCAATGCAGTGTGATGCTATTACACTTTAAACCTTAGCAGGGCAATGAGCACACGACAGTAATTGTGATTAACCGCTGGGTTCTGACACCACAGTGGATTATTTCTGAAAGGGGGTTTACAATACAAATTATACACTACAATACAAGACAATATATATAACAGAATAATGGCTACAGTCAATGTACATACGTGAGAATATTTGCGTGCGCTTCCTGGTCCAGTCCTCCGTAATCAAATAGATAACGTTGTGAGTCTTGTGGCTGGCCGGCCTGCAGTAGGCTTTATTTATACAAGTCTTCCCAAAGCAATACAATGGATACTGTTCCCTTTGTCCATTGGACACAGGGATGCACTTTTACAGTACAGGAGAGGTCATAGGTTGATTTGAAAAGGTAGGCGATGTCTTTCTCAACTGCTCTTGTGGGTGGTCTCCTCTGGATTCCCGCCGCATACATAATATACAGTAAATACAGTTTATATCTATATTCTGCTTCTGCACATAACTATCCGCAGGAACATGCGATCTTCCGCAGACCAACACTGGAATGTTTCCCTTAAAATACCCTACAGCTGGATACCAAATATCACCATATAACCTTAGTCTGTCCCCTCTTATCCTGTAAGGTGAATCCCTTTGTTCTGCAACCATTTAAACAGCTATAACTTTCTGATGTGGTGCCAGGAGACTATGTGTACATTGTGCACTATTTGGATTAAATATGTAATGTGTTCTAATGGCCCTCCATACGTACACAAACTCTGCAGTAAATACCCATACCACGCGCCGATGCACAGGACCGCGGGAGCGACCATATGCAAAGTGCGTACATGTGCACGCGCAGTGGGCATGTGTGTGCAGTTTATACGTGCTGTGTGTTCTGCAATATTTTTCGACTTTGACAGTCAGGATTCGCTTCTGTTTGTCCACATATTTTATGATGGGAAGCCACAAGCACTGGTTTTGCCTATTACATTGACCAAAAATAATTTGAGTTGGTCCTGGACCACCAACCTGAGGCACCTGTGGTTCCAGTTTGTGAACCACTGGGCTAATACAGTTGTATATATATATATATATATATATATATATAAAACATTAAATAAAAAACAGTGTAAAGCTCTTGCACTGAAGGAGAAAACAACTTTGTACCTTCAGTAAGTTATTAGAGGAAATGGAAGACAGCAGGCAGTATATAAAATAGTAATAATCCGGTTTATATACTGTAGATCAGAGGTTCTCAAACTCGGTCCTCAGGACCCCACACAGTGCATGTTTTGCAGGTAACCCAGTAGGAGCACAGGTGTATTCATTACTCACTAGCACATTTTAAAAGGTTCACAGGTGGAGCTAATTATTTTACTTCAATTCTGTGAGGAGACCTGCAAAACATGCACTGTGTGGGGTCCTGAGGACCGAGTTTGAGAACCTGTGCTGTAGATCAAGGAGTGAAACCTAGCAGTCAAATGTCAATTTAAACCATTAAGTTGGGTACACACTGGAGCGATGTGTACCCATACGATTTGTCAGCCTGCCAGAGCCTGGGTACACATTGAGTGATGTAAAGGTCCTTACACACTGGGCGTTGTTGCCCAGCATGTATGCATAGCGATGATTGCTGAAAAGCGCTCAGTGTGTATGCTGCGATGTCAGCGGGGGTGAGCGGCTTTCCATTGCAGGATGCGATGGTAAGCCGCTCACCCCGCCGTTCATCTACTGGTAATACCAGTAGATGAACGGCGGCTGCCAGCCATAAAGCGGGAGCGCGCATCAGCGCTCACCGCTCATCATTTGGCCATACACACTGGGCGGCTTTGAGCTGAAAGCAGCTCAAAACAGCAAAAGTGACTTGCTTTCAGCTCAAAATCGCCCAGTGTGTATGGGCCTTTAATGAAGGATGGAATGATCACTGTTCCTTCCTTCATTAGCATACATGGTGCCGCTAGCGATATCGTCAGGTTTGATGTGCACCACATCAATCCTGACAATGTCACTAGCGACCATGGGCACACGCATTATCGGGCATACACACTCCAATCGATGGTGAATGATGGTGAAGGAATCATAGTTGAACAATGAAGGGCTGTACAAATATGCACAAATGCTGCTACAGTATTTCAATTAGCAATCCCAACTATTCAGCTGTAGCAATGTCCTTGGGACACTGCTGAGAACGCACCTTAGCTGGTTAATGTGATACTCCTCCTCTAAGTAGTGTTCAGTAGAACTGCCAAGTCAGTGGCTGTGATTGTTTACTGCTGAAGGAGAAAGTTGTTGTTTCCAAATGTTTCCAAATGTACTGCACAGAGGTTGCAGATCCACACACAAACGGTGATTCAGCTTCACATAGATGATCACATGGTCACTGCCCAGTTGCTGGCCAGAAATGCCTATTTCACAGATAGGGTGGTTAATAATAAATCGATCAATTTGCTCTCTTTTTCAATCTCCATCTGTGCCCATACACATGAGGCATGGCCTGTACTACAGTGCGTTCACACTTGCTTTCTCCAGTTCATCCACATTTGGACTTGCATCTAGAGATGAGCGGGTTCGGTTTTCCGAGATCAGAACCCCCCCGAACTTCACCCATTTTACACGGTTCCGAGGCAGCCTCGGATCTTCCCGCCTTGCTCGGTTAACCCGAACGCGCCCGAATGTCATCATCCCACTGTCGGATTCTAGCGAGATTCGTATTCTATATAAAGAGCTGCGCCATTTTCACTCGCTGCCATTTTCACTCGTGCATTGGAGATTGAACAGAGAGGACGTGGCTGCGTTCTCTCCCTGAAAAGCTCCGTAATCTGTGCTCAGTGTACTGCAAATATCTGTGCTCAGTGTGCTGCAAATATCTACGTTCTCTGCCTGAAAACGCTCCATATCTGTGCTCAGTGTGCTGCAAATATCTGTGCTCAGTGTGCTTTATTGTGGGGACTGGGGACCACCAGTATATAATTATACTTATAGTAGTACAGTACAGTAGGCCATTGCTGTATCTTGCAGCTCTGTGTCACTGCAAGTATCCATTCCATATCTGTGCAGCAATTTTGTGAGCAGTTATAGTATTACAGTGCAGCATTTTGGTGACCCAACAGTATATAGTTGTGTACAGTAGGCCATTGCTGTATCTTGCAGCTCTGTGTCACTGCAAGTATCCATTCCATATCTGTGCTGCATTTTTGTAAGCAGTATATATAGTATTACAGTGCAGCATTTTGGTGACCCAACAGTATATAGTTGTGTACAGTAGGCCATTGCTGTATCTTGCAGCTCTGTATCACTGCAAGTATCCATTCCATATCTGTGCAGCATTTTTGTGAGCAGTATATATAGTATTACAGTGCAGCATTTTGGTGACCCAACAGTATATAGTTGTGTACAGTAGGCCATTGCTGTATCTTGCAGCTCTGTGTCACTGCAAGTATCCATTCCATATCTGTGCTGCATTTTTGTGAGCAGTATATATAGTATTACAGTGCAGCATCTTGGTGACCCAACAGTATATAGTTGTGTACAGTAGGCCATTGCTGTATCTTGCAGCTCTGTATCACTGCAAGTATCCATTCCATATCTGTGCTGCATTATTGTGAGCAGTATATAGTAGGACAGTGCAGCATTTTGGTGACTAGCAGTATACATATATAGTACAGTACAGTAGGCCATTGCCCTATCTTGCAGCTCTGTGTCACTTCTAGTATCCTGATCAGTGCTCAATATCTGCTGCATTGTTATGACCAGTATGTATACTGTACTGTGCGACTTGTGTTATGCACCTGGTGATTATACATCCTGTAATCTGTACTGAGCGATGTGTGAGCTACACCTGGGGATTATACACCCTATATACTGTACTGTGTGATGTGTGAGATACACCTGGGGATTATACACCCTATATTATTATTATTATTATTATTATTATTATCCTTTATTTATATGGCGCCACAAGGGTTCTGCAGCGCCCAATTACAGAGTACATAAATAATCAAACAGGAAAACAGCAACTTACAGTTGATGACAGTATAGGACAAGTACAGGGTAAATACACATAGTTACATCAGCAGATGACACTGGAATAAGTATCAGGTGGCAGAAGACTGCTGGATGTTGTACAGTTGAAGATTATTAAAGTAAGACAAAGGATAAGCACATGAGGGAAGAGGGCCCTGCTCGTGAGAGCTTACAATCTAAAGGGGAGGCGTAGACAGACATGGGTGACACAGATGGGGTACATAGAGAACGTGGAACAGAGGGTTAGGATGAGATTTGGCTGGGTTTGGCGAAGAAGTGGACCCCCAGAAGGCACAAGTCAATACTTAACATTGCAACATTTTACTGGGCTATGCAGGAGAAAATTAAAAAAAGGAAAAAAAAAAAAGAATCGATAACTTCTACCGCTTTCAAAAAGGTCAATGGAAGCTGAAATAATGGACAACTACCTCATGGAAGCCAGATACAGTATACCAAACATTACTTAGCAGAGTTAGGAATGAGTGCTTATGAAATACAGTAACATTATGTCATAATATTTCAGAGACTGCATGGCTGGTCTCTTGCACTCTTTTGCTCTAATACACCACCTGCTTTAGGATTTATATTCAAAAACATTATGTCTTCATAATCCCAAAAATGTCAGTCTTCTTGGAAAGTGGTTTGTTCCTTTGTAAGGGAAAGAGAACAAACGTTCTCAAACAACGGTTGCTCAATTTCTTTTTCTTCTGGGAAGGGATTGTGGATTCGCAGGAATATCTGAGCATTTCTGTAATCAGAAAGCAGCGATTTTCTACAAATGTTTATGAATAATTCCAGTGATTTTGTCATTTTCTTCCAGTGATTTGGACCAATAATACCATTGATTAGAACGAATAATTCCAGTGATTTTGTCATTTTCTTCCAGTGATTTGGACCAATAATACCATTGATTAGGACGAATAATTCCTGTGATATTGAGGTGTTTGTGTCGCTTAGCTTAGCCATCCAGCGACCACAGTGCACATCTTTTTCTCTTTTCTTTGCATCATGTGCTGTTTGGGGACAATTTTTTTAAGTGCCATCCTGTCTGACACTGCATTGCCACTCCTAGATGGGGCAGGTGTTTGTGCCGCCCTCTTGGGTTGCTTTGCTTAGTCATCCAGCGACCTCGGTGCAAATTTTAGGACTAAAAATAGTACAGGTTGAGTATCCCATATCCAAATATTCCAAATAAATACGGAATATTTTCCGAAATACGGACTTTTTTGAGTGAAAGTGAGATAGTGAAACCTTTGTTTTTTGATGGCTCAATGTATACAAACTTTGTTTAATACACAAAGTTATTAAAAATATTGTATTAAATGACCTTCAGGCTGTGTGTATAAGGTGTATATGAAACGTAAATGAATTGTGTGAATGTAGACACACTTTGTTTAATGCACAAAGTTATAAAAAATATTGGCTAAAATTATCTTCAGGCTGTGTGTATAAGGTGTATATGTAACATAAATGTATTCTGTGCTTAGACTTAGGTCCCAACACCATGATATCTCATTATGGTATGCAATTATTCCAAAATACGGAAAAATCCGATATCCAAACTACCTCTGGTCCCAAGCATTTTGGATATGGGATACTCAACCTGTATTGTGAGGTGTGAGGTGTTCAGAATAGACTGGAAATGAGTGGAAATTGTGGTTATTGAAGTTAATAATACTATAGGATAAAAAATTACCCCCAAATTCAATGATTTAAGCTGTTTTTGAGGGTTTTTTAAAAAAACAAAACACCCGAATCCGAGAAAAAATTTTCAGGGAGGTTTTGCCAAAACACGTCCGTATCCAAAACACGGCCGTGGAACCGAATCCAAAACCAAAACACAAAACCCGAAAAATTTCCGGTGCACATCTCTAGTTGCATCCAACTCAGCATCAGGGCCTCTGCGAGTAAAACACTTTGAGGCTGAGTCAGAGGTGTGCAGAAAAACACATGTCCCCCTTAGACTGAGTGATAAAATATAAAATGGCTGGGTCTCAGTATGTTTTATCAATAATCACAATGTTAACAAGAAAATATAGAAACATAGAAACAAAGAATTTGACGGCAGATAAGAGCCACTTGGCCCATCTAGTCTGACCCTTAAATATTTTCAGTATTGGTGCACAATAGGAGTCTCCCAGAATGCAGATATTTATGTGTACCAGACTAAGCATCCAATTTACTCAAAAATAGCTCATCGAATAATCACAATGTTGGCAGTCATTATATAGACATCATAATGTCGAGAAGTACAACATGTTCAGAATTTCGATAACCAACATGTCGACAGGTACATAATGCCAGCAAGCATATTTAAGCAATTTTTTATTTCAATTTCTCTTTGTCAGGCTTTGTTAGAGCCAAACCAGAATGTGGTAGTGTAATATGCCTGACAGAACAACAGGTAACATATGGCAACAAGTTACTTACATGCTTTAAAAATCACAAATTGCACATGTGATGCAGATATAGCCAAAAAGTTATAACATTACTTTCATAATAGTAAATATTTATTTTCTTTACAATAAACTGAAAGAGTATTAATTGTGTGTTTTCTTTGCTGAACGAAAAAAAAAAATAGTACTAGAAAGGTATCTTTATACTACATATAAAGTACAAATCATGTGTTGTAGTGCTGTAACAAACACACGCACGTGTATACTCACACACTTACACACACACACACACGTTTATCATGGTACCATAGACCCTGGAGCAATTGCATGATATGCTGCCCCCACCTCAGCAATGTTCCCGGGGACATCTCTATTGCACATGCACAAATCACTGAGGAAATGGCCATGGCGGATATTTTCCTAGTGATTTACATTAGCAACTGGCAAACTTTACTTCTGTAAAAAATATCACCAGTAGTAAGATTTGATCTCTCTAAAGGGCATAAATGATTAAAATTAAAAGATTACGCTTACTTGCCATGCACATATTCCTTCATATTGCTTCTAATAAGTGGCCACCAGGATTCAAGTGGCATCAACTGGGGAAGAGAAGGAAGGTATGGGGTTAAGTGAATGCAGAAATAGGTAGTAAAAAAGGTGCAAGTGTTGTGAGTGGCAAAAAGTAGAAGAAGGTGGTGGAGATAGGGGGAAAGTAAGTAACTATACAGAGACACAAAAAGGAGGTGAAGACAAAGAGAGATGTGATAGATGTGCAAATACAAAACTACAAAACAGGGCTTCCATCAGAAATTGTGGGGTCCAGTACAATAAAAAAAAGACAGGGCCCCTACTTCCCTGATTCCCCCCAAAGGCCTGGTGAACACAGAGGTGTAACCTTGAGGCACTGGTACCAAAAGCAGGTACATGCAATGATGCTTGATATGTCCAACATAACCCTCAGACTTCTCCATGTGACATATTTATTAACAATACAAATTTCAAGCAGAATGTATCTAGGGAGAGATACTGTTTTGGTCACACATTTACAATTGCAAAAGCAGCGCCTTTGCAGAGCTTGTCTATTGTAGCTAATGGGCTACTACAGCATATAGCTGGGAGGGTAGGAGGAGAATAGAGGAGGGGAGCTGGGGACAGTACCTGCTGAGGCTGAGTTGAAGACAAGAAAGGTGATCTAGTAGGTAACCTGAGGTGGTGGTGGTGGTGGTGGTGGTGGGGGATATGGGAGACCCAGGGTAGGTTCCTACTTCATAATATAGCCCTGCTGAAGGCACCGACGATCCCATCTGAGAACTTCTTCTGATTCATAGACTCTTAAGTTGGTTGTAATCACCAGGCACCCGTCTGTCCAAGTACAATACAGAGATGTACTATCTGTACCCCCATTACGGTGGCCTTGGGCACATCCACCAGGCCATCAGCACCAAGAATGGATGTATCTATTATGGGTGCAGGGTGTGCACACAGGCTCCTTGGCCCAGGATGTCCACACCTTGCACCCATGCCATATACTTATCTCTCTGGTGTCAACCAAATAGAAATCACCAACAGAGTGATGCAGTCACCACCATATACCCTTAGATTTGCCAATGCACAGTAGTGAAATCACCATGAACATGGTATGGGCACCATTAAACAGCTGGTGAGGGGAGGGGGGGTTGCAATGATATTGCACACGGGTCCCCTTCTCTCTTAAGTCCTACCTTCGGCGCACACGCTCCACCTCTGTCCACACTTGTACACATATACTCTGTTGTGGATGGTTAAACATTACAAAATCAAACATTTTGTACAATAATGTTTTATTCAGTACAATCACTGCACTCAGTTGTATCAATAAATATGTACACGTTTAATCAAAAAACAAAGTAACAAACTTGCACTTGACCTTAAAGAATAATGGGCCTAATTCAGACTTGATCGTAGCCGTGCAAAATTTTGCACGGCTACGATCAGTTACTCAGACATGCGGGGGGACGCCCAGCACAGGGCTAGTCCGCCCCGCATGTCTGGCTCTGCCCTGCCGCACAAGTGCAAAAGCATCGCACAGCTTTTGTACTTGACGAGTAGCTCCCGGCCAGCACAGCTACTGCGCACTGGCAGGGAGATACTTGTTGCTGTCTGGCTCGCAGCGGTTGCATGTGATGTCACACAGCCACCGCAGCCCACCCCCGGCATGCCTGCATTGCCCAGACCACGTCCCTAAAACGGCAACCAAACGCCACCGACCTGCCCCTTCCCGCCCAGGCAGGGGCAAACGCAAGGCTGAGACGGCCGTCAGCTGTCTGGTATGCGCCTGCACACTGTGGCGCCGGCGCAGTTCAGACCTGATCGGCTGCCGTGCGAAAACGCTCAGCAGCGATCAGGTCTGAATTAGGCCCAGTATGAACAAAATTGTAGCAATGTACTTAATATCATTAAAACTTTCCCACATATCTTCCAAGGATCTGTTAATCAGAACTTAGTAGTTTGGCATTAAAACAGTAATCAGTAATCAGGGTATTCATTTGCTTGGAAATCTGTAAAACTAAAATCTTACTGCAAAAAGTCAGTAGAAAAGTAGTAGAAATGCTTATATACAGATTCACTAGTTTTCCCTAAAAATGGTCTGGAAAATGAGATTACATATTGTACTTGTGATAATCAAGGAGTAATAAAGTCTGAAAATAATTTACCTTCTTCTATCCTGAGAACTATATTATCATTACATAAACTATGTTTTCATTGCATGAACAATTATTTATGCTGGCTATGAGTGCAATGTACATTAGCAGCCCAGTGTCACAGCATGTGTGTCCCCAACACAAACTTGAAGCCCAATATTGATTTTTATGATCTCACCATCGCAGACATGAATGCAGAGGGGGAGGTCCCATCGATGCCCGAGTGTCATTCAGATGGCCAGTTTGAACAGTGGTCCTGTCAATTGACTCTAGAGCTGAGATCATGAGTGAGGATCATTTTTTTCTTGCACTCAGGTGTCTGGCAATATCATGGAAAGTCACATATATGAACATCTAAGCATGAATCCTGCCTCGAAATCAGTACAAACCAACGTGTTTGTCAACAATTTGATAACACTGAAATGCTTTAACAGGAATTTCTTCAGGGTTGTCTTATTAGTTATCATGAAGTGCAATGTCTTTGCATAATTTATAATTTGACTAGTAATGGTACTATAGAAGAGGTAAAAATGCTCAATGTATATTTATATATGTTCATTTGAATTGAAATAACTTTACAAAGACATTGTCAAGTCTTAGATTTTTGTGTTCCTGACTATGACTCTTTTGGGCCAGTGGTGGAATCTGGGAACTGGGAAGGCAGACCGGACTGGGACTGAAATGTTAATGCTGGAACTGGGTTGAAACCGGACTGAAGTGCTGATCGGGCTGGAACCTGGATGATGACACTGGAACCGGACTAGGACTGGATTGGAGTGCTGACTGGGCTGGAACCAGGATGATGACACTGCAACTGGACTAGGACTGGACTGGAGTGCTGACTGAGTTGGAACTGGGATGATGGCACTGCAACTAGACTAGGACTGGCCCGGATTGCTGACCGGGCTGAAACCAGAATGATGGCACTGCAACCAAACTAGTACTGGACTGGAGTGCTGACCGGGCTGGAACTGGGATGACGGCACTGCTACCGTACTAGGGAAGATTGACGTTACTAGAGTGCTGGTGATACAGACTGAAACTTCTACTAGCTGCAGAAGTCAGGAGTCTGGAGCCCAGGAACATAGCTCTAGTTCAAGGCACCTATATTCCCCCTGACGAGTGGTGATAGAAGGAACAGATCAGATGATCACTGCTAGGCTAGGGATTGGTAAAGCAGAAAACAGCAGTGGATTGGTGTCAGAGTCATGTGACAGCTGCAGAGCCTGTGGCTAGAGAATCCATGGTCAGCTGATTGCAAGTGTTTTGGAGGGAGTAGGCCCAAATGGAGTGGAGGGAGTGCAGAGAACTGTGAGGAGCTGGAACTGGAATTAGCATGCCATGCTGGGATCGCTGTGCAGGGAATCATGGAAGCACACATGACCTCTACAGCAAAGTACACCAGCTTGCAGGTAAGCAGCGCTGTGTCTGGTGGTGATTCCTGACATACATATAGTATATCAACTTTTGTCCAATTGCACAAACTCATAATTTAGAAACAAATAGATTATTTGGTAGATAGGTATCATTGTCCTGGGTCTCCTTGTGTTGCTATAGTTGCGGCTGTACAAAGAGAAAAAAGGACAAACAATACAATTAGACTGCACTGTATATCATCTTACAGATATCCATAGTTACAGATGGAGCCTCGGTAATCGTGAGTCCGTCTGCGACTAAGTGTGCCTTGCCGGGAAGAAATGGGATGCGTGTGCGTCGTAGATGCACACTAGCCCCATTCACTTTGAATGGGAGTGTCTCTGTATGCTCTGTGGTGGGCCGAGGCGCTGGCGGACTGAGCATCTATTAACCCAATACTAGCTGACCAATCTTTCAGAATTGGGTACTTTTTATGCAGATATAGTGCCTGATTCTTAGTCAGAAGCATCGGTAATGTCAGATACAGTGGAGCAATTTTTTCTTTTACGCATGCATCTATGCTACACCTTGCATGTGCCAGATAGCATTTTCACGTTCAGCGTGCCAATTAAGGCACAAATGAGATGCACAGTCTCTGAAATGTTTTATAATGTACAGTATTGGGAGTTCCTGTGAGATAACAGGGGAGTGGCTTAGCCAACACATGGAGATCATGCCTACATGGCTCAGTCCATGAGACATATGCCAATGATGGCAATATTTAGCTGGGTACAAAAAATGTATCTACAAAACTGCACCAGATGCCTTGCTCATTTTGTAAGAATCCTATATCTCCCCAAGTGGCCTTTTACTGTGAATCACAAACCTATACTTCAGGTAAAAAAACATTCTGCATATTGCACAATTGTGTCAGTGCAGGTTTCTTATTTGTTCAGGTGCTTGTGCTGCTATGTCTGCTCTGTGGCATGGATGATAGGTGTGTCCATTGCAGTAAAATAATAATAAAAATAATAATAATAATAATAATAATAATTTTAAAGTTTCTCCAAAATCATGTACCACTCCAAACACATATCCTGAATCTGTGTTTATATTATTAGAGATATCCGCTATAGACTGCTGGCACTGTACTAGTATGCATCATGCTCAAGAAAGTTAGCTATAGGGTTTCTTCACACAGAGATCTCCGGAGAGGGATCCGAAGGACCACCCCGTAGTTTGCACATATGCAGGCTGATTGCTGGACATCATTTACAATGCAAAAGACAGCTCTACTGTAATTGGAAGATCTGTCCTCTGTGTTTTTATTCATGCATATGGTGTTAACAAATGCCAGTATGCATGCAATAATTAGTTGGATGTATAGCATGCAGTATGGGATGCATGATACATCCTGACCAAAATCAGTTGCACATAACAATACATCATTTACATCTGAATAATTGTGGATCAACATGGAAATATAAGTAAATGCATGTTTCCTGAAAAATCATGGTTAAAAATGATTGGACTGTTGATAAAACCTTGAGAAGTTCTGATACAGGTGTATTGTGTAAAATTCTGTGCAAAGAAATATTGAATTTAAGATGTATTTCAATTCAGAAAAATGCAAAGCCAAGGTCAATGACAATACCTAGTTAGATTGTGGTGGTAGGGGACTCAATCATTAGGTAGGCAGATAGGGCAATCTGCTACTATGACCGCTATCATCGTACAGTATGTTGTCGACTGGGTGCTCAGGTACGTCACATCGTAGATCGGGTAGACAAATTATTGGGAGGGGCTGGGAAAGACCCAGTGGTCTTGGTGCAGGTTGGCACCAATGACAAAGTTCATGGTAGATGGGATGTCCTTATAAAAGATTACAGGGATCTAGGTCACAAACTCAAGGCAAGGACATCTAAAGTAATATTCTCAGAAATATTACTTTTGCCACGTTCTAGCCAAGGAAGGCAGATGGAGATTAGGGAGATAAATGTTTGGCTAAGAGATTGGTGCAGGAAGGAGGGATTTGTGTTTCATGGAATACAATCCAGTCCTAGACCAGTTCCAGTGTCATCATCCAGGTTCCAGCCCGATCAGCACTTCAGTCCGGTTTCAACCCAGTTCCAGCATTAACATTTCAGTCCCAGTCCGGTCTGCCTTCCCAGTTTCCAGATTCCACCACTGGCCCAAAAGAGTCATAGTTGGGAACACAAATATCTCAGACCTGACAATGTCTTTGTAAAGTTATTTCAATTCAAATAATTCAAAGAAGTCTCATCAGACGAAACGCGTTGAATGACCTGTACCTACCACATTCTAAGATAAGAAAATTGTTTTTGTTCTTATTATAGTGCATATATTCATTTAGTGCTTTTAGTTCAGTTGTGTATATATTGTTGTCCCTATTTTTTATGTGTTTCTTTTATGTTCATTTTTATGATAATAAATAGCTTTTTTTTAGTATTTTAACTGGCAATTTTTATTGACACCTTGGTCGCTATTTATCCCTCATCCCCTCCTTTCTCATATATAAATATACATTGAGCATTTTTACCTCTTCTATAGTACCATTACTAGTCAAATTATAAATTATGCCAAAGACATTGCACTTCATGATAACTAATAAGACAACCCTGAAGAAATTCCTGTTAAAGCATTTCAGTGTTATCAAATTGTTGACAAACATGTTGGTTTGTACTGTTTTTGAGGCAGGATTCATGCTTAGATGTTCATATATGTGACTTTCCATGATATTGCCAGACACCTAAGTGCAAGAAAAAAATGATCCTCACTCATGATCTCAGCTCTAGAGTCAATTGACAGGACCACTGTTCAAACTGGCCATCTGAATGACACTCGGGCATTGATGGGACCTCCCCCTCTGCATTCATGTCTGCGATGGTGAGATCATAAAAATCAATATTGGGCTTCAAGTTTGTGTTGGGGACACACATGCTGTGACACTGGGCTGCTAATGTACATTGCACTCATAGCCAGCATAAATAATTGTTCATGCAATGAAAACATAGTTTATGTAATGAAAATATAGTTCTCAGGATAGAAGAAGGTAAATTATTTTCAGACTTTATTACTCCTTGATTATCACAAGTACAATATGTAATCTCATTTTCCAGACCATTTTTAGGGAAAACTAGTGAATCTGTATATAAGCATTTCTACTACTTTTCTACTATTTGCAGTAAGATTTTAGTTTTACAGATTTCCAAGCAAATGAATACCCTGATAATTACTGTTTTAATGCCAAACTACTAAGTTCTGATTAACAGATCCTTGGAAGATATGTGGGAAAGTTTTAATGATATTAAGTACATTGCTACAATTTTGTTCATATTGGGCCTAATTCAGACCTGATCGCTGCTGAGCATTTTCACACGGCAGCCGATCAGGTCTGAACTGCACCGTCACCGCAGTGCGCAGGCGCATACCAGACAGCTGACGGCCGTCTCAGCCTACCGTACTAGGGAAGATTGACGTTACTAGAGTGCTGGTGATACAGACTGAAACTTCTACTAGCTGCAGAAGTCAGGAGTCTGGAGCCCAGGAACATAGCTCTAGTTCAAGGCACCTATATTCCCCCTGACGAGTGGTGATAGAAGGAACAGATCAGATGATCACTGCTAGGCTAGGGATTGGTAAAGCAGAAAACAGCAGTGGATTGGTGTCAGAGTCATGTGACAGCTGCAGAGCCTGTGGCTAGAGAATCCATGGTCAGCTGATTGCAAGTGTTTTGGAGGGAGTAGGCCCAAATGGAGTGGAGGGAGTGCAGAGAACTGTGAGGAGCTGGAACTGGAATTAGCATGCCATGCTGGGATCGCTGTGCAGGGAATCATGGAAGCACACATGACCTCTACAGCAAAGTACACCAGCTTGCAGGTAAGCAGCGCTGTGTCTGGTGGTGATTCCTGACATACATATAGTATATCAACTTTTGTCCAATTGCACAAACTCATAATTTAGAAACAAATAGATTATTTGGTAGATAGGTATCATTGTCCTGGGTCTCCTTGTGTTGCTATAGTTGCGGCTGTACAAAGAGAAAAAAGGACAAACAATACAATTAGACTGCACTGTATATCATCTTACAGATATCCATAGTTACAGATGGAGCCTCGGTAATCGTGAGTCCGTCTGCGACTAAGTGTGCCTTGCCGGGAAGAAATGGGATGCGTGTGCGTCGTAGATGCACACTAGCCCCATTCACTTTGAATGGGAGTGTCTCTGTATGCTCTGCGGTGGGCCGAGGCGCTGGCGGACTGAGCATCTATTAACCCAATACTAGCTGACCAATCTTTCAGAATTGGGTACTTTTTATGCAGATATAGTGCCTGATTCTTAGTCAGAAGCATCGGTAATGTCAGATACAGTGGAGCAATTTTTTCTTTTACGCATGCATCTATGCTACACCTTGCATGTGCCAGATAGCATTTTCACGTTCAGCGTGCCAATTAAGGCACAAATGAGATGCACAGTCTCTGAAATGTTTTATAATGTACAGTATTGGGAGTTCCTGTGAGATAACAGGGGAGTGGCTTAGCCAACACATGGAGATCATGCCTACATGGCTCAGTCCATGAGACATATGCCAATGATGGCAATATTTAGCTGGGTACAAAAAATGTATCTACAAAACTGCACCAGATGCCTTGCTCATTTTGTAAGAATCCTATATCTCCCCAAGTGGCCTTTTACTGTGAATCACAAACCTATACTTCAGGTAAAAAAACATTCTGCATATTGCACAATTGTGTCAGTGCAGGTTTCTTATTTGTTCAGGTGCTTGTGCTGCTATGTCTGCTCTGTGGCATGGATGATAGGTGTGTCCATTGCAGTAAAATAATAATAAAAATAATAATAATAATAATAATAATAATAATAATAATAATAATTTTAAAGTTTCTCCAAAATCATGTACCACTCCAAACACATATCCTGAATCTGTGTTTATATTATTAGAGATATCCGCTATAGACTGCTGGCACTGTACTAGTATGCATCATGCTCAAGAAAGTTAGCTATAGGGTTTCTTCACACAGAGATCTCCGGAGAGGGATCCGAAGGACCACCCCGTAGTTTGCACATATGCAGGCTGATTGCTGGACATCATTTACAATGCAAAAGACAGCTCTACTGTAATTGGAAGATCTGTCCTCTGTGTTTTTATTCATGCATATGGTGTTAACAAATGCCAGTATGCATGCAATAATTAGTTGGATGTATAGCATGCAGTATGGGATGCATGATACATCCTGACCAAAATCAGTTGCACATAACAATACATCATTTACATCTGAATAATTGTGGATCAACATGGAAATATAAGTAAATGCATGTTTCCTGAAAAATCATGGTTAAAAATGATTGGACTGTTGATAAAACCTTGAGAAGTTCTGATACAGGTGTATTGTGTAAAATTCTGTGCAAAGAAATATTGAATTTAAGATGTATTTCAATTCAGAAAAATGCAAAGCCAAGGTCAATGACAATACCTAGTTAGATTGTGGTGGTAGGGGACTCAATCATTAGGTAGGCAGATAGGGCAATCTGCTACTATGACCGCTATCATCGTACAGTATGTTGTCGACTGGGTGCTCAGGTACGTCACATCGTAGATCGGGTAGACAAATTATTGGGAGGGGCTGGGAAAGACCCAGTGGTCTTGGTGCAGGTTGGCACCAATGACAAAGTTCATGGTAGATGGGATGTCCTTATAAAAGATTACAGGGATCTAGGTCACAAACTCAAGGCAAGGACATCTAAAGTAATATTCTCAGAAATATTACTTTTGCCACGTTCTAGCCAAGGAAGGCAGATGGAGATTAGGGAGATAAATGTTTGGCTAAGAGATTGGTGCAGGAAGGAGGGATTTGTGTTTCATGGAATACAATCCAGTCCTAGACCAGTTCCAGTGTCATCATCCAGGTTCCAGCCCGATCAGCACTTCAGTCCGGTTTCAACCCAGTTCCAGCATTAACATTTCAGTCCCAGTCCGGTCTGCCTTCCCAGTTTCCAGATTCCACCACTGGCCCAAAAGAGTCATAGTTGGGAACACAAATATCTCAGACCTGACAATGTCTTTGTAAAGTTATTTCAATTCAAATAATTCAAAGAAGTCTCATCAGACGAAACGCGTTGGATGACCTGTACCTACCACATTCTAAGATAAGAAAATTGTTTTTGTTCTTATTATAGTGCATATATTCATTTAGTGCTTTTAGTTCAGTTGTGTATATATTGTTGTCCCTATTTTTTATGTGTTTCTTTTATGTTCATTTTTATGATAATAAATAGCTTTTTTTTAGTATTTTAACTGGCAATTTTTATTGACACCTTGGTCGCTATTTATCCCTCATCCCCTCCTTTCTCATATATAAATATACATTGAGCATTTTTACCTCTTCTATAGTACCATTACTAGTCAAATTATAAATTATGCCAAAGACATTGCACTTCATGATAACTAATAAGACAACCCTGAAGAAATTCCTGTTAAAGCATTTCAGTGTTATCAAATTGTTGACAAACATGTTGGTTTGTATTGTTTTTGAGGCAGGATTCATGCTTAGATGTTCATATATGTGACTTTCCATGATATTGCCAGACACCTAAGTGCAAGAAAAAAATGATCCTCACTCATGATCTCAGCTCTAGAGTCAATTGACAGGACCACTGTTCAAACTGGCCATCTGAATGACACTCGGGCATTGATGGGACCTCCCCCTCTGCATTCATGTCTGCGATGGTGAGATCATAAAAATCAATATTGGGCTTCAAGTTTGTGTTGGGGACACACATGCTGTGACACTGGGCTGCTAATGTACATTGCACTCATAGCCAGCATAAATAATTGTTCATGCAATGAAAACATAGTTTATGTAATGAAAATATAGTTCTCAGGATAGAAGAAGGTAAATTATTTTCAGACTTTATTACTCCTTGATTATCACAAGTACAATATGTAATCTCATTTTCCAGACCATTTTTAGGGAAAACTAGTGAATCTGTATATAAGCATTTCTACTACTTTTCTACTATTTGCAGTAAGATTTTAGTTTTACAGATTTCCAAGCAAATGAATACCCTGATAATTACTGTTTTAATGCCAAACTACTAAGTTCTGATTAACAGATCCTTGGAAGATATGTGGGAAAGTTTTAATGATATTAAGTACATTGCTACAATTTTGTTCATATTGGGCCTAATTCAGACCTGATCGCTGCTGAGCATTTTCACACGGCAGCCGATCAGGTCTGAACTGCACCGGCACCGCAGTGCGCAGGCGCATACCAGACAGCTGACGGCCGTCTCAGCCTTGGGCCTCTACTGGGCCTCTACTGTTCAATATATTTATTAATGACCTAGGAATAGGTCACGGTATACATTTTTGCAGATGATACTAAACTACAGATGGAGCAGCTCTTATCTATAATTGCTCCTTTGCAAACGTGCACTCCCAGCATGACTAGGCAAATGAATGTGGCGCGTCTTCATCACGGGAGCGCTTGCCCAACCAGACGGAGATGCTCACAGCATATAATTGCGCCCAGGTCTCTGTTGTGTAGCCATATTGCAAATTTCATGTGCTGTTCTCAACTGCACATGCATTTTCTGTGTCATGTTGTAGTTAAATCTTCAGATATTCTTTGCATTTTAAGTAGAGATGAGCGGATTCGGTTTTACTCGGTTTTACTCGGTTCTCAAAACCGAATCTTATTGGCTATCCAAAACATGTGACATCCGTGAGCCAATAAGATTCGGTTTTGAGAACCGAGTAAAACCGAGTAAAACCGAATCTGCTCATCTCTAATTTTAAGGGCATGCCTATTGTCAGTCTATTCTTGATGTTTGTCTTAGATCCTCCATGAATGCACAAATCAACATACGTCCTTAATGCAAATGAATCAATTATGTCTTCTACATCCCATTATTGTGAGTTTTTGTTCATCCAATAGTCTTTAACAGTCTTTATGGGACTACTTATTATTGCCATTATATGTCAGCAGTTTGGCTAAATAAGGTATAGATCTGTGAACACTAACATGCTATAGCTTTTCTCCAGACAAAAGTTTGTTTAGCTACAGTTACAGATACTTTCCAGTATTGATCTTTCCATTTATATTTTTGTACAAAATCCTCATATTTGTATGGTTTACGTTAAAAAATCTGTAAATAATTTGATTCCATGTTTCTATGATTATGTCAACATATGTAGGAGAATGTATACAATAGAGCTTTTCTTCAGTTTAACATCTTCTGGGTTTCTTTTGTAATATGCACAATCAGTAAGTTTCTGATTACTCTCTGCTGAAACTATTCTAAGTGGGTTCAAAGATCTGATTAACTTTGGCTATACTTTGGGGTAAATGTATTATATGTCAGTAGGGGGGAGAAGCAGTATCAGAGAATGTTATGTGCACTGATAATGCTTCTACCCCATGTAAGACGCTGGCAGTGCTGGCTCAGTGACAGGAGTGCTATCTGCCCCTGTCCATATTGGCGCTGCTATCTGAAAGATAACAGGCTGATATGAGGCGGCAATGTATAAACAGTCAGCATCTCTGACTGTTCCGCCACCTGCAGTTGTCCCTGGATGTGGTGAATGCCGGCTCCGGACCCCGCAGGGAATCTCATGTGAGTAGCGAGATCCTGCACATGCACAGTGGAGCTGGCCATGAGTAACAAGATCCCACGACTGAACATCACCAAAAACAACTATAACACCACACCACACCATGCAGAGAGCACTTAGAAAACACTTTAGGGAGAACACTTGACCATGATTTGGAGAGGGTGCATGACCCGCACAGTGTGAATGCATAAATGGTCTTTACTTTCTGCATTTGCCTTGTAGATTAACATTAAGAATCATACATTGGCCCCATACAATTAGCTACCCTAATATCACAAGTCAAACTGAGTAGCATTGTATCAAGTTATGGATTTAAACTTAGTTCTTGTTTACATGTAAGAAAGAATTTTACAAAAAAATAAATATCCTTTGCTGAACATGTTTTAGAAAGATAAGAACTTTGGCATCCAGTTAAACAATCAACTCCTCTGAACATAAATATACGGTAATCCCGACTCTTTCTTTTGTTTCATTCTGTTTGTAATATTAGTATGGCGATTTAATTTGCTTGGTTAGTTCCTGGAAGGAATTCAATGACAGGAGCTTTGTTTTAATATGATAGGGGGGAATTAATTACCCTGATGATATAGAAGCAGCTAGAGGGTTATAGTACAGGTGCTTTCAGTTCAGATAGTAGAGTAGGCTATAGGAGCAGTCAAAAGCAGTTCAAAGGTCTAGTACAATGATTAGTGTGTTTTGGCAGTAGCAAATGTGTCAGGCTCAAAATATAATAAAAGACAGTTCCAGAGGTCTGCTCCATAAGCAGACAATGCAGTCTTAAAAGGGTCAGCCAAGAAATGGTCACTGAACAGTTGCAGGAGTGAGGTATACAAGTGGACAAACAAATGCACTAAATGCTGTCCCCTTTTCAGTTTATTTCTTAATCATTACTCATTACTATTTGCTGGCAGGCCACTTATCCCTTATGGCTCTATTTACTAACCACAATGCATTTTAGCTCTTAGATTGCTTTACACTGACTAAACCGAGGGACATTTTTTTCTACTTTTGTTTCTTTCTGCTTCTCTTGGCTGCTACTTTCTTTTTAGTAAATGGAAGCAATATTAAACATCCATGACTTGTTGGATACATGTTATACTACATTAAGCACCTTTTTTAAAACATCAATTATGGTTTGTCTTCTTACAATGAGTCTTCTTTTGAATGTCCACATACGCTGTCATACACAGAGGTAACCACCTCTAGTACTTTCTGGACCGTCAGTTTGGCACTTACATTACTGAAGGTCGAATAGTGAAGCAAATATCCAATTGTAAAGCACAACGGATTTTGTTGCACTATATAAGAAACTGTTAATAAATAAAAATCAAATATGCTAATTCCCATTTAATACTTATGTAGGATTAATACCATTAATTAACATTCATAAAGGTTGTTTACAGTTTAACCTCTGGAATACATTAATATTTCTACTTTAAATTCAGAGGTGTAATTACACTTATATCATAAGTTTATACTTGTATTTAGAAAATTTCCACGTAAGATGGAACTTCATTTATTATATTTTATCTCATTAACATTAGTTTTTAATAGCAGTCTTTGCATATCACATAAATCAGTGTAATAATAATAATAATAATAATCATCATCATCATCATCATCATCATCATCATCATCATCATCATCATTTCATTTATATAGTGCTTTTGTCCTGCAGGACTCAAATTTGCTTTATTAAAAAACATGGTACATTGGGCATTATTGTCAACTGAAAAAAAAATACAGAAATAATTAAGAACAACTAACCTAGAGAGCACAATAAGCATATTGCATGGTTGGTGCAGACATGTTGGGCAATCATTTCTAAGGGTTATAGATTCCATCCATGAAAGGTACAAGGTGAAGC
Organism: Pseudophryne corroboree; assembly: GCF_028390025.1. Classification (NCBI taxonomy): domain Eukaryota; kingdom Metazoa; phylum Chordata; class Amphibia; order Anura; family Myobatrachidae; genus Pseudophryne; species Pseudophryne corroboree. The sequence goes on along the minus strand of NC_086448.1, from coordinate 349,102,266 downwards.
AGCCATCTTTGGTGCACTATGTAGGATTTCCCTGGGTGGAACAGGTCATGTCTAGAAGAGATTACACAAAATGGGTGGTTTTAGTGTTCTAATGCTCAGCGTAGGGTCCCTCCATTAGGTCCATGTATTTTTCATCCCAACCACAAGCAGACCAGGTGAGGCAGCCATGTTGGATACTATGAAGGTTATGCTGTTGGAGATGTCATACACGGACCCGAGGCATATATGGGAAAACTGATATGTGTGTAATAGTATGATATACCCTGTATGAATAGATCCACATGTAGTACATTCTGCCCACTGACGATCCTTCTGAGGCAGCCATCTGGCGTACTGGTTAAGTTTTACTGGCAGGGTATGCAACCAGTGGAGGTACAGCATAATGCTATAGAATTGAGTGGGGACGACAGTACAAGGAAAAAAACATGGTAATTAAAAATAGAACAGCAATAAGACTTCTGAGGGTTGAGGGAGATTATTTCACCTGGATTTCAAAATGGTTCTAAGATTTGAACTCCTAGTGTGGATGTAACCTAGCATGTAAGGATCTGTGTGACTAAGGGGATAATTCAGACCTGATAGTTGCTGTGCGTTTTCGCACAGCGGCCGATCAGGCACAAACTGCGTATGTACCGCAATGCGCAGGCGCGTCGCACGGGTACAAAGCGGATCACCGCTCAGTGATGCGTTTGTGCGACTGATCCGTTCGCACGGGCGATCGCAAGGAGATTGACAGGGAGAAGGCATTTGTGGAGAGTCTGGAAAAACGCAGGCGTGTCCATGCGTTAGCAGGGAGGGTTCCTGACGTCAATTCCGGTCACAGCTAAAATACCCTCCCCCTGTAGGCGGCAACTATATGATCGCAGCAGTGCAAAAATCTCTTGCTAGTGATCATGTCTGAATTAGGCCCTAAGACTCATTAAAAGCATGTTAACCAACATTTTGATTCACACAAACTTTTTTTGTTTCTCATGTTATCTCATAACCACAAGTTTCCATATTCTGCAAACACAGCGAAACAACTCCATTCGCCATAGTCTAGTAAGGCACAGCATCGTTTTACTATACCAAATGATCTTACTGAATAATGAAGACACAATTGCACATTAAGTACAGCCATTAATCCCTAGATAACCATTAAATATATGTCTCACATACACAATTCTCATAATGAAAAACCACACACTACAAACTTAATTTGTATCATACAATCTCTAATTCTCATATAGTATGAACAAAAATATCCTATATCACATACAATCATCACAAAATCATATCACCGTTCTATCCCATACAATAAAAAAATTACTATATTATACAGAATCGCAGTCTTCCATTTACCGGTGTTTCCCTTCACAGCTAGGTTATAGTACTGTATTGTATTGCATAGTTTGTATAATTTTTCTCAAGGTAACAGGGAGTTAGAGTTTGCAAACAAAATGGGAGGGGCCGAGATTGAGAATCTTACTCAGTGCATGTCGTGCAAGATGTATGTGCACCTGGAGCAAACGTCCCAGTGTGAATACATCTGCGCGAAGTGTGTGCGAGCGGTTGCCCTGGAAGCCCAGGTAACTGATCAAAAGCAAATTGTTACAAGACTGATATATTCACAATCTCAAGCAAAGCGTAGATAGAATGGTGGAGGAGTTGCAGGGGGACACTGGTAGATGAGGACAAACAGGTGGCCAGCTGAGTCACAGAAGGAAGAAAAAGAGGGGGAGGCAGGATATCTCTGATCTATCAAACCCCAACAAAGTCACACGATTGGACGAAGTTTCTGTAGATGGCAGTGAAGAAATGACGGAGTAGGAGAAGTCTGTTCCCTCTAGCAACCGTAGGAATGGTCCCTTCGGCATAGATGGGATAAAAGAAAGCAAGGTACTTAGTCAGATTTTGGTGGTAGGGGATTCTATTATCAGGAAGACAGACAGGGCAATCTGCTACCGGGACTGTGATCGCAGTACAGTCTGTTGTCTCTTGGGTGCTCGGGTACGACACATTGCGGATCAGGTAGAAAGATTGTTGGGAGTCGCTGGGAATGACCCGGCGGTCTTGGTGCACGTTGGCGTAGGTAGGATGTCCTTAAGAAATACTGTAGGGACTTAGGCCAGAAACTTAAGGCAAAGACATCTAGGGTAATATTCTCTGAAATATTACCTGTGCCACACACTAGACCAGAGAGGCAGAGGGAGATTAGGAAGGTAAATGTGTGGCTTAGAGACTGGTGTAGGAAAGAGGGGTTTGTGTTCCTGAAACACTGGGCGGACTTCTCAGTCAGGCGCCATCTTTTTTGTTGCGATGGATTGCACCTGAATGAGGAGGCGACAGCTGTGCCAGGGGGTAGGATGGTTAGAAGGTTGGAGGAGATTTCTGGGGGGAGGGATTAGAAAGAAGCTACGGGATCATTAGTGAGTGCAGCAGGGCGGAGGTATTAGGTATAATGGGGTAGAGAAGGAGGGAGGGGAAGAAAAGCTAGAGTTGGAATATCAGGAAATGCTAAATTAAGAATGGAAGGGATACCAATGAATAGACAAATAGATAAGGGAACTACTATCCTAAATTGTATACTTGCAAATGCAAGAAGCCTTTCAGGCAACATGGGGGAATGAGAAATGCTTGTAATGAAGGGACAATATGATATTATAGGTATCACAGAGACATGTTGGGATGATTCTCACGATTGGACAGCTTACTTGGAGGTTATACTCTTTTCAGGAGAGACAGGGCTAATAAAAGAGGGGATGGTGTATGTCTTTATGTCAAACCATTTATAAAACCATACTTAAAGGAGGTTATTTACAAGGGAACTGGAGATATTGTGGAGACATTATGGGTTGAAATTTCTATGGGAAGGAAATTAACAAAAAAGATTTTAATAGGGACATGCTATAAACTGCCTGATACTAGTGTGGCTCAGGAAGTGCAACTCTTGATGATACTCAAGAAAGCTACAGGACTGGGGGATCCTAATCATTGGGGATTTTAATTATCTGGACATAAATTGGGCCAGCGATTCATGTGATACAGCTAGAGTTAATAGGTTCTTAAATATGCTAAAAGATTACTTGTTTCAAATAGTTTAGGAACCAACCAGAGTAAGGACTATACTGGACTTAGTACTAACTAACAACGTGGAGATAATAGCAAATATCACAGTAAGCGAGTCCTTGGGTAACAGTGATCATAATATGATCACATTCGACATTAGTTTTCAAAAGCAGCATCCTAAAGGTTCAACTAAGACAACTTTAAAAAAGCAAATTTAACAGGCTGAAACACACACTAAAGGACATAGATTGGGAAACTTTGTTTCAGGGAAAGTACACTGCTGAAATGTAGGATGTTTTTAAATCGATGTTAGACAAATATACCCATAAGTGCATCCTCATGGGCAATAAAAAATTAGAGTATTAAATTCAAACCAATGTGGCTAAAAACAAAACAAAAAAAAAGGTATAGGAAGAAATGGGCAAAAAGAGGCGAGCATTCAAAGCTTTTAAATCAGATGGGAAAGTGGAGTCATTCCATTACTACAAGGAATGTAAAACAAAATGCTAAAAAGAAATCATAGCAGCTAAAACAGAAAACGAAGAGCAAATAGCTAAGGAGAGCAAAACTAACCCTAAAATGTTTTTAGTATTTTTGTATTACATTTTATTTTTGTATTTATTATTGTATTTAAGTACATAAATGGTAAGAGGCTTAAAAAAGGGGATATAGTACCCTTATAAAGCGGATTGGGATTCTTGATAAATAATGACAAAGAAAAAACTGAAATATTGAACACTTTTTTATCAGTGTTTTCTAGATAGGATCAGATGGTGTGATTACTGAGTGACATTAATAATAGTAATGTTAAAGGCCCATTGCTTAATACTTACCTGTTAGAGGAAGTAGTCGGTGAGCGATTAAAATAAATTAAGACTAATAAATCTCCTGGCCCAGATGGACTTCATCCTAGGGCTCTGATGGAGCTAAACGCTGAAATAGCAAGGCCACTGTATCTGATTTTGACTTATTCACTTACATCAGGCATGGTACCAAAGGACTGGAGTATAGCAGAGGTAGTCCCAATAATTAAAAATGGCATTAAACTACATCCTGGTAACTATAAACCAGTTAGTCTGACATCAATAGTGGGGAAACTTTTGGAAAGTATACTAAGGGATAGCATTCAGGAGTACTTGGAGAACTCCCATGCTATTAATAAGAACCAGCATGGTTTTGTGAGAAATAGGTCAAACTAATTTGATTAGCTTCTATGAGAAAGTAAGCGACAATCTTGACCAGGGTACTGCAATAGATATGGTCTATCTGGATATTGCAAAAGCTTTCGACACAGTGCCTCACAGGAGGCAGATATTCAAATTAACGGAGCTTGGTATAGGAAACACTATTTGTACATAGGTGAGTAATTAGCTTGATAACAGGGAACAGTGAGTGGTGGTTAATGGGATGTTTTCCACCTGGGCTAAAGTAATCAGTGGAATACCGCAGGGTTCTCTGCTGAGGCCACTATTGTTTAACATATTTATAAATTATATAGGAGAAGGTAAATTTTTGCAGATGATACTAACATATGTAGGGTAATTAAGTCAGATGTGGATGTGGAGTCTCTTCAGAGTGATTTATTTAAACTGGAAGTTTGGGCACAGAAATGGAGTATGAGTTTTAATGTGGAAAAATGTAAAGTTATGCACTTTGGGACTAATAATAAACACACAAATTGCCAATTAAATGGGGAACATATAGGGGAAATGGTATTAGAAAAGGATTTGGGGGTGTTCATTGATAGTAGATTTAGCAGCAGTACACAATGTAAAAGTGCAGCAACAAAGGCAAATAAGGTGTTAGCATGCATTAAAAAGCGATTGAGACAGGGAATGAGAGTACAATTCTGCCACTGTATAAATCATTGGTGTGACCACATCTTGAGTATTGTGTACAGTTCTGGGCACCACACTATAAAAGAGACATATTAGAACTTGAAAAGTTTCAGAGGCGAGCTACCCAATTGATTAAGGGGTTGGAGACATTGGACCATGAGGAGAGGCTTTCTAGGTTAGATATGTTTACACTAGAACTGAGACGACTAAGAGGAGATATGATTATAAAGGGACAATACATGAGCTATCAGGTGATTTGTTTATTAAGAGATCTGTACACAATACACGTGGACACCCACTAAGGCTTGAGGAGAGGAAATTTTGTACGCAGCGCAGGAAGGAGTTCTTCACTGTAAGGGCAATACGAATATGGAATTCACTGCCAGAGAAGGTTGTAATGGCGGACTCAGTCAATGTGTTTAAAAATGGGTTACAGTGCATCCGGAAAGTATTCACAGCGCTTCACTTTTTCCACATTTTGTCATGTTACAGCCTTATTCCAAAATGGAATTAATTTTTCCCTCCAAATTCTACACACAACACCCCATAATGACAACGTGAAAAAAGTTTTTTTGAGACTTTTGAAAATGTATTTCAAATAAAAAACTAAGAAATCATATGTATATAAGTATTCACAGCCTTTGCCATGAAGCTCAAAATTAGCTCAGGTGCATCCTGTTTCCACTGATCATCCTTGAGATGTTCCTACAGCTTAATTAGAGTCCACCTGTGTTATTTTCAGTTGATTGGACATTATTTAGAAATGCACACACCTGTCTATATAAGGTCCCACACTTGACAGTGCATGTCTGAGCACAAACCAAGCATGAAGTCAAAGAAATTGTCTGTAGACCAAATCTGGGGAAAGTCCCAATGAGCACAGAAGCCTCCATCATCCGTGGATGGATGAAGTTCGGAACCACCAGGCCTCTTACTAGAGCTGGCTGTCTGTCTAAACTGAGCAATTGGGGGAGAAGGGCCCTAGTCAGGGAAGTGACCAAGAACCCGATGGTCACTCTGTCAGAGCTACAGAATTCCTTTGTGGAGAGAGGATAACCTTCCACAAGGATAACCATCTCTGCAGCAATCCAACAATCAGGCCTGTATCGTAGAGTGGCCAGATTGATGCCACTCCTTAGTAAAAAGCATGTGGCAGCCCACCTGGAGTTTGAGAAAATGCACCTGAAGGACTGTCATACCATGAGAAACAAAATTCTCTGGTCTGCTGAGACAAAGATTGAACTCTTTGATGACGTGAATGCCAGGCGTCATGTTTGGAAGAAACCAGGCACAGCTCATCACCAGGCCAATGCCATCCGTACAGTGAAGCGTGGTGGTGGCAGCATCATGCTGTGGGGATGTTTTTCAGCTGCAGGAACTGGGAGACTAGTCAGGATAGAGGGAAAGATGAATGCAGCAATGTACAGAGACATCTTGGATGAAAACCTGCTCCAGACTGGGGCGACGGTTCATCTTTTGACCCTAAGCACACAGCCAAGATATCAAAGGAGTGGCTTCAGGACAACTCTGAGAAAGCCCTTGAGTGGCCCAGCCAGAGCCCAGACTTGAATCCAATTGAACATCTCTGGAGAGATTTGAAAATGGCTGTGCACCGACGCTTCCCATCCAACCTGAGGTAGCTTGAGTGGTGCTGCAAAGAGGAATGGGCAAAACTGCCCAAAGATAGGTATGCCAAGCTTGTGACATCATATTCAAAATGACTTGAGGCTGTAATTGCTGCCAAAGGTGCATCAACAAAGTATTGAGCAAAGGTTGTGAATACTCATGTACATGTGATTTCGTAGTTTTTTATTTTGAATAAATTTGCAAAAATTTAAAAAAACATTTTTCACGTTGTCATTATGGGGTATTGTGTGTAGAATTTTGAGGGAAAAAATTAATTTATTCCATTTTGGTATAAGGCTGTAACATAACAAAATGTGGAAAAAGTGAAGCGATGTGAATACTTTCCGGATGCACTGTAGATAAATTTCTAATGGAAAAAGATATCCGAGGATATAGCCATTAACCAGAATAGAATAGGGAATATAATATAACTCAGGTTGAACTCGATGGACTACTGGTCTGTTTTCAATCTCACCAACTATGGGGCTAATTTAGACCTAATCTCTGCTTGTGCATTTTCACACAGTGATCAATCAGGTCTGAACTGCGCATGCCATGTGCATGCCAGAGATGCGATCGACATCTGAGCCAAGCAGTCGCCTCTGTCTGATTGACAGGCAGAGGCGTTCGCTGGGCAGGAGGGGGCGGGCCAGCGGCATTTGGCCGCCATTTTGGGGGCATGATCTGGGCAATATGGGGGGCGGGCCGCAGTGGCTGCGTGACGTCACACGCAGCCGCTGCGACCCGGGACGTGTTGAGAAGTTGCCTACCAGCGCAGATGTTTTCCCCATTTTAAACATACAACTCGGCTGATGTAATGTCCAAGTTTGGAAATCTCACACAAAACAGCGCTACAAAGTCAGACATAAATAGACCTCTGGGGGTATATTTACAAAGATTCGTGTTTTGGCTGTTTTGAAGGGTGTTTGACTTTGAACTCGAATGGTATTGGGTGCATTTTACTGCAACTTTTTGAATCCTGATACAATCATTCACTAAGCTGCCGAGTTTTGCACATTAATTTTTTCCGATGTCGATGTGATTTGTAATATCAGGCAGTGTTTTACGGGAGTGATGAGTAAAACACTGCCTGACAAAACACAAGGAATCCCGGCCGGATCTGTGAGATCCGTGCAGGGCTTCATTGTGTACCTTAAAAAGTTCATTAAAGTCTTAAAAATTTTTAAAAAAATTGCGTGGGGTCCCCCCTCCTAAGCATAACCAGCCTCAGGCTCTTTGAGCCGGTCCTGGTTGATAAAATATGGGGGAAAAAATGACAGGGGTTCCCCCATATTTAATCAACCAGCACCGGGCTCTGCGCCTGGTCCTGGTTCCAAAAATACGGGGGACAAAATGCGTAGGGGTCCCCCGTATTTTTTAAACCAGCACCGGGCTCCACTAGCCAGGTACATAATGCCACAGCCGGGGGACACTTTTATAGTGGTCCCTGCGGCCCTGGCATTACATACCCAACTAGTCACCCCTGGCCGGGGTACCCTGTAGGAGTGGGAACCCCTTAAATCAAGGGGAACCCCCCCTCCAGCCACCCAAGGGCCAGAGGTGAAGCCCGAGGCTGTCCCCCCATCCAAGGGCGGCGGATGGGGAGCTGATAGCCTTGTGGAAAAATGTGAATATTGTTTTCAGTAGCAGTACTACAAGTCCCAGCAAGCCTCCCCCGCAAGCTGGTACTTGGAGAACCACAAGTACCAGCATGCGGTGGAAAACCAGGTCCGCTGGTACCTGTAGTACTACTACTAAAAAAATACCCCCAAAAAAACAGGACACACGCACCGTGAAAGTATAATTTTATTACATACATGCACACCTCCAAACATACATACTTACCTATGTTCCCACGAGGCTCGGTCCTCTTGTCCCTGTAGAATCCTTGGGGTACCTGTTAAAAAAATTATACTCACATAATCCAGTGTAGAATCAGACCTTTGTATAATCCACGTACTTGGCAAAATAATAAAACGGAAACCCGACCACGCACTGAAAGGGGTCCCATGTTTACACATGGGACCCCTTTCCCCGACTGCCAGGACCCCCCCTGACTCCTGTCAAAGAGGGTCCCTTCAGCCAAGCAGGGAGCGCCATGTCGTTTCACTCTCCTGATTGGCTGTGTGCTCCTGTAGTGTCTGTCAGGCAGCACACGGCAGAGATACAATGTAGTGCCTATGCGCTCCATTGTATCCAATGGTGGGAACTTTGCGGTCAGCGGTGAGGTTACTTTCGGTCAACCGCTGACCGCAAAGTTCCCACCATTGGATACAATGGAGCGCATAGGCGCTACATTGTATCTCTGCCGTGTGCTGCCTGACAGACACTACAGGAGCACACAGCCAATCAGGAGAGTGCCACGACGTGGCGCTCCCTGATTGGCTGAAGGGACCCTCTTTGACAGGAGTCAGGGGGGGTCCTGGCAGTCGGGGAAAGGGGTCCCATGTGTAAACATGGGACCCCTTTCAGTGCGTGGTCGGGTTTCCATCTTATTATTTTGCCAAGTACGTGGATTATACAAAGGTCTGATTCTACACTGGATTATGTGAGTATAATTTTTTTCACAGGTACCCCAAGGATTCTACATGGAGAAGAGGACCGAGCCTCGTGGGAACATAGGTAAGTATGTATGTATGGAGGTGTGCATGTATGTAATAAACTTATACTTTCACAGTGTGTGTGTCCTGTTTTTTTGGGGGTATTTTTTTAGGAGTAGTACTACAGGTACCAGCGGGCCCGGTTTTCCACTGCATGCTGGTACTTGTGGTTCTCCAAGTACCAGCTTGCGGGGGAGGCTTGCTGGGACTTGTAGTACTGCTACTAAAAACAATATTCACATTTTTTCGCAAGGCTATCAGCCCCCCATCCGCCGCCCTTGGATGGGGGGGGACAGCCTCGGGCTTCACCCCTGGCCCTTGGGTGGCTGGAGGGGGGGACCCCTTGATTTAAGGGATTCCCACTCCTCCAGGGTACCCCGGCCAGGGGTGACTAGTTGGGTATGTAATGCCAGGGCCGCAGGGACCACTATAAAAGTGTCCCCCGGCTGTGGCATTATGTACCTGGCTAGTGGAGCCCGGTGCTGGTTTAAAAAATACGGGGGACCCCTACGCTTTTTGTCCCTCGTATTTTTGGAACCAGGACCAGGCGCAGAGCCCGGTGCTGGTTGATTAAATATGGGGGAACCCCTGTCATTTCCCCCCCCATATTTTATCAACCAGGACCGGCTCAAAGAGCCTGAAGCTAGTTATGTTTAGGAGAGGGGACCCCACGCAATTTTTTTTTCAGTTTTTACACTAAACAGACACTTTCCCATAGATAACCATGCACAGATCTCACTGATCCATGCATAGTTATCCAAACTCGACTGGAAAAAGCAGGTCTATTTTTTTGCAGATTTTTTTAACGAATCGAAAAAAAATAGACCCGCACTTGAGCACTCAGAGACTAACACCCAAATACGAATGAATAGTGAATGCCCGTATTGTATGAAATAACAGCCGCGTTTGACCGATGGTCTATTCATTCGTATTTCGGAACGTTGTCATTCAAACCATTACGAATAGACCAGACACTGCCGAGACTGGTGCTTAGTGAATTCCCGGATTGGGACTTAGAAAAAAAAACACAAATCGGCCAAACTCAGATTTTTAGTAAATACTGGCCCTGGGTTTTTTTGGAGTTGTATTTGTGAATGTTGAAAAACAGTTACAAGTACACAAATACAGCACATTTAGAACAAATAAACAGTTTTAACATTATTTCTAACCTTAAAAATCAAACAATAATACTTTTAGCTCTCAAAATAGTCCATGTGCTGTGCATGTCACGTTTGCACATTTGCACATTTTTCACCAGAAAATGCATTTGATTCACAAACTGATGTATTAGGGCGCACATGCAGCTTTCGCTGATTAAAATTATATGCATCATGCCTTTAATCTGTGTGTTATAGTAAATGTATCTGCATACAAAATGCTACAGCGTTTTCAAGCCAAACGCTCTGACACAATTTGGTGTGCTGATACAGTTGCCATGCTGCATATAATTTAAATAAGCATAAGCTGCTTGTGTGTCCAGGAGGACTGGGGTTTATTTAGGGTGCGTGTTGTTTTACTCATGGGCAGGGCCGGTGCAAGGTTTCTCGGCACCCTAGGCAAAACCTCTGCCTACTCCCTGCCCCCTCCCTCCCCCCCCCCATCCTCACCCTTCTGTTGAATAGATAATGCATCCTACAACAAAAGAAATAGTAACCAAAAACCCACTAAGCATGACATGTTGATGCCGGCGGGCGTGACATCAGCATTTCAGCTCGCCATGCCCGGAGGCACCAAAATGGGACTTTTTCGCATTGCGCCGGACAGTTTAGTCGGTGACCTGACTGCTTTGGGAGCGATCAGTGTGAAAACATGTGACATTTGTATATCGCCCCTGCAAACTCCTGTTACTTTAGATGGGAGATAAGGGGCGGCAACATTTGAATTTCGCCCTTTATATCCTGGGTCCAGGCACCCCTAAGCCTCTTGCCCTCATAACATTGACACTCCTTGCACAGAGCTGTCTTTTACATTGGACATAATGTGCAGTTGCCTATGGCACCAAAAATTATAGGGGCCCACCCGTGGATATCACCAAGGGCAAAGCAGGATTTTTTTTTTTTGGGGGGGGGGGTGGGGGGGGGGGGGGGTTCCAGAGATATATAATTTTATATATATATATATATATATATATATATATCACAGAGCGAGAGAGAAAGGCAAAGGGGGACAGAGAGTGGGAGGCATGGGGAAGAAAGAGAGGCATGGGGGAGAGAGAGGCATGGGCACAGAGAGTGGCATGGGGTAGAGAGAGAGGGGGGGAGAGAGAGAGGGAGCATGGGGAGTGAGACAGAGCAAGAGATGCATGGAGAGAGAGAGGGGCACAGAGGAGAGAGGGGGGGGCATGAGGAGATCGAGTGGTAGTGCAGGCAGGGGGCAGGATGTAGGTAGTAGTAGGAAGGGGCAGGATGGGAGTAGTAGTGCAGAGCAGGGGGCAGAATTTAGGTAGTAGTGGGAAGTAAGGGGCAAGATGGGAGTAGTAGTGCAGAGCAGGGGGCAGGATGTAGGTAGTAGTGGGAAGTAAGGGGCAGGATGGGAGCAGTAGTGCAGAGCAGGGGGCAGGATGTAGGTAGTAGTGGGATGTAAGGGCAGGATGGGAGTAGTAGTGCAGAGATGGGGGCAGAATGTAGGTAGTAGTGGGAAGTAAGGGGTAGGATGGGAGTAGTAGTGGGAAGCAGGGGGAAAGCTTGGTGTAGTAGTCATGAGGTAGAATGGGAGTAATAGTGCATAGAAGGGGGCAGGCTGGGAGTAGCAGTGTGGGAGAACGAGAGATGTTGGGGTGAGACAGACATGGAGAGAGAGCGAGATGTGGGGGAGAGAGAGTGGGAGGGGTAGAGTGAGATGACAGAGAGACACAAGGGACTGATAGGGATTGAAACCTGCAAGGCTACATGCTGCTCCACAGTCACACGATTAGCTGCAATGTCCAGTTCTCGCCTCCTCTGCCTTCTGAGATGAGTTCCTTGTGCGGCCACACTGCTGTCACTCACTGTCTGACTGCGGGCCGCGCGGTGCTTTACTGTCTGACAGTGGCCGCGGCTACCCACCGGAACTCCCGCTGCGCCAATTTGTCCCCATCAGAATAGAAGACAGGCCGCTGTGCCCGCCCACCTGCACCACCCAGCAGATCACACGCGGCTGTCAGCTCCCGGCTCTGAGTGGGAGCTGGGAGATGCATGCTGCAGTTCCCCCAACGACGTTTACCATGATTGGGGCATACACAGCTGCAGTGCCGGTTCCTCGATTCAACAAATAAAAAAATCAGTCAACTGCGCCGATATATCGGTGTGCAGGGGGGGTTTCCAGGTACTCGGAAACCACCCCCTGTGTGCGCGTATGATCACAGCCACCAGGATTAATAGTACCGCCCCCACCACTGAAAGTAACCATCACTGCCACCCATTGTATGTATAACACACACACAGACACTATATATCCATATATACATATACTATATATACTATATATCCATATATACATATATATTTATAACTAACTTACTTAACATGTACCAGTGGGGTCAGCAGGATGAGAAGCCACACCAGAGAGCCAGGTCACTGTCAGCAGCCACACCAGAGAGCCAGGTCACTGTCAGCAGCCACACCAGAGAGCCAGGTCACTGTCACTGATGGGATTGGGAGCCAGGTGTATCTCTTTGCAGTGCAATTCACGGGTATGTGGATAGGGGGCGGGGCCAAATGCAACAATAGGCGGGACTTAAATTGGGGTCCGTGGCTGCTGTCTTTGTGGAAGATAAAACATTTTGGTTTGTCAGGGATGGATTGGTGGGGAAGGTGGGGAGAGGGGGGCGGGCGTTTAGTAAGTCCCCCTGGCTGCCAGCATCGTGTGAAAAGACAACGGACATCCTTTTTTTTTTAAGTGTCTCAGCGGCGCTCTCCAGTGGCTGGCGCTCTAGGCAGCTGCCTAAAGCTGCCTAGTGGTAGCGCCGGCCCTGCTCATGGGACTTTTGGGAGCCAATGAGTGACCTTCTATCACTGTGCAACTTTTATATTAACAGACGCTTTCCAGTTGGTCTGAAAACATCAGATGCTTCCTAGTCTAAAAAAGAAGTCAGAAGTCGGATCCGATTTGCATTGTGAGCGCAAGAGATGCAAGCCATTACATTGACCTAGTTCCGGGAAAAAGATGCAAATTTTAATGTCTGAGATTGTGCTTCTTTTTCCCAAAAGTTAAAATCGGCTCTCATTACGTCCCGGCCATTGTGGGTTTAAAAAAAACAAAAAAACAGTTTAAGTAGCCTTTTCCCAACAGTTGGCATGAACCTACTGATATCTGATTTTTCTGAATACTCAGTACAGGAAATAGTCTACTAATGTGTATGTTGCTGGCAAAACCTGGTCTTATATGAGAGTCTAAAATAACTGAAAAGGAATGGGAAAAGTCACTGTTTAATATATGTTTTACGCATGCTCTGGTGATTTCATTAGGAGATTGTTCAAATGAACAACTTGGACAATCATCAGAATCCAAAAATGCTGTATATTTTGGTAAATCAACATTTTTGGCAACGTCTTGGGAACAATAAACCATCTTGTTCTCTATTTTACAGTATTTCATTGGTTAGCTTGTTTCACTCAATCTCCAGAACCTGACTGACTTTTTACTTTTCCTTTCAACTGTTTGATTGGTCCATCTCTCCATCTCCTCAGACAGGTTCTCAACAACTTTTGCATGCCCCTTTTTATGCTCTTGTACCTTGGCATGAAGTTTAATATCTTTATCACAAGCCACTGCTTCAGCTCTATAAGGTGTTTCTCAGTATTTGGCACAAAGGCCTGTTTTAACTCTTGCTTCTCTTGTAGACATTTTTCATATACTTGGAAAGGGTTCAGTATGAAAAGCCGGTGGTCGGGATGTTGGCAGTCAGTATCCCGACGCCGACATCCCGATCGCGGCAATGCCAACAAGTGTGCGCAGGGTACCATAACCACCCTCCCTAACCCTCCCTGTCCACTACCTAACTCTAACCTCCTCTATTGGTGCCTAACCCTAACCTCCCCCTGTGGTGCCTAAACCTAACCCCCCCTTCCCGCAGCCTAAATCTAACCCTCCCCCTTAGTGCCTAACCCTAACATCCCCTCTTTGCAGACTAACCCTAACCTCCCCCACCCTGCATCCTAATCGTAACCCACTCAGAGTGTACCTAACCCTAACCCCCCCCCCCCCCCACACACACACACTGGAGTGTGCCTAAACCTAATCCCCCCTCCCACACGCAAAACCTAACCCGGCAGTTGATACTTACCTTCAGGATCCTGACTGTCGGGATATCGTCGTCGGGATCCTGATGTGTTCGGGATGTCAGTGTCGGTATTCCGGTGTCGGTATTTAAGCTTTTTGGATCCCTACTGCCAGGATCCTGAACTCATACCCTTGAAACCACTGTTGGATATTTCTTGTACATTTAGCATCATTGCAGAGCCGTAACTGGCTGCCGCAATGTGTAAAAAATGGGACTGGCTGCAGCAATGTGTAAAATGGGACTGGCTGCCGCAATGTGTAAAAAATGGGACTGGCTGCAGCAATGTGTAAAATGGGACTGGCTGCCGCAATGTGTAAAAAATGGGACTGGCTGCAGCAATGCGTAAAATGGGGTCCTGGCTGCCGCAATGTGTAAAAAATGGGACTGGCTGCAGCAATGTGTAAAATGGGACTGGCTGCCGCAATGTGTAAAAAATGGGACTGGCTGCAGCAATGTGTAAAATGGGACTGGCTGCCGCAATGTGTAAAAAATGGGACTGGCTGCAGCAATGCGTAAAATGGGGTCCTGGCTGCCGCAATGTGTAAAAAATGGGACTGGCTGCAGCAATGTGTAAAATGGGACTGGCTGCCGCAATGTGTAAAATGGGACTGGCTGCCGCAATGTGTAAAAAATGGGACTGGCTGCAGCAATGTGTAAAATGGGGTCCTGGCTGCCGCAATGTGTAAAATGGGACTGGCTGCCGCAATGTGTAAAATGGGACTGGCTGCCGCAATGTGTAAAAAATGGGACTGGCTGCCGCAATGTGTAAAAAAGGGGGACTGGCTGCCGCAATGTGTAAAATGGGACTGGCTGCCGCAATGTGTAAAAAATGGGACTGGCTGCCGCAATGTGTAAAAAAGGGGGACTGGCTGCCGCAATGTGTAAAATGGGACTGGCTGCCACAATGTGTAAAAAATGGGACTGGCTGCCGCAATGTGTAAAAAATGGGGACTGGCTGCCGCAATGTGTAAAATGGGGTCCTGGCTGCCGCAATGTGTAAAATGGGACTGGCTGCCGCAATGTGTAAAAAGGGTCTATCTGCCGCAATGTGTAAAAAGGGGGACTGGCTGCCGTAATGTGTAAAAAGGGGGACTGGCTGCCGCAATGTGTATAAAGGGGGACACCGTCTGCCGTAATGTGTAAAAACGGGGACGCTGTCTGCTGTAATTGTAAAAAAGGGACGCTGTCTGCCGCAATGTGTAAAAAGAAGGACCGGCTGCCGCAATGTGTTAAAAGGGAGACTGGCTGCTGTAATGTGTAAAAAGGGGGACTGGCTGCCGCAATGTGTTTAAAAAGGGTCTATCTGCCACAATGTGTAAAAAGGGGGCCTGGCTGCCGCAATGTGTAAGAAAGGGTCCTGGCTGCCGCAATGTGTAAAAAGGGAGACTGGTTGCCGCAATGTGTAAAAAGGGGGACTGGCTGCCGCAATGTGTAAAAAGGGGGACACTGTCTGCTGTAATGTATAAAAGGGGCTCTACCTGGTGTAGTGGCGCTACTGTGCAGCGTAATTTGAATAATGTAGACTACTGTGCACCATAGTATGAATTGCTATTATTTTGTGGCCACGCCCCTTCCCCGTGAAGCCACGCCCCTAGAAATTTTTTGCGCGCCTACGGCGCGCACTGCCCCTATCTTACATGGGGGGGGGGCGCCACTGTCGTTTCTTGCACACAGCGCTAAAATGCCTAGTTACGGCACTGCATCATTGAGAGGGTATCTGTCAACATTTTTGTTTTAGCATTACTCTCTTTTGTCTACTCAATGTGTATCTGTAGCAAGTGAAGGGATATTTATTTTTGGGGAAAGTCTCAGTTAATTTAACAACATTTTAGTTTTTGTTTTCAGGTAAATGATCTTTCTGCACTTCACACTCAATAAGAGTCTCTATTAGCATCATAGTTTAATAATGTAAATCCACTTTCTCTTGTGTGTGTTCCTTATACCCCTGATGTCCCTATATATATATTTTAGGCCAACCATGCATTTTTGGTTCAAAACATCTTGAACTTTTTCTTGCTGACTTTGCAGAAAACCTTCTTTAAGCGCCTTTATTTTGCATTCTTTTCAATACAGATATGGTTTTAAAATCTATGCTTCAAGCTCCATTTATCTTTTCATCTTATACATTGGCATGTTTAAGAAAGTGGTCACTCTGTAAAACTTTAATATTTTTGTTGTTGCACTGATATTTCTTCATAAAACTTCCCAAGCATTATGTCAAACAAACAACCCAAAATTATGTCATGCAGAATTTGGTTCATATGATCAGTTTACTCCAGGCAGATACAGCACCACATTTTTGTACTGACCAGAAATCTTTTTAGATTGTTTCCATTTGGACTTTAAAGGGTAAATGTAAAAGGATGTGAGAAGCCGGAGGTGCGGGAGTTTGTGTGAGAATGCCAATATTTTTAAAATGGCATTCGTGTACATGGCAAAACTGGTCACCTCACAGCTGAGCGGGCAAATTCAAATGCCCACCTAGCTTGGTGTCCTGACCGACATGCCGAGCGGTAAGTATGTCTACTTACCTGGATCGGCTGCTTGTCGGCATGACAGTGGGTCCGCAGACGTGTCAGTCAAATCATGTGTGTATCCAGCTTTGCAATACATGGACCAGGTTGCTTTACGTTTCTGCAGCAGCAGTCATTGTTTAGTACCCAAATAAGCAGCAGGGCAGCTACACTCAAATGTGTGGTGCTGTTGTTGGAAGTGGGAAAGTCATGATGGTTTAAGTGAGGAAAAGCAAATGAGGGAAGAAGGCCCTGCTCATGAGAGCTTACAATCTAAAGGGAAGGAGAGAGACAGTAAGCAAGGAGTATGGAGCGCTAGTACTTAAAACATTTAAAATTACATTCCATTCAAATTCATCATTTTTTATAAACAGTTTTGATGTCAAAGCATTAAAAGCCATAAAGCTAAATTATTTGATCAATTAAAATATATATGGTGGACGTTGAGATGCAGTTTTGCTGGTTTTTGCTAACAAAAAATAACTATCCAAATCAATGAATAGAGACATAATCACAGACAAATTAGGACTGCACTCACCATAGAAACTGGTACTGGTTCATTAATGTATCTTTCATGGCAGTTTTGTTATAATTGGTTATACTTAAATCTTGTACAACTTGGGTGTAAGATTAACAGAGAGGTTTGGTTTGGTTCCGCACAGGAAGGTTATTATAGCGATGAACATGGGTTTGTACAGAAATTGTAGAAAACTGTTCAACTAACCAACAATACTAAGCTTAGAGATCCTTAGAGAAGGTATCTAATAATTATTATAGGTTGGTGGTGCTCCCAGAGTCAGTAATAATTGGATAGGGAGGAGAAAAAAGAAAGACTCTGTGTTGGGGCACACTTTGAAATTTATAAATTTATTAAAACTTGACTTTTAATTTAGTATCGCATAAAAAAGGGGAAAGTTTGATACAGAAAAATGTTCAAATACACAAAATATACATATAATAATAACAATCTACACAAAAATATTTGTTGAAATGTATAAAGTATACAAATAAAGTAATTGATGAATTCCACACAGGGAGAAAAAAGATAATACATTTGTTATGAGTCAAACTTAATTAACAAAAATCATTAACAAAAATCAGGATAGGCCTGATAGAAAATTAGGAGCACCTATTGGTGAAAAATATGTAGAAAACAATTATATGCCTGAGTTGATCAAGATAATGGGTACAAATAAATGACATTCAAGTATAATCACAGTGGTAGTAATTGTAGGTTATTAGAGATCTATTGACCTATTTGATCTAGATGGAAGGCACAAATAAATATAATTGTAATATAATTCATAATTGAAATATCAATTAACTGATGGTGGTCCCCTGGTAGAAGCTCTGTTTGCTACAGAAAAGATCCTAATGTAAAAGGACGTTTGTAAGAATTTGATACCAAACGACATTCATAGAAAAACAAAAATTGCCAAAAAGAATTATTAATAATCTAAGGTTATCAGGAGAGTAGCCAAAATGTAGATACAGACTTTGAAAGTTCAGAAGTTGCTCTAACACTTCTGCTGTTTGTGATCAGAGGTTAAATCTTTACTGCACCTGATATTCCCAAGTGGTCACCCAACTGGGTACTAATCAGGCTTATCAACGCTTAGCTTCCAAGATCGGGTAAGATTGGGCGTTTCCGCTGAAATATGGCAGTAATTGAAACACTAGGACACAAATGAGAGACTGTCATAGAGGATGAGCAACAAGAGTACTTCTGCTGTCCAGTTAGTAGCGCAGATTCTCTGTTACTGCGGGCATTGCAGAGAGTGGTCTCGCATCTGGATGAGAGTGTACAGAAATATAGATGAGATAAGTAGAAAATAGGGAGGGGACCCCACCTTCTGCTGTCCACTGTCTTATGAATTATAGCGGACAGTGGATGAGAGAGGTAGGTTAGGCTCACCTATTGAAAAGTGAAGGGTTGAAGGTAATATGGTGTAATCACAAAAAGTCAAAGTATGACAGGCTACTATGCTGAGTCAAAGGACCATTATACAAAAATTATTAATGAGAAAAAGAACGTGAGTTAGGCTACATAATGATAGTTATGAAGCACCTGGGTAGCGGAGTAGCCCTTGATATAGTGCTAATAAATGGCATGCACAAATTACAAATAAATAGGCTTAGAAGCAGGTGGTACGAGGTCCTGCTATGCATGAAAAAGTGCTAAAAAACATATGCATTTTAGGAGAAAGAAAAGATAGTCTTAGGGCAATTTGAGAAAAAAATGATTAAGAATTAAGGATCAAGTTAGCAAACAAAGAAAAGAAAGAATTTGTTATATATATATTAGTTAAATAACTTATTAATAATACAAAGAGTCCCAATGGGCACATACAATACCAGGGGATACCATAGAGTGATCTGAACTATGAAGAGTTCAGCATCACTGAGCACAGACGGACCGTTTCACCAAGGTGGCTTGGTCACTGTGTCAGGGCATTAGGGAAAGCTGCCGTATTTAAGGTAAAAGGGGGAAGGGACAGAGGAGGCTTGGCGTCATTCTGAATATTGATTGGTTAGAGACCGGAAGTCCATAGTGACGTCAGCCCCGTTTTAGAGGAAATGTACTGATAGGTAACTTGGATGTCTAAAGTCTATTCTTGCAATCAATATGTAAAATCATATAGAGGTAGCTGACATGCAGTCAGACCATTCAAATGGTCTGCGTTAGTGATCCCGCAATCGCGTCTGGCCGGAAGTCCCGTCTTTGGCCGGAAGTCTCGCGATCGCGTCTGTCCGGAAGTTGCGTCTAGCCGGGAGTGACGTCTAACCGGAAGTCGCTTCTTCGGTTTCACTGGTGATCTTGAGTTGCTAGGTAACCGTTGCTTGGTAACCAGGTTCACATAGTGATTTCTGTCAGAGGCTAGCAGCGGTGCGATGCGTTCGTACTGGTTAATAGGTCATCAGGTTGCCATAGCATACATTAATATAACAAATCCTCAGGGCTTTATTCATTTGTGGATCACTTAGGATGTGGCTTTTTGTCCAT
This sequence comes from Pseudophryne corroboree, assembly GCF_028390025.1. NCBI lineage: Eukaryota > Metazoa > Chordata > Amphibia > Anura > Myobatrachidae > Pseudophryne > Pseudophryne corroboree. The sequence continues at coordinate 349,082,377 of NC_086448.1, read as the reverse complement.
TCTGTCAGCACTATAACCTCATGCAATGAAAGCCCCCTTTTACCTTAAATACGGCAGCTTTTCCTAATGCCCTGACACAGTGAACAAGCCACCCTGGTGAAACGCTCCGTCTGTGCTCAGTGATGCTGAACTCTTCATAGTTCAGATCACTCTATGGTATCCCCTGGTATTGTATGTGCCCATTGGGACTCTTTGTATTATTAATAAGTTATTTAACTAATATATATATATATATATATAACAAATTCTTTCTTTTCTTTGTTTGCTAACTTGATCCTTAATTCTTAATCATTTTTTTCTCAAATTGCCCTAAGACTATCTTTTCTTTCTCCTAAAATGCATATGTTTTTTAGCACTTTTTCATGCATAGCAGGACCTCGTACCACCTGCTTCTAAGCCTATTTATTTGTAATTTGTGCATGCCATTTATTAGCACTATATCAAGGGCTACTCCGCTACCCAGGTGCTTCATAACTATCATTATGTAGCCTAACTCACGTTCTTTTTCTCATTAATAATTTTTGTATAATGGTCCTTTGACTCAGCATAGTAGCCTGTCATACTTTGACTTTTTGTGATTACACCATATTACCTTCAACCCTTCACTTTTCAATAGGTGAGCCTAACCTACCTCTCTCATCCACTGTCCGCTATAATTCATAAGACAGTGGACAGCAGAAGGTGGGGTCCCCTCCCTATTTTCTACTTATCTCATCTACATTTCTGTACCCTCTCATCCAGTTGCGAGACCACTCTCTGCAATGCCCGCAGTAACAGAGAATCTGCGCTACTAACTGGACAGCAGAAGTACTCTTGTTGCTCATCCTCTATGACACTCTCTCATTTGTGTCCTAGTGTTTCAATTACTGCCATATTTCAGCGGAAACGCCCAATCTTACCCGATCTTGGAAGCTAAGCGTTGATAAGCCTGATTAGTACCCAGTTGGGTGACCACTTGGGAATATCAGGTGCAGTAAAGATTTAACCTCTGATCACAAACAGCAGAAGTGTTAGAGCAACTTCTGAACTTTCAAAGTCTGTATCTACATTTTGGCTACTCTCCTGATAACCTTAGATTATTAATAATTCTTTTTGGCCATTTTTTGTTTTTCTATGAATGTCGTTTGGTATCAAATTCTTACAAACGTCCTTTTACATTAGGATCTTTTCTGTAGCAAACAGAGCTTCTACCAGGGGACCACCATCAGTTAATTGATATTTCAATTATGAATTATATTACAATTATATTTATTTGTGCCTTCCATCTAGATCAAATAGGTCAATAGATCTCTAATAACCTACAATTACTACCACTGTGATTATACTTGAATGTCATTTACTTGTACCCATTATCTTGATCAACTCAGGCATATAATTGTTTTCTACATATTTTTCACCAATAGGTGCTCCTAATTTTCTATCAGGCCTATCCTGATCTTTGTTAATGATTTTTGTTAATTAAGTTTGACTCATAACAAATTTATTATCTTTTTTCTCCCTGTGTGGAATTCATCAATTACTTTATTTGTATACTTTATACATTTCAACAAATATTTTTGTGTAGATTGTTACTATTATATGTATATTTTGTGTATTTGAACAACTTGGGTATATCCAGTTGCATGTACAGAGTAACATACCTGTCAGCCACACCCCCAAGGCAACTGCAGTGCTTTTAAAGATGGTCACAGTACTCACAACAGGATATGGCTATGCCCCCAAACACCTGCCGATGCCCCCATGGCCCAAAAAAATCTTCTGGCTATACTGGTTGTTAAAAAATCTGTCTCTTCAGACCACATTTGTTTACAAAAACAAAAGATAAGAACAGATTTGCATGTGTTAGAATAAGAGAAAACAAATGTGCGCTTGCCAATTTTACAGAAAAGGAAGAGATTTCTATATACAACACTCTATAGTGAGTCACAAATGTTTAAAATCTTGTACTGTGTCTGTAAATTCATAGCAATTGCTGCTATGTGCATAGTTTGTTGATATTTCTTTCAAACTCAGCGGGGCTGATGCAAGTAGAATGGAAGTCAGTTGTATTTGGTTTTACATTGCATGCATGGAAAACAATGCAAATTTTTGCCCATAAAGTACAGTATGCATGGTTTATTAAATCTCTAGGGGCGGACCTCCTCCATATGCTTAGTTTCATAGCATACCTCCCAACTGCACCTAACACTCAGTTACATGTTGTACCCTGTTCTTCCTGTTTCCAGTAGTTCCTGCTCATGCCAGATCATACATTAGGCCATCCAGGTTTCACATATCTCATACAGACTCCAGTCCAGTCCAAATCTACTAGCTGATGTAACTTTTGGGAGGAGGATTTCTGCTTGTAGCACTAATCCCGATCTTTCCTTTCTGCATAGTTTTATAATCACCTTTACATTGAGAGACGTGTTTTCTTTCTGTTATCAATGTTGCTATTCCAAGGGTTTTGGGTACACAATATTTTTGTCTTCCCACCTCCATTTTTCTCATTTATTTTAGTTTTCATCCAAATCACCCAGATCAGGCTCCCTGTGTCAAAATTCTGTCTGGCGTACACCAAAGTGAGGTCTATACAGGACCTCAACCCTTTAGTATGGCTTCTTGGACCCAATGTTATCACTATGTGAAGTTTTCATCCAAAACCATCCAGTGGAAAGCCCAGAACAGGTTCACTGGGTCACAGTTCTACCTGGCGAACACTAACAGGATGTCCAATCAGGACACCAACCTCCTAGTATGTCTCCTGGGATCCAATGTTACCACTCTGAAGTTTTCATCCAAATCCTTCCAGTGGAAGGCCTACAACAGGCTCCCTTGGTCATATTTCTGCCCAGCATACAGCAACCGGAGGTCCGACTTGGACCTCAACTAGAGATGAGCGCCTGAAATTTTTCGGGTTTTGTGTTTTGGTTTTGGGTTCGGTTCCGCGGCCGTGTTTTGGGTTCGAACGCGTTTTGGCAAAACCTCACCGAATTTTTTTTGTCGGATTCGGGTGTGTTTTGGATTCGGGTGTTTTTTTCAAAAAACACTAAAAAACAGCTTAAATCATAGAATTTGGGGGTCATTTTGATCCCAAAGTATTATTAACCTCAAAAACCATAATTTACACTCATTTTCAGTCTATTCTGAATACCTCACACCTCACAATATTATTTTTAGTCCTAAAATTTGCACCGAGGTCGCTGTGTGAGTAAGATAAGCGACCCTAGTGGCCGACACAAACACCGGGCCCATCTAGGAGTGGCACTGCAGTGTCACGCAGGATGTCCCTTCCAAAAAACCCTCCCCAAACAGCACATGACGCAAAGAAAAAAAGAGGCGCAATGAGGTAGCTGTGTGAGTAAGATTAGCGACCCTAGTGGCCGACACAAACACCGGGCCCATCTAGGAGTGGCACTGCAGTGTCACGCAGGATGGCCCTTCCAAAAAACCCTCCCCAAACAGCACATGACGCAAAGAAAAAAAGAGGCGCAATGAGGTAGCTGTGTGAGTAAGATTAGCGACCCTAGTGGCCGACACAAACACCGGGCCCATCTAGGAGTGGCACTGCAGTGTCACGCAGGATGTCCCTTCCAAAAAACCCTCCCCAAACAGCACATGACGCAAAGAAAAAAAGAGGCGCAATGAGGTAGCTGACTGTGTGAGTAAGATTAGCGACCCTAGTGGCCGACACAAACACCGGGCCCATCTAGGAGTGGCACTGCAGTGTCACGCAGGATGTCCCTTCCAAAAAACCCTCCCCAATCAGCACATGATGCAAAGAAAAAGAAAAGAAAAAAGAGGTGCAAGATGGAATTGTCCTTGGGCCCTCCCACCCACCCTTATGTTGTATAAACAAAACAGGACATGCACACTTTAACCAACCCATCATTTCAGTGACAGGGTCTGCCACACGACTGTGACTGATATGACGGGTTGGTTTGGACCCCCCCCAAAAAAGAAGCAATTAATCTCTCCTTGCACAAACTGGCTCTACAGAGGCAAGATGTCCACCTCATCTTCACCCTCCGATATATCACCGTGTACATCCCCCTCCTCACAGATTATCAATTCGTCCCCACTGGAATCCACCATCTCAGCTCCCTGTGTACTTTGTGGAGGCAATTGCTGCTGGTCAATGTCTCCGCGGAGGAATTGATTATAATTCATTTTAATGAACATCATCTTCTCCACATTTTCTGGATGTAACCTCGTACGCCGATTGCTGACAAGGTGAGCGGCGGCACTAAACACTCTTTCGGAGTACACACTTGTGGGAGGGCAACTTAGGTAGAATAAAGCCAGTTTGTGCAAGGGCCTCCAAATTGCCTCTTTTTCCTGCCAGTATAAGTACGGACTGTGTGACGTGCCTACTTGGATGCGGTCACTCATATAATCCTCCACCATTCTATCAATGTTGAGAGAATCATATGCAGTGACAGTAGACGACATGTCCGTAATCGTTGTCAGGTCCTTCAGTCCGGACCAGATGTCAGCATCAGCAGTCGCTCCAGACTGCCCTGCATCACCGCCAGCGGGTGGGCTCGGAATTCTGAGCCTTTTCCTCGCACCCCCAGTTGCGGGAGAATGTGAAGGAGGAGATGTTGACAGGTCGCGTTCCGCTTGACTTGACAATTTTGTCACCAGCAGGTCTTTCAACCCCAGCAGACTTGTGTCTGCCGGAAAGAGAGATCCAAGGTAGGCTTTAAATCTAGGATCGAGCACGGTGGCCAAAATGTAGTGCTCTGATTTCCACAGATTGACCACCCGTGAATCCTTGTTAAGCGAATTAAGGGCTGCATCCACAAGTCCCACATGCCTAGCGGAATCGCTCCCTTTTAGCTCCTTCTTCAATGCCTCCAGCTTCTTCTGCAAAAGCCTGATGAGGGGAATGACCTGACTCAGGCTGGCAGTGTCTGAACTGACTTCACGTGTGGCAAGTTCAAAGGGCATCAGAACCTTGCACAACGTTGAAATCATTCTCCACTGCACTTGAGACAGGTGCATTCCACCTCCTATATCGTGCTCAATTGTATAGGCTTGAATGGCCTTTTGCTGCTCCTCCAACCTCTGAAGCATATAGAGGGTTGAATTCCACCTCGTTACCACTTCTTGCTTCAGATGATGGCAGGGCAGGTTCAGTAGTTTTTGGTGGTGCTCCAGTCTTCTGTACGTGGTGCCTGTACGCCGAAAGTGTCCCGCAATTCTTCTGGCCACCGACAGCATCTCTTGCACGCCCCTGTCGTTTTTTAAAAAATTCTGCACCACCAAATTCAAGGTATGTGCAAAACATGGGACGTGCTGGAATTTGCCCATATTTAATGCACACACAATATTGCTGGCGTTGTCCGATGCCACAAATCCACAGGAGAGTCCAATTGGGGTAAGCCATTCCGCGATGATCTTCCTCAGTTGCCGTAAGAGGTTTTCAGCTGTGTGCGTATTCTGGAAACCGGTGATACAAAGCGTAGCCTGCCTAGGAAAGAGTTGGCATTTGCGAGATGCTGCTACTGGTGCCGCCGCTGCTGTTCTTGCGGCGGGAGTCCATACATCTACCCAGTGGGCTGTCACAGTCATATAGTCCTGACCCTGCCCTGCTCCACTTGTCCACATGTTCGTGGTTAAGTGGACATTGGGTACAGCTGCATTTTTTAGGACACTGGTGACTCTTTTTCTGAGGTCTGTGTACATTTTCGGTATCGCCTGCCTAGAGAAATGGAACCTAGATGGTATTTGGTACCGGGGACACAGTACCTCCAACAAGTCTCTAGTTGGCTCTGCAGTAATGATGGATACCGGAACCACGTTTCTCACCACCCAGGATGCCAAGGCCTCAGTTATCCGCTTTGCAGTAGGATGACTGCTGTGATATTTCATCTTCCTCGCAAAGGACTGTTGAACAGTCAATTGCTTACTGGAAGTAGTACAAGTGGGCTTACGACTTCCCCTCTGGGATGACCATCGACTCCCAGCGGCAACAACAGCAGCGCCAGCAGCAGTAGGCGTTACACGCAAGGATGCATCGGAGGAATCCCAGGCAGGAGAGGACTCGTCAGAATTGCCAGTGACATGGCCTGCAGGACTATTGGCATTCCTGGGGAAGGAGGAAATTGACACTGAGGGAGTTGGTGGGGTGGTTTGCGTGAGCTTGGTTACAAGAGGAAGGGATTTACTGGTCAGTGGACTGCTTCCGCTGTCACCCAAAGTTTTTGAACTTGTCACTGACTTATTATGAATGCGCTGCAGGTGACGTATAAGGGAGGATGTTCCGAGGTGGTTAACGTCCTTACCCCTACTTATTACAGCTTGACAAAGGGAACACACGGCTTGACACCTGTTGTCCGCATTTCTGGTGAAATACCTCCACACCGAAGAGCTGATTTTTTGGGTATTTTCACCTGGCATGTCAACGGCCATATTCCTCCCACGGACAACAGGTGTCTCCCCGGGTGCCTGACTTAAACAAACCACCTCACCATCAGAATCCTCCTGGTCAATTTCCTCCCCAGCGCCAGCAACACCCATATCCTCCTCATCCTGGTGTACTTCAACACTGACATCTTCAATCTGACTATCAGGAACTGGACTGCGGGTGCTCCTTCCAGAACTTGCAGGGGGCGTGCAAATGGTGGAAGGCGCATGCTCTTCACGTCCAGTGTTGGGAAGGTCAGGCATCGCAACCGACACAATTGGACTCTCCTTGTGGATTTGGGATTTCGAAGAATGCACAGTTCTTTGCTGTGCTGCTTTTGCCAGCTTGAGTCTTTTCATTTTTCTAGCGAGAGGCTGAGTGCTTCCATCCTCATGTGAAGCTGAACCACTAGCCATGAACATAGGCCAGGGCCTCAGCCGTTCCTTGCCACTCCGTGTGGTAAATGGCATATTGGCAAGTTTACGCTTCTCCTCCGACAATTTTATTTTAGGTTTTGGAGTCCTTTTTTTTCTGATATTTGGTGTTTTGGATTTGACATGCTCTGTACTATGACATTGGGCATCGGCCTTGGCAGACGACGTTGCTGGCATTTCATCGTCTCGGCCATGACTAGTGGCAGCAGCTTCAGCACGAGGTGGAAGTGGATCTTGATCTTTCCCTAATTTTGGAACCTCAACATTTTTGTTCTCCATATTTTAATAGGCACAACTAAAAGGCACCTCAGGTAAACAATGGAGATGGATACTAGTATACAATTATGGACTGCCTGCCGACTGCAGACACAGAGGTAGCCACAGCCGTGAACTACCGTACTGTACTGTGTCTGCAGCTAATATAGACTGGTTGATAAAGAGAAGATGTCTATGTAACTATGTATGTATAAAGAAGACTGAAAAAAATCCACGGTTAGGTGGTATACAATTATGGACGGACTGCCTGCCGAGTGCAGACACAGAGGTAGCCACAGCCGTGAACTACCGTACTGTACTGTGTCTGCAGCTAATATAGACTGGTTGATAAAGAGAAGATGTCTATGTAACTATGTATGTATAAAGAAGAATGAAAAAAAACCACGGTTAGGTGGTATACAATTATGGACGGACTGCCTGCCGAGTGCAGACACAGAGGTAGCCACAGCCGTGAACTACCGTACTGTACTGTGTCTGCAGCTAATATAGACTGGTTGATAAAGAGAAGATGTCTATGTAACTATGTATGTATAAAGAAGAATGAAAAAAATCCACGGTTAGGTGGTATTACAATTATGGACGGACTGCCTGCCGAGTGCAGAGACACAGAGGTAGCCACAGCCGTGAACTACCGTACTGTGTCTGCTGCGACTGGATGATAAATGATATAAAAAATATATATATATCACTACTGCAGCCGGACAGGTATATATTATATATTATATAATGACGGACCTGCTGGACACTGTCTGTCAGCAGAATGAGTTTTATTTTTATAGAATAAAAAAAAAAAACACACAAGTGAAGTCACACGACGAGTGTTTAACTTTTTCAGGCAATCACAATATAAGTATACTACTAACTATACTGGTGGTCAGTGTGGTCAGGTCACTGGTCAGTCACACTGGCAGTGGCACTCCTGCAGCAAAAGTGTGCACTGTTTAATTTTAATATAATATGTACTCCTGGCTCCTGCTATAACCTATAACTGGCACTGCAGTAGTGCTCCCCAGTCTCCCCCACAATTATAAGCTGTGTGAGCTGAGCAGTCAGACAGATATATAATATATATAGATGATGCAGCACACTGGCCTGAGCCTGAGCAGTGCACACAGATATGGTATGTGACTGACTGAGTCACTGTGTGTATCGCTTTTTTCAGGCAGAGAACGGATATATTAAATAAACTGCACTGTGTGTCTGGTGGTCACTCACTATATAATATATTATGTACTCCTGGCTCCTGCTATAACCTATAACTGGCACTGCAGTAGTGCTCCCCAGTCTCCCCCACAATTATAAGCTGTGTGAGCTGAGCAGTCAGACAGATATATATAATATTATATATAGATAATAGATGATGCAGCACACTGGCCTGAGCCTGAGCAGTGCACACAGATATGGTATGTGACTGACTGAGTCACTGTGTGTATCGCTTTTTTCAGGCAGAGAACGGATATATTAAATAAACTGCACTGTGTGTCTGGTGGTCACTCACTATATAATATATTATGTACTCCTGGCTCCTGCTATAACCTATAACTGGCACTGCAGTAGTGCTCCCCAGTCTCCCCCACAATTATAAGCTGTGTGAGCTGAGCAGTCAGACAGATATATATAATATTATATATAGATAATAGATGATGCAGCACACTGGCCTGAGCCTGAGCAGTGCACACAGATATGGTATGTGACTGACTGAGTCACTGTGTGTATCGCTTTTTTCAGGCAGAGAACGGATATATTAAATAAACTGCACTGTGTGTCTGGTGGTCACTCACTATATAATATATTATGTACTCCTGGCTCCTGCTATAACCTATAACTGGCACTGCAGTAGTGCTCCCCAGTCTCCCCCACAATTATAAGCTGTGTGAGCTGAGCAGTCAGACAGATATATATAATATTATATATAGATAATAGATGATGCAGCACACTGGCCTGAGCCTGAGCAGTGCACACAGATATGGTATGTGACTGAGTCACTGTGTGCTGTGTATCGCTTTTTTCAGGCAGAGAACGGATTATAAAGTAAACTGCACTGTCCTCACTAGTAAACTCTCTCCACTCAGTCTCTACACTTCTACAGTAACAGTACTCCTCCTAGTCAGCTCCAGTAAATCTCTCTCAGTCTCTTATAATCTAAATGGAGAGGACGCCAGCCACGTCCTCTCCCTATCAATCTCAATGCACGTGTGAAAATGGCGGCGACGCGCGGCTCCTTATATAGAATCCGAGTCTCGCGATAGAATCCGAGCCTCGCGAGAATCCGACAGCGTCATGATGACGTTCGGGCGCGCTCGGGTTAACCGAGCAAGGCGGGAAGATCCGAGTCGCTCGGACCCGTGAAAAAAAACATGAAGTTCTGGCGGGTTCGGATTCAGAGAAACCGAACCCGCTCATCTCTCAACCCCCTAGTACAGATGGAGCCACGCTAATCGTCTGTGCCTGTGCGCGCATATCGCCGCACCTGGGGTGCATGCGCATCCGTGACACACACGCGCCCCATTCACTAGAATGGGAGTGTCTCTGTGCACTCCCGCATGGCTAGGCGGACGGATCGCCTAGTCCTGCTGGGAGTGCACGTATGCGATGGAGCCACACTAGGTGAGTGCGGCTCCATCTGGATGTCATAAATAGTTTCTAGAAGTATATTTCTCAAAATAAACTTGCTACAGTATGTACAGACACAACGCTTACAGTTTTATTATATGCATAGATATATGAAACACAAACACACATACATTTTGTATATTTCACATACAGTATACACACACTTACACTTACTTTTTCTGCAGCAAGCAGAACAGGTTGCAGATGGGGAGGTGGGCGAGCACTTTGCATCATTAGCCCTTGCTTTACCACAGACTCACAAATTGCAGCATATGCTGCAAGGATGCAGCGCTTTGATCGTAATCCTAGGGCAAGTGTACAAAAGAAATTTGCCCAGTCAGGGTAGGGTTCTGCATGCTCAGAAACTCCCTGTGTGTGTGCCAGTGAGTACCAGTGTTCCTGCAAGAAATTAAGGCATGGATATCTATTTGAATCCCTGAGATTCTAAAATCAATGATAATGGATTACTTCATTAAATAATGTTATACTTTCTTTTAATAATATTACCTTCAGTGCCGCATATATTCTTTGTGAAGTGTTTGTCTTTAATTGCATTGCCTTCATCTTAGACAAAGCAGACTCATAAAGAAACGATATTAATAAATGAACACATGCTTGATATTCTCTTTTGGGAGACCTGCTCACATTTCACATAACAGCAAATCAATATTGTGTCTAGCAATGCAAAGTAAAGCATTTTAGAACAGCATCATGTTATAAGTGCTTTTAAAATAGGATTGTATTATTTATGTGACTTCTTGTAGGACATACGAGCTTGAGGGTGAAAGTTGGATTAATATTTCATAGTGAATTCCAAACCGATACAAAGGGTGAAGTGTTGTAACAAGTCTTGTTTTGTGATCTAATAGATTAACCATATAATAAGGTTATTTTATCCTTCTTTTACCAGAGTCTCTAATATTATCAAATAATGTTCAGATAAAGGCCAGTAAAACAAATGTAGTAAAGCACATATGAGCTATATGGGCTGGGTATGCTTCAGAGTTGCAGACCGTTGAATCAGAGTCGTACCCATCTCACTTGTGACTGAATGGGTATTACTGGGTGGCAATGGGGCTTTCTGAGGGCATGTTGTACTTTTGTAGGGCAGACTGGATCTGATTTCAACAAATGTCTTGTTCCCAGAATGCTGGTACAAGTCCTCAATGATAGTGGATGGCTATTTCTGCAAGTGGATGGATAGTTGCAAAGTAACCGCACGGATATGTGCTCTATAGGTACATTCTTATATTTCTTGTGTTATTATATACAGTATACTGTATATTTACATACTTGTAACATAACATTGTTAGCGCTTTTCACAAATAGTTTCAAATATTTTAGAAAAAAATATTCCAAAAACGGAAAAATCTACAATGGGACCCAAAGGTTTATGTAGATGTAAAATGAAAATCAGTGTTGGGGAAGATTTAGTAATTTGAACATTTTTCTTTACCATGGAGGAATGTACAAATGCTGCAAACAAGCCCTTAAAATCAATGAGTATGTCCAAATGAAGAAAACAGGGCATAAGGGTACCCTAAGCTGTTATTCCCTGCCCCAGGCACAGGTCACTTCATGGCAGAACAGTGCCAGGGGAACAGGAAGATTGTCTGTAAACAACTTTGTCTACAGTATGAGATTATTTAAATAGGACCAGCACACCCCTTACTTCAAGGAGCTTTTAACTCATCTAAAATGTAAACATTAATCAGCTCACAAAAAAGTTGAATACCGTCTCATCACTTATCAAATCAGGTACTCATCTATTCACGTCCATGAGTCTAATTCTAGTCCCAATTATGCAGCCACCTGGTTCTCATAACAAACAGACCATCCACCACGTTTCGTTAGAAGGTTTCATCAGGTTTGTTTGCCTTTTAAATCTTTGGCACTTTAAATCTAGTGGTTAAATCCTCCAAAAACATGTAGGTACTTGCAATTCTTAATTACATTTACCCCTCAGAATCTAAATGCCTTTTTATGCTCCACCGCTCTACTAAACTGATACAATGTGTACCCAGGAGAAATATGGTAGAAGTATCAATATATGTGACTATTTCTTTTAAGCCTTATTACGTGTCATAATTATCTTTCACATGGGCACGCTGTGTATGGACTCATGAGTGTGACTCTTAGAACAGATCATTTATTTCTAGCTCTACCAATTGTAGGAGAATCTGAACCAGGAAAATTGCCAAGCATTGCTTCAGTCATTTGCCTCCATATCATTACTATTGTAATGTTCCTAGAGATACTATTATATGTAAGCAGTGCCGTAATAGGATGGCATTGCGCCCCTTGCAGGGCATTCCCCCTGATCAAATTATGACATGCTGTCATGTTGAGGTGGGCAGGGCTACCCACTCTGGGAAGTACAGTACTGCCCAGAGCATAGTCATGGCACCCCAGTAAGCTGCACAGGCCTCAGTGTGCATTGCCTACAGCATCCGAAGGATGCCCTGGGGAGCGCTACAATAACAATACTGGCTGCATGGTGCTGTTACAGGCACCCTGCTAGCCAGTATCAAGGGCCATGGGGCAACAATGGTGCTGTCTCTAGAGTATTGTGTGATGGTACCACTGACTCACTCACCTTAGTTAAAACCCTGTATATAAGGGCTGATGCAAAGTGATCTTATACTGGTTTCTGCTGAATAAGTTATGCAACTTTGTTCTACACATGCCCAGAAAGAGAATGCATGTATATGTGCACTATGTAGACCTGCAGGCTTGTGCCTGGAAAGACCAGACATGGAAGGGAAGGCGTAGGCTAACCTAGACCAAGCACAGCAATAGTGTGTTTGTGTAATTACAAACTGAAACACATCAAGTGGTACCAATTAGTCTAATGAGCTCTGTGCTTTATGATGTGTTTTCATACAAATGCGGTAATTTGCAGCATAAGTGATAAATACCTGATACATAATCATTACTTTGCTCTGTGATCGCTGCTGATAACATTCACAGAACTTATCAGTATTTCTATGTCAGGTCATAGAGCTTTTGCTTGCTGTCATGTGCATAAAATCAGCAAAGTTGGCTAGGCTAACAAACAAGGTTGTAATGAGTGGGGAGGTGAAGAAGAGAAGTAGCCCTTTTAAATGTGGTTATTTACTCCCCTACATAAAGATACTGTATACTTACACTCAGACATTCTTAATGGGAACCCAGTGGTGGAATGAATCCTTTTTTTTGGCAATCGACACCTGTTTTGTTTTGGGCAACTACCACAGAAGATCCACATTGCCTAGTCTAATCATCAGCAGATCACATTTTAAGTGTAGCAACCAAACTCTGAGAAGCAAGGAAGATAAAGCCAACAATCCAATACCTAAATCAGTCACTTGGACATAGCCTACACTATAATGGCCTTATCAGATTTCTCTTCTTAGAATTTGATGACAGATAAGAACCACTTAGTCCTTCTAGTTTGCCCATGTATACGCACACAGACACTATGGTTAAATTTTGATGTGAGCCAATTAACCTGCCAGCAGGCCTAAAGGTTTCTGCAGGTGCATATTCACACCGCTAATGTTGGATAGTGCAGTTTTGGGTCCCATCAGTTGTTAGCATAGTACTTCACTGCTCCAAGAAATAGGAAGTTTGGGAAATATACTGTGTATCACTATATAAAAAAATTGCATGCATATATATAATCTGAAAAATCAAGGTTAAGTATACATGATCTTTCATTCAAGCAGAATTTCTTTTCTGGGATCTATGCAATAGCTTCCCTAATATTATTTGCTTTGAGTAAGTGCCAATCATGAAAACGTTAAACCTTGATTAATGGTTTATTAAATCAAGGAATCAGATAATCTTAGTAACTTTTTATGTGCCGCATATACAGATGAGGACCTAAGTTTAAGTTTAAAAAATGTTGTGGTTTGGCAGTGCAAGTGAAGAATTTTTTTGTGGAAGGCACTCAAGGATAAATACTTAACAGCACAGCTAATATTAACCATGGCTCATAATTACTAATTTCTCTGACGTCCTAAGTGGATGCTGGGGACTCCGTCAGGACCATGGGGAATAGCGGCTCCGCAGGAGACAGGGCACAAAAGTAAAAGCTTTAGGATCAGGTGGTGTGCACTGGCTCCTCCCCCTATGACCCTCCTCCAAGCCTCAGTTAGATCTTTGTGCCCGGCCGAGAAGGGTGCAATCTAGGTGGCTCTCCTAAAGAGCTGCTTAGAGTAAAAGTTTTGTTAGGTTTTTTATTTTCAGTGAGTCCTGCTGGCAACAGGCTCACTGCATCGAGGGACTTAGGGGAGAAGGAGTGAACTCACCTGCGTGCAGGATGGATTGGCTTCTTAGGCTACTGGACACCAGCTCCAGAGGGACGATCTCAGGTACAGCCTGGATGGGTCACCGGAGCCGCGCCGCCGACCCCCTTGCAGATGCTGAAGAGAGAAGAGGTCCAGAAATCGGCGGCTGAAGACTTCCCAGTCTTCTTAAGGTAGCGCACAGCACTGCAGCTGTGCGCCATTGCTCTCAGCACACTTCACACCAACGGTCACTGAGGGTGCAGGGCGCTTGGGGGGGCGCCCTGGGCAGCAATGAAAGTACCTATGCTGGCTAAAAATACATCACATATAGCCCCTGGGGCTATATGGATGTATTTAACCCCTGCCAGGTTGTCAGAAAAACGGGAGAAGAAGCCCGCCGAAAAGGGGGCGGGGCCTATTCTCCTCAGCACACAGCGCCATTTTCCCTCACAGAACTGCTGGTGGGAAGGCTCCCAGGCTCTCCCCTGCACTGCACTACAGAAACAGGGTTAAAACAGAGAGGGGGGGGGCATTTTTGTGGCGATATTATTACATATTAAGATGCTATAAGGGAAAACACTTATATAAGGTTGTCCCTGTAAAATTATAGCGTTTTGGTGTGTGCTGGCAAACTCTCCCTCTGTCTCCCCAAAGGGCTAGTGGGGTCCTGTCCTCTATCAGAGCATTCCCTGTGTGTGTGCTGTGTGTCGGTACGTGTGTGTCGACATGTATGAGGACGATGTTGGTGAGGAGACGGAGCAATTGCCTGTAATGGTGATGTCACTCTCTAGGGAGTCGACACCGGAATGGATGGCTTATTTAGGGAATTACGTGATAATGTCAACAAGCTGCAAGGTCGGTTGACGACATGAGACGGCCGGCAAACCAATTAGTACCTGTCCAGGCGTCTCAAACACCGTCAGGGGCTTTAAAACGCCCATTACCTCAGTCGGTCGACACAGACACGGACACTGACTCCAGTGTCGACGGTGAAGAAACAAACGTATTTTCCATTAGGGCCACACGTTACATGTTAAGGGCAATGAAGGAGGTGTTACATATTCTGATACTACAAGTACCACAAAAAAGGGTATTATGTGGGGTGTGAAAAAACTGCCTGTAGTTTTTCCTGAATCAGATAAATTAATTGAAGTGTGTGATGATGCGTGGGTTTCCCCCGATAGAAAATTAAAGGCGCTCACACGCTTATCAAAACAAGTGGCGTTACCGTCTCCAGATACGGCCGCCCTCAAGGAGCCAGCTAATAGGAGGCTGGAAAATATCCTAAAAAGTATATACACACATACTGGTGTTATACTGCGACCAGCGATCGCCTCAGCCTGGATGTGCAGCGCTGGGGTGGCTTGGTCGGATTCCCTGACTGAAAATATTGATACCCTTGACAGGGACAGTATTTTATTGACTATAGAGCATTTCTATATATACGAGATGCACAGAGGGATATTTGCACTCTGGCATCATGAGTAAGTGCGATGTCCATGTCTGCCAGAAGATGTTTATGGACACGACAGTGGTCAGGTGATGCAGATTCCAAACGGCACATGGAAGTATTGCCGTATAAAGGGGAGGAGTTATTTGGGGTCGGTCCATCGGACCTGGTGGCCACGGCAACAACTGGAAAATCCACCTTTTTACCCCAAGTCACATCTCAGCAGAAAAAGACACCGTCTTTTCAGCCTCAGTCCTTTCGTCCCCATAAGGGCAAGCGGGCAAAAGGCCAGTCATATCTGCCCAGGGGTAGAGGAACGGAAGAAGACTGCAGCAGGCAGCCCCTTCCCAGGAACAGAAGCCCTCCACCGCTTCTGCCAAGTCCTCAGCATGACGCTGGGGCCGTACAAGCGGACTCAGGTGCGGTGGGGGGGGTCGTCTCAAGAGTTTCAGCGCGCAGTGGGCTCACTCGCAAGTGGACCCCTGGATCCTACAAGTAGTATCCCAGGGGTACAGATTGGAAATTCGAGACGTCTTCCCCTCGCAGGTTCCTGAAATCTGCTTTACCAACGTCTCCCTCCGACAGGGAGGCATTATTGGAAACAATTCACAAGCTGTATTCCCAGCAGGTGATAATCAAAGTACCCCTCCTACAACAAGGAAAAGGGTATTATTCCACACTATTTGTGGTACTGAAGCCAGACGGCTCGGTGAGATCTATTCTAAATCTGAAATCTTTGAACACTTACATACAAAGGTTCAAATCAAGATGGAGTCACTCAGAGCAGTGATAGCGAACCAGGAAGAAGGGGACTATATGGTGTCCCTGGACATCAAGGATGCTTACCTCCATGTCCCAAATTGCCCTTCTCACCAAGGGTACCTCAGGTTCGTGGTACAGAACTGTCACTATCAGTTTCAGACGCTGCCGTTTAGATTGTCCACGGCACCCCGGGTCTTTACCAAGGTAATGGCCGAAATGATGATTCTTCTTCAAAGAAAAGGCGTCTTAATTATCCCTTACTTGGACGATCTCCTGATAAGGGCAAGGTCCAGAGAACAGTTGGAGGTCGGAGTAGCACTATCTCAAGTAGTTCTACGACAGCACGGGTGGATTCTAAATATTCCAAAATCGCAGCTGATTCCGACGACACGTCTGCTGTTACTAGGGATGATTCTGGACACAGTCCAGAAAAAGGTGTTTCTCCCGGAGGAGAAAGCCTGGGAGTTATCCGAGCTAGTTAGGAACCTCCTAGAACCAGGCCAAGTGTCAGTGCATCAATGCACAAGAGTCCTGGGAAAAATGGTGGCTTCTTACGAAGCGATTCCATTCGGCAGATTTCACGAAAGAATTTTTCAGTGGGATCTGCTGGACGAATGGTCCGGATCGCATCTTCAGATGCATCAGCGGATAATCCTGTCTCCAAGGACAAGGGTGTCTCTTCTGTGGTGGCTGCAGAGTGCTCATCTACTAGAGGGCAGCAGATTCGGCATTCAGGACTGGGTCCTGGTGACCACGGATGCCAGCCTGAGAGGCTGGGGAGCAGTCACACAGGGAAGAAATTTCCAAGAAGTGTGGTCAAGTCTGGAGACTTCTCTCCACATAAATATACTGGAGCTAAGGGCAATTTACAATGCTCTGAGCCTAGGAAGACCTCTGCTTCAAAGTCAACCGGTGCTGATCCAGTCGGACAACATCACGGCAGTCGCCCACGTAAACAGACAGGGCGGCACAAGAAGCAGGAGGGCAATGGCAGCAAGGATTCTTCGCTGGGCGAAAAATCATGTGATAACACTGTTAGCGGTGTTCATTCCGGGAGTGACAACTGGGAAGCAGACTTCCTCAGCAGGCACGACCTCCACCCGGGAGAGTGGAGACTTCATCTGGAAGTCTTCCACATGATTGTGAACCGTTGGGAAAGACCAAAGGTGGACTTGATGGCGTCCCGTCTGAACAAAAAACTGGACAGGTATTGCGCCAGGTCAAGAGACCCTCAGGCAATAGCTGGGACGCTCTGGTAACACCGTGGGTGTACCAGTCGGTGTATGTGTTCCCTCCTCTGCCTCTCATACCCAAGGTACTGAGAATTATAAGAAGGAGAGGAGTAAGAACTATACTCGTGGCTCCGGATTGGCCAAGAAGGACTTGGTACCCGGAACTTCAAGAGATACTAAGAAGGGACTTGCTTCAGCAAGGATCATGTCTGTTCCAAGACTTACCGCGGCTGCGTTTGACGGCATGGCGGTTGAACGCCGGATCCTAAGGGAAAAAGGCATTCCGGAAGAGGTCATCCCTACCCTGGTCAGAGCCAGGAAGGAGGTGACCACACAACATTATCACCGCATTTGGCGAAAATATGTTGCATGGTGTGAGGCCAGGAAGGCCCCCACGGAGGAATTTCAACTCGGTCGATTCCTACATTTCCTGCAAACAGGAGTGTCTATGTGCCTCAAATTGGGGTCCATTAAGGTTCAAATTTCGGCCCTGTCGAATTTCTTCCAGAAAGAATTGGCTTCAGTTCCTGAAGTCCAGAAGTTTGTCAAGGGAGTACTGCATATACAACCCCCTTTTGTGCCTCCAGTGGCACTGTGGGATCTCAACGTAGTTCTGGGATTCCTCAAATCACATTGGTTTAAACCGCTCAAATCTGTGGATTTGAAATATCTCACATGGAAAGTGACCATGCTGTTGGCCCTGGCCTCGGCCAGGCGAGTGTCAGAATTGGCGGCTTTGTCTCACAAAAGCCCATATCTGATTGTCCATTCGGACAGGGCAGAGCTGCGGACTCGTCCCCAGTTTCTCCCTAAGGTGGTGTCAGCGTTTCACCTGAACCAGCTTATTGTGGTACCTGCGGATACTAGGGACTTGGAGGACTCCAAGTTGCTAGATGTTGTCAGGGCCCTGAAAATATAGGTTTCCAGGACGGCTGGAGTCAGGAAAACTGACTTGCTGTTATCCTGTATGCACCCAACAAACTGGGTGCTCTTGCTTCTAAGCAGACGAT
The DNA here is from genome assembly GCF_028390025.1 of Pseudophryne corroboree. Lineage (NCBI taxonomy): Eukaryota > Metazoa > Chordata > Amphibia > Anura > Myobatrachidae > Pseudophryne > Pseudophryne corroboree. The sequence goes on along the minus strand of NC_086448.1, from coordinate 349,063,938 downwards.
TGCTAGTTGGATGTGTAGTACAATTCAGCTTGCACATTCTGTGGCAGGCCTGCCACAGCCAAAATATGTAAATGCCCATTCCACAAGGAAGGTGGGCTCATCTTGGGCGGCTGCCCGAGGGGTCTCGGCTTTACAACTTTGCCGAGCTGCTACTTGGTCAGGGGCACACCCTGGCTGAGGAGGACCTGGAGTTCTCTCACTCGGTGCTGCAGAGTCATCCGCACTCTCCCGCCCGTTTGGGAGCTTTGGTATAATCCCCATGGTCCTGACGGAGTCCCCAGCATCCACTTAGGACGTCAGAGAAAATAAGAATTTACTTACCGATAATTCTATTTCTCGTAGTCCGTAGTGGATGCTGGGCGCCCATCCCAAGTGCGGATTGTCTGCAATACTTGTACATAGTTATTGTTACAAAAATCGGGTTATTATTGTTGTGAGCCATCTTTTCAGAGGCTCCGCTGTTATCATGCTGTTAACTGGGTTCAGATCACAGGTTGTACAGTGTGATTGGTGTGGCTGGTATGAGTCTTACCCGGGATTCAAAATCCTTCCTTATTGTGTACGCTCGTCCGGGCACAGTATCCTAACTGAGGCTTGGAGGAGGGTCATAGGGGGAGGAGCCAGTGCACACCACCTGATCCTAAAGCTTTTACTTTTGTGCCCTGTCTCCTGCGGAGCCGCTATTCCCCATGGTCCTGACGGAGTCCCCAGCATCCACTACGGACTACGAGAAATAGAATTATCGGTAAGTAAATTCTTATTTTTGGAGATTTACTTGGCCATTTAGTTTGGTCAAAAGAACATATCTCAATGACTTTTTGCATTTATTTTTTTCTATACATTTCAGAACTACCGTACTGCTGAAAGTCATTTTGAAGAAAGAATTATTCTGTTTTAAGACAAAACTACGTTAAAAAAATGAGTTTGCATACGTATCTCTGAGGGCTATGGGAAATTTGTGCACGATGGACTGTAAATCTTACAGATAGGATTTTCAATTCTATATAAATGTGAGTAGTATGTGAACAAAGTGTGATGGAGGTGTATAAGACAAGTATCATGGAGAGAGGATGAAAAAAACACAAAGGAGTAATGCTTTGTCTGGGTCTAAGGTGGAGCAATGATCAAAGTGTGTAATGGAATGTTGTTAGGTGCACAGTATGTGCAGGTTTATTGGTTACATGTCACTGCTGAAGATCTTATACTGTAGGCACGGCCGGACTGCCCATCTGGCACTTCTGGCAAATGCCAGAAGGGCTGATGGGCTGGTGGGCCGGTCCTGTCATTCAGAGAGCCAGGAAGGCTCTCTGTTGTAGATGATACTCCACCCCACTTCCTGTCTCCAAGGAAATGGAGGTATGCCGTAAGTCCAAGCCTTCCTTTCCATGGAAGTGGGGGCGTGCTGTGAGTCCATGCCCCCCTTGACTCCCAGCACCCCCCCATCGCTAGTGCGTGTGTTGTACTTGCCATTGCCGAATTTGGACCCCAGATTCTATAACCCTGAATTAACCCAGGCACTGGGAGTGTCACTGCTTGTTCACAGCTGTGATCTGAGTTTCGAATGCTATCTGCCTATGCACAAGGACCTTTTCTCTACACCTGCACATTTTCCGTCCTCTCCTCATCTTTTCTGTTTTACTCAGATGTTCTCTCCTTTGTAAGTTTGTGTTACCTTTCACCTTGTCTTACATTATAAGCTATCGGACTCCAAGCACATGGCCTATCCTTTCCAGATTTTTTTTTTTTTTTCATCTTTCATGATGACCACCCATGATGGTGAATGCAGTATGGAATTTGTTAGCATTGGGATCCATTTTAATGCATCATTAATTATTAACCTTTGTCCACTCCATATTCCAAATGAATTTTAAAAAATAAATACCCCGTGTTACTTTTGTACATTTCGTTTACGTTGTATGCTGCCTTTCTGCACTCTGCCATGGTACTGTATGTCAGCAGGATGTATTATATTCTCTCTCTCTCTTCTGCAAGTTGCAATGGAATGAGAGACTATGAAATCTCCTGTGGTTATACGAGAACTGAATTGTTTTATTTAAATGCTAGGATTCCAGTCGGGTGTGTCCTGGCACTACTTAAGCCATGCATATTGCAAATATTACACCTTTGCTTTGGGGCCTAATTAAGACATTGAACCTCTAATTTTCATTCTTTGTATATTATGATTCACTATTTTTACTTTTAAATGTCTGTTGCAATAATATACTATACCATACAGTGTCAGTATACTATATAGCACATAAATCAATTTTAAAAAGTTGTCCATATTTTCAAAATTGCATTGGTTTGGATAATTTGACTTAATAATATTTAACCACTTTTAAAATAAAATTTTTGAGATTATCTACAGATCTATATAAATTATCCACTTTTGTGAAAAATGTTGTATTTTTAATGGCATTTAGAGAAAAAATTGTTTCATTTTAGTATTTTGATAAAGTATATGTTTCTATGCCATTTCTTATCATTTATATTATCTGATACTGGTCAGTAGTGGTTACCACACATTTTCAGTACTGTTTACCACACATTTCAAGGTAGTGTCCATCCAAATGCATATATTAAAATTAGAGTTGTGCGCCAGACCATTTTTGCTGATTTTGGTTCTAATTTGTCACCCAGTTTTGGTTTTGTATTCGGTTTTGTATTTTGGCCGTAACTGGTTTCAGTTTTCTCTTTTTTCTAAAAATTAACAAAAAACCCCCATCTAAAATCACATAAATTGGGCCTGTTTTATTCCTAGAGTATTATTAATCAGTGTGCTCTGTACAACAGTGAGCATGCGTAAAAGCATTCTGACCCTACACAGTGTGAGCTGAGCTGCCAGGTAAAAAAAGAGCACATAATGCAAAGAAAAAAAAGAGGTGCAATGAAGTCGCTGGATGACTAAGCTAAGCGATACAAGTGGACGGCACAAACACCTGGCCCCTTCTAGGAGTGTCACTGCAGTGTCAGACAAGATGGCAGTTTTAAAAACTAGGCCCCAAAAAACACATAATGCAAAGAAAAAAAAGAGGTGCAAGATGGAATTGTCCTTGGGTCCTCCCACCCACCCTTATGTTGTATAAACAGGACATGCAAACCAATCATTTCAGCGACAGGGTCTGCCACATGACTGTAGCTGAAATGATTGGTTTGTTTGGGCCCCCACCAAAAAAGAAGCAATTAATCTCTCCTTGCACAAACTGGCTCTACAGTGGCAAGATGTCATCCTCATCCTCAGATTCGCCCCCCCCCCCCCCTTCAGTGCTTACATCCTTATACTCACAGAAAAATAGTATTCAAGCAAACCACATCATTTAGGTGTCAGTGGACTGCTTACGCTATTACCCAAAGTTTCTGAACTTGACAATGACTTATGATGAATGCGCTGCAGGTGACGTACAAGGGAGGATGTTCCTAGGTGGTTAACATCCTTACCCCTACTTATTATGGATTGACAAAGGCAACAGATGGCTTGACACCTGTTGTCCGGATTTGTGGAGAAATAATTCCACACTGAAGAGGTGGCTTTTTTGGTATTTTGCCCAGGCATGACAATGGGCTTTTTCATCTCACGGCAAACAAATGTCTCCACTGGTGCCTTATTCAAATCCAACAAACCACTTCACTATCAGAATCCTCATCGTCAACTTCCTCCGCAGCGCCAGGTACACCCATATCCTCCTCATCCTGGTATACTTCTACAGTGACATCTTCAATCTCAATATCAGCAGCTGGACTGGCGGTGTTCCTACCAGCACTTGCAGAGGGTGTGCAAATGGTGGTAGGAGCCTCCTCTTCCCATACAGTGTTGTGAAGGTCAGGCCTAGACATTGCAACCGCAGACAGTGCCAGCACCCCTGTATTTTCACAACACCCCTATAATTTTACAGCATACAAGACACGGCCAGTGTACATTGATTTTCACAGCACCCTAGAATAATTACAGCATACAAGACAGGAGCATATCAAATAGAAAAAAATGTACAATTGCGCTTACACTGTTATATGAATACAAGGGGTACTGGTTGAGACCTTTCACACAATCGGATAGGGGAGAGAGTGGACCGTGGAGGAATTCAATCCCTTAAAATACTGTGTTACAAAAGAAAAGAAGCAATAGTGCAAAAACACCAAATACTAAGAAATGTTCTTTAATGTTCAGAATTTTGCACTCACAAATGAAGCTTTTTTTGAAGACATATCACACAACGCTGGTCCACGATTAAAAACGATTGTTGATTCCAATGATTCTTTCATAAATGAAGCCAAATTGTGAAGGACTAAAAATTAAAAAATTGTGTGAAAGGTCTCAACCAGTACCCCTTGTATTCATATAACAGTGTAAGCGCAATTGTACATTTTTTCTATTTGATATGCTCTTGTTGTTTTGGAAAAATTGGTGATTTTTTTCCTTAAAGTGTATATGCTGCTAAACCACACTGTTTGAGTCTGCGCAGACAGCACAAAATTTATACAGCATACAAGACAGGGCCAATGTACACTGATTTTCACTGCACCCTAGAATAATTACAGCATACAAGACAGGGCCAGTGTACATTGATTTTCACTGCACCCTAGAATAATTACAGCATACAAGACAGGACCAGTGTACATTGATTTTCACTGCACCCTAGAATAATTACAGCATACAAGACAGGACCAGTGTACATTGATTTTCACTGCACCCTAGAATAATTACATCATACAAGACAGGGCCAGTGTACATTGATTTTCACTGCACCCTAGAATAATTACAGCATACAAGACAGGGCCAGTGTACATTGATTTTCACCGCACCCCTGAATTTTTACAACATACAGGGTCAGTGTAATGTTATTTGAACAGCAAGACCCCTGTATTTTACAGCATACAGCAGTGTGCTTTTAATTTTTAACAACTGCACCCCTAAATTTTTGCAACATTCAGGGCCAACAGAACCCCTATATTTTACAGCATACAGGAGCAGTGTGCTTTTAATTTTTAACAACTGCACCTCTGAATTTTTACAACATACAGGACCAGCAGCACCCCTATATTTTAAAACATACAGGAGCAGTGTGTTTTTAATTTTTAACAACTGCACCGCTGAATTTTTATAGCATACAGGGCCAGTGTAATGTTATTTGAACAGCAACACCCCTATATTTTACAGCATACAGCAGTGTGCTTTTACTTTTTAACTGCACCCCTGAATTTTTACATATTGGGCCTGCAGCACCTCAATATTTTACAGCATACAGGAGCAGTGTGCTTTTTATTTTTAACAACTGCACCTCTGAATTTTTACAACATAGAGGGCCAGCAGCACCCCTATATTTTAAAGCATACAGGAGCAGTGTGCTTTTCATTTTTAACAACTGCACCCCAGAATTTTTACAACATACAGGGCCAGCAGCACCTCTATATTTTTTTAGCATACAGGAGGACAGCACCCTGTATAACACAGTGACAGCCATAACAGCAACACCCATGTATAGCTGCAGCACATAAAACACCAGTGACAGCCAGGACAGCACCCCTAACACAGCACAGGTACACCACAGTGATTGCAGCAGCACCCCTACAGAGCACACAGTAACACCACCCACAGAGAGAGACAGAGGTCTGTCTCCCTCATTCTCCAAGTCCGGAGTGAAAATGGCGGTGACGCGTGGCTATTTATATGGAATCCAAAACCTGTGAGATTCTGACAGCAGGATGATGATGTTTTGCCTCGTTCTGGTTTCCGAGTCTGGTGGGAAGTCCTGAGTCAGACTCGGATCTGGGCTCGGAGCATGAAGTTCTGGGGGGTTCGGTTCTCAGGGAACCGAATCCGCTCATCTTTAGTCAAAATTGACTAGAAATGTAAGGAAATTAATGTTATTGAGGTTAATAATACCCTAGGAACAAAAAAAGGCCCAAATTATGTGATTTTAGCTTTTTTGTCAACTTTTGGGAAAAACACAAAAACGAAAATGGATGACGAATTAGAACCAAACCCAGCAAAAATGTTCCGGTGCACATCTCTACTATATTCTTTGTCTACCTCATGTTTCTATACATGGCCGGAATGGTCATCCGGAAATTTGCCAGGCATTCTTAGACAGGGAATGGTTTTGAGGCCACACCCCGTGACTTGTGACATGTCCACGTGATGCCCTGCAACATGTACCCATTTTCCCTTTTTGAACGCAGGGACTAAAGTTTAGCCCCAGTCCATCCCTGTTTGTGATTTTAGTGCCATTTGGCTAGTACATGGGGCCCTTATAGATGTTGCTATGGTGCCTACAAATGCCTAGTAATGCCCCTGCTTCTATTCATCTGTCATTAAGTTAGCAAACTGTATGTCTAGCATTTTTGCACTGTTTAATAAATAAGCTATCATGCTTAAGGTCAGATTCAATTAGGCATGGTTTGATACAGAGCAAAGAGCTGTTCAAGTAGCCCTTTGTTTTGCACGGTAAATCAGCGGCTAACGTGCTTTAACCCATAGATTCCAGGATAAGTGCCCAAAGCTGTGGATTAACACATTTATGGCAGCCACAGTAAGGGCAGAAAGCCCTACTTAGCGCAAATTTATATTCAAGCCTCCTGAGAAACCCACGTTAAGTACAGGCTGCAGTTGAATTACCCCTTGCTACAAGCTCGTTATAATTATAGAGGGTAATGGATCCTTCTATAGTAACAATGCTATAGTCTTAAGAATTAAATATATGTTTAAATAAACATATTTCCTTCTCTAATGCACTGCCAGGAATGCTACAAGTAAATTGTCTGTTTGTGCAAATACTGTAAATGTACAGTAGCCTACTATAATTTTCATCTTCAACAACAAAAAAATGCATGGGTGTTTGCAAGGATGGACATGTAATTTTATAGGATAGAACAGTGGTTCCCAAACTGGGTGTCGAGACACCCTGGGGTGCCTCGGGACACTTGCAGGGGTGCCTTGGATTGCTGATCCAGGACCAGTTCAAATAATTTACAGTATGGTCAATGTAATAAACAAAACCAGCGCTGGTTGCTGCCAATCAGAGGCGGCTCCAGTGGTAGGCCTGCAGTGCAGTCCAAAGTTCAAATCGGGGAACCACACCAACTACCAGAGAGTCAGTTTGGGATGAAAGACAGTAGCAGTGGATCTCCTATTTGAACTTCCCCACCTCTGGCGCTCACTGCTGCCAATCATAAAATACGTGGACAAACAGAAGCTATTCTTGTTCCTCACTAAATAATTAAACATAAGAATGACATATAAACACAATTTACTTAATTTATTATATTTTCTAAATTTCTCAATAAGAAACTTTCGGCCTAGGGGTGCCGTGAAAATAATTTTGATACTCTAGGGTGCTGTGATTCAAAATATTTTAGGATCATCGGGATATACAATAATGACATACACATATTATAGACATATTAGCTGTGGTTACATGAACTCAGAAAAGATGGCCCTGGAGAGGTTAAAATCCATTGTCATGTTTTATATTTCTCTCTAATTAGATCTACAGAGGAAGAGAAGAGCACACGGGATCAGTAGGATTAACGGGGTGAGCGCAAAGAGTCCCCTTGCAGGCTCACTGTGCTCGCCACGCTGTGGGCTTGGTGGCTCGCTGTGCACACCACAGGTTCTATTCCCATTCTATGGGTGTTGTGGATACCCACAAGTGGGAATAGCACCTGTTAGCCGGGATTCCAGCTGTCTGCATTGTCAGTAGCCGGGATCCCGGCGTCGGCATCCTGACTGCCGTGATCCCGACAGTCGGCAATTGACTGAATACCGAGCACACACCTAGAAAGCAAAAAATGAAGAGAAATTGTCCATATCGGCATAACTGTGAATAAATGCTGAGTACACAGGGGAAGTATGTAAATATTTATTATTTACTCGAAAAGTCAAAGTCAGTGTTCAGTAAACAAGTTTTACTTTAAGGCCCATACACACTTGACGATAAAATGAGCGACGTCGTTCATTTCAGCCCTCATCAACGACGTCGCTCATTATATCGTCAAGTGTGTATGCATCCGACGACCAACGATGCGCGGCCCCGCGGGACGTTAACGACCCTCGCTTATCTGTGGAGCATGTATGCTCAATTTCCACTATGGTCGTTACCGACCAGAGACGTCGTTGAATGTGTATGGTGTCAACGACCAACGACCAAGCCACTGTTCACCAGCTCATTATTTTAATAAACTGTTCAGCTTGGATGCTTCAACGATGAATGGTCTTTGGTCGTTGGTTGTGTGTATGCTCATGTCGTTTGCTCAGCTGTTCAAGGGAAGTTCAGGGAAAGTCGTTAATGACGGTCGTTAACGACGTGTGCATCGTCAAGTGTGTATGGGCCTTTAGACTCAGTGGAATGTCACTCAAGAACAAATATAATACAAAATGAAATACAAGTCATTACTGTAAATATCTGCAAATCAATTAAGTTTGAATACTGTTCAACTATTTCAGTTTTTTATTTATTTTCCACATCTAAAGCACCCAAACATGCTTTTGTGACATAACCCTAGCCCTAGTCACTAATGCTGCTTTCACATCGCAAATGCCGGATCCTACCCGGTAAGAGAAACGTGTACCGGGTGGGATCCGGCATTTGCGCTCCGTTGCAGGTTTTCCGACCCGGCAATATACCGGGTCGGTTGCCATAGCAGCGGAGGGCGCGGCAGCAGCAGGGGCGGGGGTGGAGGCGGCGCCGGGAGATGAGCTCATCTCTTGGGCCGCCTCTGCCTATACTGTGAATGGGAGCCGTGTCGCATTGGAACGGCTGCCATTCACACTGCGCCTGACCCAGTAATCAACCCGGTAATAACCCTTCTTTTTTACCGGGTTGAATTACCGGGTCAGACGACCCGCTAATTCACCAAAGGACCTTTCACATCGCACACGGACCCGTTTCGACACGGCAATATGCCGTGTCGATACCGGGTTTTCAGTGCGATGTGAAAGGGGTATAAGTTCTGTGTGACTGCATTTTCTTCTATACCAGTCTTACTTATGCTGGGGAGCATCGAGTACTTAAACTAAAGTCAATTTTACTGCCAGTTTATTATTGTTAGCTTTATTTGTCTATTTGATTATTGCACTATTTAAAATGTGTAAGTCATACAATATATTCTAAGGCGTTAAGATAGCTCAGACGGTGTCTTTAATTAGATAAAGTGAATATATATTAAAAAAGCATTATAAATGTAAATAAAGATGAGAACTTAATATCAGATGTAGACCTGGCTCCCTTCTCATGCATTATACTTACACTGCTCAAAAAAATAAAGGGAACACTAAAATAACACATCCGAGATCTAAATGAATGAAATATTCTTATTAAATACTTTGTTCTTAACATAGTTGAATGTGCTGACAACAAAATCACACAAAAATTATCAATGGAAATCAAATTTATTAACCCATGGAGGTCTGGATTTGGAGTCACACTCAAAATTAAAGTGGAAAAACACACTACAGGCTGATTCAACTTTGATGTAATGTCCTTAAAACAAGTCAAGATGAGGCTCAGTAGTGTGTGTGGCCTCCACGTGCCTGTATGACCTCCCTACAATGCCTGGGCATGCTCCTGATGAGGTGGCGGATGGTCTCCTGAGGGATCTCCTCCCAGACCTGGACTAAAGCATCCGCCAACTCCTGGACAGTCTGTGGTGCAACGTGGCATTGGTGGATGGAGCGAGACATGATGTCCCAGATGTGCTCAATTGGATTCAGGTCTGGGGAACGGGCGGGCCAGTCCATAGCATTAATGCCTTCATCTTGCAGGAACTGCTGACACACTCCAGCCACATGAGGTCTAGCATTGTCTTGCATTAGGAGGAACCCAGGGCCAACCACACCAGCATATGGTCTAACAAGGGGTCTGAGGATCTCATCTCAGTACCTAATGGCAGTCAGGCTACTTCTGGCGAGCACATGGAGGGCTGTGTGGCCCCACAAAGAAATGCCACCCCACACCATTACTGACCCACTGCCAAACCGGTCATGCTGGAGGATGTTGCAGGCAGCAGAACGTTCTCCTTGGCGTCTCCAGACTCTGTCACGTCTGTCACATGTGCTCAGTGAGAACCTGCTTTCATCTGTGAAGAGCACAGGGCGCCAGTGGCGAATTTGCCAATCTTGGTGTTCTCTGGCAAATTCCAAACGTCCTGCACCGTGTTGGGCTGTAAGCACAACCCCCACCTGTGGACGTCGGGCCCTCATACCACCCTCATGTAGTCTGTTTCTGATCGTTTGAGTAGACACATGCACATTTGTGGCTTGCTGGAGGTCATTTTGCAGGGCTCTGGCAGTGCTCCTCCTGTTCCTCCTTGCACAAAGGCGGAGGTAGCGGTCCTTCTGCTGGGTTGTTGCCCTCCTACAGCCTCCTCCACGTCTCCTGATGTACTGGCCTGTCTCCTGGTAGCGCCTCCATGCTCTGGACACTACGCTGACAGACACAGCAAACCTTCTTGCCACAGCTCGCATTGATGTGCCATCCTGGATGAGCTGCACTACCTGAGCCACTTGTGTGGGTTGTAGACTCTGTATCATGCTACCACTAGAGTGAAAGCACCACCAGCTTTCAAAAGTGACCGAAACATCAGCCAGAAAGCATAGGAGCTGAGAAGTGGTCTGTGGTCACCACCTGCAGAACAACTCCTTTATTGGGGGTGTCTTGCTAATTGCCTATAATTTCCACTTGTTGTCTATTCCATTTGCACAACAGCATGTGAAATTGATTGTCAATCAGTGTTGCTTCCCAAGTGGACAAATTGATTTCACAGAAGTGTGATTGACTTGGAGTTACATTGTGTTGTTTAAGTGTTCCCTTTATTTTTTTGAGCAGTGTAATTGTACTCTATAAAAGCCTGTTCAAGGGTCATTTAACAGTGCTAACAATGGGGCAGATGTATTAACCTGGAGAAGGCATAAGGAAGTGATAAACCAGTGATAAGTGCAAGGTGATAAATGCACCAGCCAGTCAGTTCCGAACTGTCAATTTGCATATTGGAGCTGATTGGCTGGTGCGTTTATCACCTTGCACTTATCACGGGTCTGGGACTCCAGGTCGACAACAAAAAGGTTGACACACCTTAGGTCGACGCCAATTGGTCGACACACCTTAGGTCGATATGGACAAAAGGTCGACATGGACAAAAGGTCGACAGGAACAAGGTCGACAGGGAAAAAGGTCGACATGAGTTTTTTATGTTTTTTGGTGTCGTTTTCTTCGTAGAGTGACCGGGAACCCCAATTAGTGCACCGCGTCCCCTCACATGGCTCGCTTCACTCGCCATGCTTCGGGCATGGTGCCTTCACTCCGCTCCGCTTCGCTCGGCACAGATTACCGTTCCAATCGTAGTCCACGTGGATCGTTAAGTATGAAAAGGTTCCAAAACAGAAAAAAATTGTGAAAAACTCCTGTCGACCTTGCTCCTGTCGACCTTTTGTCCATGTCGACATTTTGGCCATGTCGACCTAAGGTGTGTCGACCAATTGGCGTCGACCTAAGGTGTGTCGACCTTTTTGTTGTCGACCTGGTGTCCGGATACCCTTATCACTGGTTTATCACTTCCTTATGCCTTCTCCAGGTTAATACATCTGCCCCAGAGGGCCTAATTCAGACCTTATCGTAGCAGCAAGTTTGTTAGCAGATGGGCAAAACCATGTGCACTGCAGGAGGGGGGGCAAATATAACATGTGCAGAGAGAGAGTTAAATTTGGGTGGGGTGTGTTTAAACTGAAATCTAAATTGCAGTGTAAAAATAAAGTAGCCAGTATTTACCCTGCACAGAAACAAAATAACCCACCCAAATCTAACTCTCTCTACAAATGTTATATCTGCCACATCTGCAGTGCACATGGGGGGTCATTCCGACCCGTTCGCACGCAGCGGTTTGTCGCTGCGGTGCGAACGTGTCTGGAATGCGCATGTGCAGCGGGCGCACTGCGCACGCGCATCGTTGCCCGGCGACAGGGGTCGCCAGTTACGTTGCGTCCTACGAAGAAAGCAGTCGCAGAGCCGACCGCAAGACGATTGACAGAAAGAAGGCGTTCCTGGGTGGATCCGGACCGTTGGCTGCCATTTTAGGGGAGTGGTAAGGAAAACGCAGGCGTGTCCAGGAGAAAGGAGGGCAGATGTCTGACATCAAAGCCGGCTCCAGCATCGCAGAGATCATCGCACAGGGTAAGTATGTCCAGGACTAGTCATGTTCTGCTTGAAATTTTTTTAGCTTAGCAGGGCTGCACAAGCGATCGCAGCTCTGCTAAGCTAAAATACACTCCCCCATAGGCGTGGACTAGTTGATCGCAGCAGCAGCAAAAAGTTGCTGGCTGCTATCAATGACCACCATGGTTTTGCTCAACTGCTAACAAATTTGCTGCTGCGGTTAACTCTGAATTACCCCCTAAGACGTTTAGAGGCCCTGCCTAAGCAAAAGATTTTGGTGTCCAATTGTATTTTTCAAAATAAAACAAAATTTACAGTAAGATGAAAAATAATTTTTATTTTTGTATACTTCCACTTTATTTACAATTGAATAGTTTTCTACTACTTTTTCTAATTGCAAAGTCTTTGATCAGATTCTCAAAACTAATCTTACGTATCACATAAGCTTGTATACTTACTGTAGTACAGGTTGAGTATCCCATATCCAAATATTCCGAAATACGGAATATTCCGAAGTATGGAATTTTTTGAGTGAGACTCAAATAATGAAACCTTTGTTTTCTGATGGCTCAATGTACACAAACTTTGTTTAATACACAACGTTATTAAAAATATTGTATTAAATTACCTTCAGGCTCTGTGTATAAGGTATATATGAAACATAAATGAATTGTGTGAATGTACACAAACTTTGTTTAATGCAGAGTTATAAAAAATATTGTCTAAATTGACCTTCAGGCTGTGTGTTAGGTGTATATGAATCATAAATGTATTTTGTGCTTAGACTTGGGTCCCATCGCCATGATACCTCATTATGGTATGCAATTATTCCAAAATATGGAAAAATCCCATACCCAAAATACTTCTGATCCCAAGCATTTTGGATATGGGATACTCAACCTGTATTAGTATTCTAATTTTGTTGCATTTCCAAAATGAATGAACATATCTCTAGCCTCTACCATTACTATTATTTCATTATTATTTTTAATATACAGTAGTATATATACTGTATGTACGTAATTGTTTTCATTTATTGTGGGAACCTCTTTTTATGGAACCTGGATCAGCGGCACCATTTGCAGTTTTGCACCATATGAACCATGGTAAATCCAGCAATGGAAAATGTCTGTGGGGCTGCCCTTTCCCTGATGCCCTAAGCAAGCATGTGCTTATTTTGCTGAATGGTTAATCCAGCCCTGACTGTGGCACATAGCAACTGATAACCATCTAGAAAAAATACAAAATTCAATTGGTTACTATAAGTTACAGCAGTTTTTTATGGTTACTGTATTCTTGAACCACTTTTCATAGAAACCCCCCATTAGGTTTACATTATTTATTACTCTATTAACCACCAAGGTATAAACCCCTAATTTAAAAACTTATTTTTTTTTAACTTAATTTGTACAATTGATGGTATTTGCTGACAGTATTATCATTTAATGTTGGCACTTTATAGGTTATAACTAAACTAAAGCTTATTATTTATGCTTATTATATACGCTGTAATCTTATCAAAACAATTTTTAAAAATGAAATAATTGTATTTGTTTGCAAACAACAGTAGGAATGCACTTTCTTGTGCCTCATATAGCGTTAATAAATTAAATACACATTTCTGTATATTAGGAGGCTGAAATTGGAGAGGTGGTGTAACTATGGGGGTGATTCAGTAAGGATCGCTTTCTGCATTTCCCAGATGATAGGCTTCTGTACACGGGCAAGACCCAGTTTGTGCTTGTGCAGAATCGTTCCTGCAAACGCAGCACAGGTATGCAAACACCTCTGCCTGATTGACAGGCAGAGGCGTTTGAAGGAGGGATGGGGGCAGAGGTGGCCGGCATTCAGGAAAATGGGGGCGTGGCCTTGTTTTCCGGGAGTGGCGAGGCCAAAGACTGCGCCATGAGACACAGTTTCCTTGGCCTCCCAAGCCGCCCTGTGACGTCATGGGTTAGAAAGCTAAAGCTTACTCAGCCTACCATCACAGATGTACATCACAAATGCAGGAGGAGTTGGTATGCCCCTCCTCCTACATTTGTATTGCTAAGGACTGGGGGCTTAATTCAGATCTGATTGCTGGGATGCTAATTTTGCTGTCCTGCGATCAGATAGTCGCCGCCTACAGGGGGAGTGTAAATTTGCTGTGCAAGTGTGTGATCACATGTGTAACTGAGCTGCAAAAATCCACTTTGTGCAGTCTGTGCACAACCCAGGACTTACTCCAGTGCGATGAGAATGGACTGATCGGGACCGGAGCTGACGTCAGACACCCTCCTTGAAAACGCTTGGGCACGTCTACATTTCCCCGACCACTCCCAGTAAATGCTCAGTTGCTAGGGCTCCATGAGGTAAAAATCTTGCTCTGCATTTGTATACAAATAGATTAAATCATACTTACCAACTTTAAACTACAATACTCCAGGTGAAGCAGCCAGGTAGGAGGTGGGCTGCAATGACATTATTCAACACAAAAGGCATTATCAATCCCTTGCACCACCTACTGTACTTCTCTGGGAAGGTGGGCACCTTGTGGGAGGCTGGCCTAGTTTCTCAGGAGACTGGACGAGCCCTCTAAACTTTAGATGTCACTTGGATATTCTGGGAGAGTAGATAAGCATGACTGTAATAGCTCTCTTAGTTATACATCCGTTTTTCCTACATATAGTACATTCTGAACGCATATAAGTTAAATTATAGATGCAGTGTTCCAGCAACTCACTATATAAGAGCACTGTCTCAAAGCAAAGAGCCAGCAGTTATGTCACATCAGGGATTAGATGGTAAACCCCTAAACCTGTTCAGGCACATGTCTGAAACAAAACAAGGCTACTGAAATAACTCTGCTTACATGGCAAACTGTCAGTAGATGTATTGGTTTTCTGTTTTTTACATCCCCATGATTAATTGCAGAGAGAGCTGCTCATACTGTAGCTGGGGACATTCTAAACACACTGACTGAGAATATTGAGACCTCAACTAAGAAAATGTACAGTATATTAAGAATATGTGTAATAGTTCCTTGAATATGTAGTTCTAAAAGGAGAACCGATATGCATGACATACATGTGAGTTCTAAAAAATAATAATCTTAAAAACCACTAACATCGAGGATCTAAAATGATCATATATAAGGCGTCTATTCATTTATTGTGCTTGACATTAACTATACACTTTAAGCTAGCTTATCAACTAAAAATAAAGACACGGACACAACTGCGTTGGATTAAATGGTCATTTATTAATTAGAATGACCTCACTCGTAGTGGGTGGCCAGGAAGATGCTACCACTAACCAGCTCTAGTCACGATCTTACAAAATGGCGGCGACTAAACGCCCCAACTGTCATGGGTGTGACTGAAACGCCCCATCTATATATATCAGCATAACCTGTGTTGCGAAGGTCTCATCACCCCTTCCTATAGCAGAGTGAGGATGCTCCCCAAGGAAGCGCCCCTCACCCCCCCACAAGGGCAGGACACACTCGCCGTCCTTCAAAAGGGGTAAGTGCCCCACAACACCACTTATGCTACAAGTGACCGCTGGCCAGTAGCGCCTTCCCGCCCACTAAGTCTGAAAGAAAGATAATAGTAAGCCAAATTGAAGAGGGCCAAATTAGAGAGCCAATAGGGTGGGTGGGCTACCAGCCGACAAGAGGAAGCAAATCTGGAAGTTTCTACCCTTAATGCACTAAACACCTCCCCTACACTCACCGATAGGCTGGCCCTAACCAATTACAACTCACTAAAAACTCTGATCTGCCTAGCAACAATTGACATCTTCAACCAATCACAAAATTGTAAGACTCTTATATAGATATCGTGCCCAGCCAGGCACTCTCCTTATCTAAGTGTAAAGCACAGAATACGTGACATGGAATACAGAAAGTCCAAGAAGAGGTCATATTCTAAAACAGGCCGAACACATGTTGGAGGGATATGCAAAAGCTGTGAATTCATTAAGATGTTGGAATATCTGTTTCTATTGGCGGTGGTATGGCAAAGTATAGGTACACACCAGCACCAGCAGATCCCCTGAGTCAATGAACAGCTCAGCCTTTAACCAGTGGGGTGATTTATTCAGCAGTAATATGATTTGTACATCTGCACTCACAGTTATGCATATGCAAACTCTCAGAATGGAGCTAAGTGTAAGCAGAGCATGCAGGTCACCAACCATTGACTGCAGTGCAGGAGGCAAGCAGTACCAGCAGTTGTGACAGGAAGGAATAGTGGTAATAGCAGGGTCTCTCTGGAGCTAAGTGGAACACAGCTGTATCCCACTGTGACACTCCAGCACAATGATAAGATAGTGCTGCACATTAGCAGAATTACAGATGGTGGCCATCTTGGTCAGGGATTGAAGCCTCCCTTAAGGAGCCAATATGGAGTATGTGCAGTAGACCACTCTAGCTTCAACAAAAGACTGGCTAGCAATCAGCTTGAGTGTCAGGACTCAGACAGAATCACTCCGGCACTCACCACTGCATTGTGCTGTGTTGTCTTGGAGGAGGTTCCGAGTCCCGTGGAGGTTCCCTGTGGTCAATGTGGTGTCTCTAGTGTGTTTGCCATTCAAGGGGGTACGGTGTTCCCATAGTGTCCCTGTCAGCTTTGGGTACTGGGCACCAACATGCTGGATCGGGTCAGCTGACTGCAGAAGCACCAATGGGAATCCAGCTCTTCCTCATGTGACTTTCTCTACCAATCTCAGCACAGCTCAGGGAATATAAAGACAGCAGAGGCACTAATGAATCACCAGAACAGTGTTGCTTATCAAGCCACATCCTTGGCTTCTTGACCACTGGCAGCTATTTTATGTTTAATTGGTTCCATTGTACTATAAACATTATCTCAAGCCAGCTGACTCGACAACTTCTGGAACTACGGTTCCCAGCCAGCTTTCAACACTCCTTGTGTGACTCCTGCTTCACACCACCTTAGTGATTATTACAGGACTCTACCAGTTGACAGTTTTACCTAGGTGGTTCCAGTGGTCATCCTTGCTGTGCCTATAGCAACCAGTTCCAGCATGGTGTCAGTGTATTGCCGGCCCAGCCCGGCTCCAGTAGCAGCAGCCAGATCCAGCCCGGTGCTGTGTATTGCTGGTCCAGCCCGGCTCCAGTAGCATTAACCTGGTTCCAGCCCAATGTCCTTTTATTGCCAGTCCAGCCCAGTCCCAGCAGCATTATCCAATTCCAGCCCGGTATCCGTTTATTGTCAGTGCAGCCCATTGTCATAGAAACATAGAATTTGACAGCGAAAAAGAACCACTTGGCCCATCTAGTCTTTATTAACCATATTGTTAACTCAAACTCTAGTTGATCTAAGTTGATCCTTAGTAACCATGCATTGCCAGTCCAGCCCGTCTCCAGTAGCATTAACTGGTTGCAGTCTGGTCTGTGCATTGACGGTCCAGCCCAGCTCTAGTAGCATTAACCGGTTCCCATCCAGTGTTCGTGTAATTATTGGTTCCAGTCTGAATTATTACCAGTTCCAGTTTGTATGATATCTGCACCTACTTCCAGTCTAGCCTATGAGCAAGCAGTATATACATCCACCTCACTTCCTGCACACCAGCCCTACTAGCAAGCACGCTGAAGTGTCTTCTCCAGGTACTTCACTAACCCAAGCCATGACAATGGAAAAACAAGAAACTATACAATATAGTGAGGGCTGGTAGTTTTAAAGAAAAAGGTAGAAAAAAATCGGATTTATAATTAATACAGAATATTCATATGGCTACCTTCACAGAGTGGATCTGGACATCTACCAACCAATGTGAGCTATGTGAAAAGTAATGAAGGCTCACAATAAGAAGGCAAATTTGAGAAATTCAATGTGGCCGAATTTACAAAAAACACTGCAGTGTGCCCTGTGATAATTACTCCAGCTCAGGCTGGCGAAATCACAGGGCAGCACTGCGAGATCCCTACTTTTGCCCAGCTTTCTCTGCCCCCTGGCAGAGAAAGCTGTGTGGGGACCAGCCAGTGTGATCAGCTCTGTATGTCCAATGGACACACAAGCTGATCACTGGTTAAAAAAAAAAAAAAAAGTTAAAAAACAAACAAACATACTTACCATGACGCTGAGTACATTTCAGAACCAGGTTCTATACCTCATGAAGCTTATTTAAATATATTTTACTGTAACATAAAATCCTGTTTTGAATTTGGGTACAATGAGGCTCAGTTAGCAGTGGATACTGTACATCAAACTGCATCTGTATCTATCTAGCTGGTCTTTAATAATAAGATCTGCACTCTTCTTTAGATATGCTTTTTATGAGGCCTATTGCTTGCTCATACTTGAAGGCTGGTGTAAAGACACAATATGAGATGACAATGACACCAGTAGCAAAA
Source organism: Pseudophryne corroboree (assembly GCF_028390025.1). Taxonomy (NCBI): domain Eukaryota; kingdom Metazoa; phylum Chordata; class Amphibia; order Anura; family Myobatrachidae; genus Pseudophryne; species Pseudophryne corroboree. The sequence goes on along the minus strand of NC_086448.1, from coordinate 349,045,437 downwards.
ATAAGCTGCTTGTAATTAGTTGTTGCATATTGACGCCTGCTGAATGTACATTATTCATTAGCGTCACAGTTATATTATAATAACTTCTGTCCATGTGTTCGGTTCACTTAATTGTCATTTCCATTCGGACTACAGCAGGAAAGAAGAGTTGATTGTTAGTGGCCTATTTATTAAGTCCCCGCTAAAATGAATCACAGTGATAGATAATCTTTTTATAGAACTGTACCCTCCCCCCCCAATAAAAACAAATAAACAAACAAACAAACAAACAAACACACACAGAAACAATCATTTATTTTCAATAATAAAGCAATGCACATAATTGGAAAAGCAAATTCAGAGCATTATACATACTGGATGTATAGATATAACCAAAGAGAACTTTTCTGGATAAATCAATGAGGCGTAAAAGCATATTGGAATTAAAATCTTTTTAAAAGGGTTACACCTTTACACATAATACAAAAAATGCAGCTCCCAATAGATACTCTGCGTGAATCAATCCAGGTAAAGAAAACAACATACAAGAGAGCGCAATAAATATTAATGAGATACAAATGTAATTGTTAATGTACAAAATAAAAATAATGTTTCACAGTATTAAAAAGAGCTTGTTGCATAAAAAAGAACTCAAATTGAGTAACTGGTGCAGTCCCACTGTTTCTCCTAAACATATGCTGGATTATATTGGTATAGTTCCAGATGTTCAGTTTATGATGCAAATACAACGGGTAGTCTTCAATTTGCCGGCTGTCGGGATCCCAGCACACAGTATACTGGCGCCGGAATCCCGACAGCCGGGGTACCGACACCTTTTCTCCCTCTTGGGGGTGCACGACCTCCCTGGAGGGAGAATAGATAGCGTAGCGCGCCACCGTGCCCGCAGCGTGGCCAGTGCAGCGAACCCAGGGGGGGCTCATTTGCGCTCGCCCAGCTGTCGGTATGCCGGTGGTCGGGATTCCGGCGCTGGTATGCTGGCCACCGGGAGCCCGGCCGCCGGCATACCCTACTACACTCAAATACAACAGATAGAATAAGTGTTGTGGCTGGTCGATTTGTATTGCAAGCACAGAAAGTTGGGTAAATGTAGATTAATGGATCAAGCGCTCTCCATATGTGAGAGCTGCACTATACTACCACCTCCCACATTAGATCTATGGTCACCTCACGTTGGATGTGAATTTCACCTGCAGTCAAGGAGGACTGCCGGATCTTTGAGCTGTGTATGTCCAGCGGGAGACAGTACTCTCTCTCTCTCTCTCTAGAGAGAGAGAGAGAGAGAGAGAGAGAGAGAGAGAGAGAAAGAGAGAGTCCTCAATCAGAAGCAGGAGTTTGTAGCTCAAGTGGGGAGGGAGGGCGCAGCTCTGCAGGCGGAAGATGAGCGGTATATGTCCACTTGTCCATAATGATTCTCGCTTAAATGATATTAACTGTTTTTATCAATTTTAAAGAAATCCACATCCAAAACCAAAACTTGAGGTTGTTTTTGCAAAACCAAAACATGATGATGATTTAGTTAAAACTGACACCAAACCACTAGGATCTGCACATATCTCTAATTACAACACTATAAAAAGTTTGTAAATGGTATATTGTTGCTTTAAATGTGTCAGACTGCTTGATTGGCTTAATCAGCATATACTGAAATAGTATATTATAAAACACATTATATTTCTGGAAAAACGAATTTGTCCTGTATTACTTTAAACTACAAGATTTATTTCTAAATCTTATATTACTTCTATATATTTCTAAGCACATCGTTGCCTTAAGATGCAATAAAAATGTCTGTTAGTGGTAGGGCTAGAATATAATACAATAGGCGGGATGCATCAATGACAAAAATGCAGTCAAACCTCAGAAAATGCAGTTTTCTGAGTTTTGGCTGCATTCTCTTCATGCACCAAACTCAAGACAGCAAAACTTTCTGGAGCTTGGACCGCGAGTAATTGGATATCCCCCATAGTGTAAACTAAGGAACTATGGGGGTCATTCCGAGATGATTGTAGCTGTGCTAAATTTAGCACAGCTATGATCATTCACACTGACATGTGAGGGGACGCCCAGCACAGGGCAAGTCCGCCCCGCATGTCTGCTTCCCACCCCGCAGAAGTGCAAAGGCATCGCACAGCGGCGATGCCTTGCACTTCAAGAGTAGCTCCCGACCAGGGCAGCTTTAGCATGCTGGCCGGGAGCTACTCATCGCTCCCCTGTTCGCAGCGGCTGCGTGTGATGTCACGCATCCGCTGCGTCCCGCCCCGTTCGGTCCGGCCACACCTGCGTTGGCCGGACCGCGCCCACCCGCCCAGCGACCGCCTCTGCCTGTCAATCAGGCAGAGGCAATCGTAGCGGCCCGAAGGCCTTCGGCAATCTGGCATGTGCCGGCGCACTGCAGCGCCGGCGCATGCGCAGTTCTGACCCGATCGCACCGCTGCAATAAACTGCAGTGTGCGATCGGGTCAGAATGACCCCCTATAATGGTTCACAAAATAAAATAGGACACTACATAATATTAACTAGGGCACTATTATTATTATCCTTTATTTATATGGCGCCACAAGGGTTCCGCAGCGCACAATTACAGAGTACATATGCACATAATCAAAACAGGAAAACAGTGACTACAGTTGAAGACAATATAGGACAAGTACAGGGTAACTAAGCATAACTACACCAGTAAACAACATAGAGATAAGTTCCAAGGTGGCCAAGAAACTGCAGGAATTGGGCAGTTGAGGATTATTAAAGTAAGAAAAGAATAAGCACATGAGGGAAGAGGGCCCTACTCGTGAGAGCTTACTATTATGGTTCAGAAGATGAACTAGGGATTCTTAACATTAATAACTGCTGCGGAGAGGTGTCTCTCAAGATACATTATAACGGAGACCATCTCTTCAGTATGTTACTTTGGGGCCCACAAAGTTCTGGTTACGTCCCTGCATCTACGTTTGCAGTCAAAGGGCGGTATTCAGTTCTTTTCTCTCCCTTCCATTCTGATTCTGCCCCCGGGGTCGTGGTATCATCATTTTAGCTCGCTACCCCCTGGGTAGGGAGGCAACAAACCCTTTACACAGCTAAACCTGATTACTATGGGCATGATATGTGCAATAACGGGGACCATTTTAGAATGGAGATTGGGCGTGATATATAATTTGAATACCACCCTAAACGTCTATGACTTAGAGTCTATGTACTAAGGCTTGGAGAGAGATAAAGTGGTTGGAGATAAAGTACAAGCCAATCAGCTCCTAACTACCATGTCACAGGCTGTGTTTAAAAATTGACAGTTGGGAGTTGATTGGTTGGCACTTTATCTCATAGACCCCTAAGGGTATTGCTGGGGACCGTTAAAGCATAGTTGCCTTCTTTTGATGTCTCCTGCCCAGGAGAAGCCCGGAGAGGAGATGCTGCTTTTTACTTTGGGGGCTGGACCTGGCTGTTATTCACTAGGCCCTGCCCCAAAATTATGTGATTCGTGGTTCTGTTGGGAGGAGAGGGGCTAAATGATGCAAATTTGCATAATTTAGGCCTTTCTCCCATACACCACTGCAAATCCCTGTATAATCTCCTCATCCTGCCTGCTTCACTAGGAATAGGGCAGGATGTGGGAGATCCAGACACTCTTCTGTGGGGGCAAAGAAGTGCCCGAAAAAACAGGAGTATGGAAGGAAGATTTAAAGCCAAAGAGCCTGATTCAGTGATGGATGTAGTGATGTCTGATGCAAGCCGCCAATGCTATAAGTCTGCACATGTGCCTAATTCACATTGCGCATGTGTCCTGAATGAAACTAGTGTAACCCCCTCCCCGTTACCTATGAGACTGTGAGTAATGGGGTTACGATAGCATTTACTAAGGCGTGCCTCCACCCAACCAGTAAGTATCAGCAGGCTTGCTTGGGAAAGCCAGTACCGGTATACAAGGTATACTTTGGTGTAAAAGGATCAAAATTACTAATTTTAATACCTTTTTTTCCGTCTGTGTCTTTCAGCTCTTCTCTGGATGAAGTCCACTGGATCCACCACCTGGTAAGTATTGTTACACAATAAAGTAGGACTCTAGGTGGCAGTAAAATTCAATAGGTATATTATGACCACACATATGCTAAATTAACAATTTCTCATTTGGCCTATACAAATTCATGTGCATGCAGTACAAAAACAAAATTTATGAAGTGCACTTTATAGTCCATGGGACTATTAACCCGGGTAGGTAAAAATTCAATGAATTAGATATATATGAATAGACATTGGACGTATATGAAATTTATAACCTTTGTGCACAATTAACTAAAAACTATACCAATAACCCATTGTGGCATATAATGTCCTCACACTAGGACACAGTGAAATCGGATTTCCACAAACCCCCTCGCAATGTCTTTGCAATGTTCCAGATGCTTTTCCCTAGCGCAATGTTTACAGCAGTTCCAAGTGCTTCGGGAAGATTATTTCTCCTCTACGCAAATAGCTGTAAAGGTAGTTTGTCGTCTACTCTCACCAGTAGAAGTCTTCTGTTAGTCTATGCGCTTAAGATTTCCGTAGAATATAGAACTAAGTACTGCTTATATAATCTCTATGTGGATGCCCTTACTTTACGGTCCAGGCGATACAACGTTACTCAAGTTTACTTAATGTCTATAATTGGCTTATTAGGAATTCTTTGGCTATTTGAAGGGTCACACCATTTTTTCCATCTTCTTTCAATTTAACCCACAGTTCTCTCGTGCCCTTGGTCTATATAAGGGATCCTCTCCCTGTATCCCATACTAAGACGGACTGATAACTGAACTTGTCCTCACTTGCTTGAGGTTGATTGTGAAAAGTCATTAATCATAGGTAGTAGGCGTAGTGTATCAATCTCCCTGCCTTCTCTCCACTCCACTATTACTGGCCCTGGTTTCCCCACAATCGTAGTGTGGACACAGGTTAACGGACCAAGTACTAACAGCAAACATTTGTAGTAAAGCAATCTGCCCTCATTTATCGAATAAAGCAGTCACTTTCCCCTAGGTAAGTATTAATTTGGTATGAACCATGAGGGGAATAGGGTTGTGGTCTATCCGCAGGTAGAGTGTCAGCCCTTACTGCTGCGTACATATACTCTGCTGAATATAAAGTATCTCCACTTACAGTTGCGGTGGGGGATGGCTCCGATCTGCCAGCCACTCACCCCCCCGACTCCTCCTCCAGGTACTAAGCGGCCTTTCTCCCCCCTCTGTGCGGGTACTTGCCTGGGGAGCCTGCCTGCTTACGTTTTGCATATACCTGAGGTAACTGTTGCTAGAGTGCGCTGACGCTACCACTCCGGATCTCCCTCTATCTGATGGCGCTCCATTCTCAATAGCTGGCAGCGATCAGAGGACGACTTGTCAGCCCCTTGCCTTTCCTCAGGGAAGTCCCGGTAGTATACTCTTGGGATCGGCTGCTCTATGTCTCCGCCACACAGTTAATCGCGGACTCTCCGGCAGCAGCCTCCGTCCCTCCACTCCGTTCAGCGTCGTCGTCCTCTCTCCTCCCGCCTGCTGCACCGTTCAGTTCGTTCCCCTCGCGCTCCCCCAACGATCTCCTCACGAGGGCATCTAGAAGATTCTCTCAAGTCCCCACATGCCAGGGGGCCCTTGTAGTTTTAACCACATCTATCCCTTCAGCAGATACACAGTAACAAATAATAAGAATTTACTTACCGATAATTCTATTTCTCATAGTCCGTAGTGGATGCTGGGGACTCCGTAAGGACCATGGGGAATAGCGGCTCCGCAGGAGACTGGGCACATCTAAAGAAAGCTTTAGGACTATCTGGTGTGCACTGGCTCCTCCCCCTATGACCCTCCTCCAAGCCTCAGTTAGGATACTGTGCCCGGACGAGCGTACACAATAAGGAAGGATTTTAAATCCCGGGTAAGACTCATACCAGCCACACCAATCACACCGTATAACCTGTGATCTGAACCCAGTTAACAGCATGATAACAGAGGAGCCTCTGAAAGATGGCTCACAACAATAATAACCCGATTTTTGTAACAATAACTATGTACAAGTATTGCAGACAATCCGCACTTGGGATGGGCGCCCAGCATCCACTACGGACTATGAGAAATAGAATTATCGGTAAGTAAATTCTTATTTTCTCTAACGTCCTAAGTGGATGCTGGGGACTCCGTAAGGACCATGGGGATTATACCAAAGCTCCCAAATGGGCGGGAGAGTGCGGATGACTCTGCAGCACCAAATGAGAGAACTCCAGGTCCTCCTCAGCCAGGATATCAATTTTGTAGAATTTTACAAACGTATTTGCTCCTGACCAAGTAGCTGCTCGGCAAAGTTGTAAAGCCGAGACCCCTCGGGCAGCCGCCCAAGATGAGCCCACCTTCCTTGTGGAGTGGGCATTTACAGATTTTTGGCTGTGGCAGGCCTGCCACAGAATGTGCAAGCTGAATTGTACTACAAATCCAACGAGCAATAGTCTGCTTAGAAGCAGGAGCACCCAGCTTGTTGGGTGCACACAGGATAAACAGCGAGTCATATTTCCTGACTCCAGCCGTCCTGGAAACATATATTTTCAGGGCACTGACAACGTCTAGCAACTTGGAGGCCTCCAAGTCCCTAGTAGCCGCAGGCACCACCAATAGGTTGGTTCAGGTGAGACGCTGAAACCACCTTGGGGAGAAACTGAGGACGAGTCCTCAATTCCGCCCTGTCCGAATGGAAAATCAGATAAGGGCTTTTTCAGGATAAAGCCGCCAATTCTGACACGCGCCTGGCCCAGGCCAGGGCCAACAGCATGACCACTTTCCATGTGAGATATTTTAACTCCACAGATTTAAGTGGTTCAAACCAATGTGACTTTTGGAACCCAAAACTACATTGAGATCCCAAAGTGCCACTGGAGGCACAAAAGGAGGCTGTATATGCAGTACCCCTTTTACAACGTCTGAACTTCAGGGACTGAAGCTAGTTCTTTTTGGAAGAAAATTGACAGGGCCGAAATTTGAACCTTAATGGACCCCAATTTCAGGCCCATAGACACTCCTGTTTGCAGGAAATGTAGGAATCGACCCAGTTGAATTTCCTCCGTCGGGCCTTACTGGCCTCGCACCACGCAACATATTTTCGCCAATTGCGGTGATAATGTTTTTGCGGTTACATCCTTCCTGGCTTTGATCAGGATAGGGATGACTTCATCCGGAATGCCTTTTTTCCTTCAGGATCCGGCGTTCAACCGCTATGCCGTCAAACGCAGCCGCGGTAAGTCTTGGATCAGACAGGGTCCTTGCTGGAGCAGGTCCTTTCTTAGAGGTAGAGGCCACGGATCCTCCGTGAGCATCTCCTGAAGTTCCGGTTACCAAGTCCTTCTTGGCCAATCCGGAACCACGAATATAGTGCTTACTCCTCTCCATCTTATCAATCTCAGTACCTTGGGTATGAGAGGCAGAGGAGGGAACACATACCCTGACTGGTACACCCACGGTGTTACCAGAGCGTCTACAGCTTATTGCCTGAGGGTCCCTGGACCTGGCGCAATACCTGTCGAGTTTTTAATCATGTGGAAGACTTCTGGGTGAAGTCCCCACTCTCCCGGGTGGAGGTCGTGCTGAGGAAGTCTGCTTCCCAGTTGTCCACTCCCGGAATGAATACTGCTGACAGTGCTATCACATGATTTTCCGCCCAGCGAAGAATCCTTGCAGCTTCTGCCATTGCCCTCCTGCTTCTTGTGCCACCCTGTCTGTTTACGTGGGTGACTGCCGTGATGTTGTCCGACTGGATCAACACCGGCTGACCTTGAAGCAGAGGTCTTGCTAAGCTTAGAGCATTGTAAATGTCCCTTAGCTTCAGGATATTTATGTGAAGTGATGTCTCCAGGCTTGACCATAAGCCCTGGATATTCCTTCCCTGTGTGACTGCTCCCCAGCCTCGCAGGCTGGCATCCGTGGTCACCAGGACCCAGTCCTGAATGCCTAATCTGCGGCCCTCTAGAAGATGAGCACTCTGCAACCACCACAGGAGGGACACCCTTGTCCTTGGTGACAGGGTTATCCGCTGATGCATCTGAAGATGCGATCCGGACCATTTGTCCAGCAGGTCCCACTGGAAAGTTCTTGCGTGGAATCTGCCGAATGGGATTGCTTCGTAGGAAGCCACCATTTTACCCAGAACCCTTGTGCATTGATGCACTGAGACTTGGCTCGGTTTTAGGAGGTTCCTGACTAGCTCGGATAACTCCCTGGCTTTCTCCTCCGGGAGAAACACCTTTTTCTGGACTGTGTCCAGGATCATCCCTAGGAACAGAAGACACGTCGTCGGAACCAGGTGCGATTTTGGAATATTGAGAATCCAATCGTGCTGCCGCAACACTACCTGAGATAGTGCTACACCGACCGCCAACTGTTCCCTGGATCTTACCCTTATCAGGGAATTGTCCAAGGAAGGGATAACTAAAATTCACTTCCTTCGAAGGAATATCATCATTTCGGCCATTACCTTGGTAAAGACCCGGGGTGCCGTGTACCATCCATACGGCAGCGTCTGAACTGATAGTGACAGTTCTGTACCATAAACCTGAGGTACCCTTGGTGAGAAGGGTAAATTTTGACATGAAGGTAAGCATCCTTGATGTCCCGAGACATCATGTAGTCCCCTTCTTCCAGGTTCGCAATCACTGCTCTGAGTGACTTAATCTTGAATTTGAACCTCTGTACGTAAGTGTTCAAAGATTTTAGATTTAGAATCGGTCTCACCGAGCCGTCCGGCTTCGGTACCACAACAGTGTGGAATAATACCCCGTTCCCTGTTGCAGGAGGGGTATCTTGATTATCACCTGCTGGGAATACAGCTTGTGAATGGCTTCCAAAACTGTCTCCCTGTCAGAAGGAGACATCGGTAAAGCCGACTTTAGGAAACGGCGAGGGGGAGACGTCTCGAATTCTAATTTGTACCCCTGAGATATCACCTGAAGGATCCAGGGGTCTACTTGCGAGTGAGCCCACTGCGCGCTGAAATTCATTGAGACGGGCCCCCCACCGTGCCTGATTCTGCTTGTAAAGCCCCAGCGTATACTGAGGGCTTGGCAGAGGCGGGAGAGGGTTTCTGTTCCTGGGAACTGGCTGATTTCTGCAGCCTTTTTCCTCTCCCTCTGTCACGGGGCAGAAATGAGGAACCATTTGCCCGCTTGTCCACGAAAAGACTGCGCCTGATAATACGGCGTCTTCTCATGTTGAGAGGCGACCTGGGGTACAAACGTGGAATTCCCAGCTGTTGCCGTGGCCACCAGGTCTGAAAGACCGACCCCAAATAACTCCTCCCTTAATAAAGCAATACTTCCAAATGCCGTTTGGAATACGCATCACCTGACCACTGACGTGTCCATAACCCTCTACTGGTAGAAATGGACAACGCGCTTAGACTTGATGCCAGTCGGCAAATATTCCGCTGTGCATCACGCATATATAAAAATGCATCTTTTAAATGCTCTATAGGCAAAAATATACTGTCCCTATCTAGGGTATCAATATTTTCAGTCAGGGAATCCGACCACGCCAACCCAGCACTGCACATCCAGGCTGAGGCGATTGCTGGTCGCAGTATAACACCAGTATGTGTGTAAATACCTTTTAGGATACCCTCCTGCTTTCTATCAGCAGGATCCTTAAGGGCGGCCATCTCAGGCGAAGGTAGAGCCCTTACAAGCGTGTGAGCGCTTTATCCCCCCTAGGGGGTGTTTCCCAACGCACCCTAACCTCTGGCGGGAAAGGATATAATGCCAATAATATTTTAGAAATTATCCGTTGTTATCGGGGGAAACCCACGCATCATCACACACCTCATTTAATTTCTCAGATTCAGGAAAACTACAGGTAGTTTTTCCTCACCGAACATAATACCCCTTTTTTGGTGGTACTCGTATTATCAGAAATGTGTAAAACATTTTTCATTGCCTCAATCATGTAACGTGTGGCCCTACTGGAAGTCACATTCGTCTCTTCACCGTCGACACTGGAGTCAGTATCCGTGTCGGCGTCTATATCTGCCATCTGAGGTAACGGGCGCTTTAGAGCCCCTGACGGCCTATGAGACGTCTGGACAGGCACAAGCTGAGTAGCCGGCTGTCTCATGTCAACCACTGTCTTTTATACAGAGCTGACACTGTCACGTAATTCCTTCCAACAGTTCATCCACTCAGGTGTCGACCCCCTAGGGGGTGACATCACTATTACAGGCAATCTGCTCCGTCTCCACATCATTTTTCTCCTCATACATGTCGACACAAAAGTACCGACATACAGCACACACACAGGGAATGCTCTGATAGAGGACAGGACCCCACTAGCCCTTTGGGGAGACAGAGGGAGAGTTTGCCAGCACACACCAGAGCGCTATATATATACAGGGATAACCTTATATAAGTGTTTTTCCCCTTATAGCTGCTGTATAGTTAATACTGCGCCTAATTAGTGCCCCCCTCTTTTTTTTTAACCCTTTCTGTAGTGTAGTGACTGCAGGGGAGAGCCAGGGAGCTTCCCTCCAACGGAGCTGTGAGGGAAAATGGCGCCAGTGTGCTGAGGAGATAGGCTCCGCCCCTTTTTCGCGGACTTTTCTCCTGCTTTTTTATGGATTCTGGCAGGGGTTAAATGCATCCATATAGCCCAGGAGCTATATGTGATGCATTTTTTTTGCCATCCAAGGTGTTTTTATTGCGTCTCAGGGCGCCCCCCCCCAGCGCCCTGCACCCTCAGTGACCGAAGTGTGAAGTGTGCTGAGAGCAATGGCGCACAGCTGCAGTGCTGTGCGCTACCTTGTTGAAGACAGGACGTCTTCTGCCGCCGATTTTCCGGACCTCTTCTGCCTTCTGGCTCTGTAAGGGGGCCGGCGGCGCGGCTCTGGGACCCATCCAAGCTGGGCCTGTGATCGTCCCTCTGGAGCTAATGTCCAGTAGCCTAAGAAGCCCAATCCACTCTGCACGCAGGTGAGTTCGCTTCTTCTCCCCTTAGTCCCTCGATGCAGTGAGCCTGTTGCCAGCAGGTCTCACTGAAAATAAAAAACCTAATCTAAAACTTTCACTAAGAAGCTCAGGAGAGCCCCTAGTGTGCACCCTTCTCGTTCGGGCACAGAGATCTAACCGAGGCTTGGAGGAGGGTCATAGGGGGAGGAGCCAGTGCACACCAGATAGTCCTAAAGCTTTCTTTAGATGTGCCCAGTCTCCTGCGGAGCCGCTATTCCCCATGGTCCTTACGGAGTCCCCAGCATCCACTTAGGACGTTAGAGAAATACTTATATACAATGTTACAGTATTATTACTGTATAACACTACATTCACTTGAAATAGTTACACATTGCCCATTATATACTTGGTATAGGGGGTCTATATGTCTTTATATTCATCACATTACACTAGTAATAGGCAATTTTAGTGAGCGTTAATGGGAGGTAACAGGGGGGCGACTAGCCAGACTTGGGTGTGTTACAGCCAGTGACTGTGGCTTTAGCCACAACTGCACTGGAACTGGCAGCCAGGTTCCAATGGACATTCTGTGCCTTTATGGGGCTGGTGAAATATCTAATGGTGTGACGGATGTGCGTTCGATTCTACATCTTTGAACACACAGCAGCAATTAGCACCCCAGTCAGTTGGCATTTCAGTAAGAGGTACATTGGCTGGAGTATCAGCATAAAGACACAGATGTGCTGTGCAAAAAGACACAGTCATGGCTACAATAGTGCCCACCATTGAATTACAGCCAAAGTGTGAAAAATATTTGCTGCAAAATGTTGAATGAGGTGATTCAATTCAAGGAACAGTTTTAAAAATGATGTCTACTGCTAACTGAGAAGGTATACTTGTAATACCATATCTAGAGCAAGGGAGGACAAGCTTTTTCAGTCAGAGGGCCAAATCGGGGGATTTGCTTTAACATGTGAAATACAGTACTTACAACTGAATATTGGAAGGGAGGAATCTCTTTACAAAATGATACAACTTGTTAAAAAGTCCCTATGGTGACCGAAGTGTGGGCACCGGCAAACTGCGCTGCACATCGCAACAGCAGCAGAGTCTGAATTGACTCCCTGAGTGCATAGTACACTGTGCAGTGTACAGCGTAGAGATGAGCGGGTTCGGTTTCTTTGAATCCGAACCCGCACGAACTTCACTTTTTTTTTCACGGGTCCGAGCGACTCGGATCTTCCCGCCTTGCTCGGTTAACCCGAGCGCGCCCGAACGTCATCATGACGCTGTCGGATTCTCGCGAGACTCGGATTCTATATAAGGAGCCGCGCGTCGCCGCCATTTTCACACGTGCATTGAGATTGATAGGGAGAGGACGTGGCTGGCGTCCTCTCCATTTAGATTAGATTTAGAAGAGAGAGAGAGAGAGAGAGATTGCTGTGATACTGTAGATTAGAAGAGAGTGCAGAGTGCAGACAGAGTTTAGTGACTGACGACCACAGTGACCAGTGACCACCAGAGACAGTGCAGTTGTTTGTTTTATTTAATATATCCGTTCTCTGCCTGAAAAAAACGATACACAGTCACACAGTGACTCAGTCTGTGTGCACTGCTCAGCCCAGTGTGCTGCACATCAATGTATTGTATATAAAGCTTATAATTGTGGGGGAGACTGGGGAGCACTGCAGGTTGTTATAGCAGGAGCCAGGAGTACATGATAAATAATATTATATTAAAATTAAACAGTGCACACTTTTGCTGCAGGAGTGCCACTGCCAGTGTGACTAGTGGTGACCAGTGCCTGACCACCAGTATATTAGTAGTATTGTATACTATCTCTTTATCAACCAGTCTATATTAGCAGCAGACACAGTACAGTGCGGTAGTTCACGGCTGTGGCTACCTCTGTGTCGGCACTCGGCAGGCAGTCCGTCCATCCATAATTGTATTATAATATATACCACCTAACCGTGTTTTTTTTTCCGTTCTTTATACCGTCGTCATACTAGTTGTTACGAGTATACTACTATCTCTTTATCAACCAGTGTACAGTGCGGTAGTTCACGGCTGTGGCTACCTCTGTGTCGGAACTCGGCAGGCAGTCCGTCCATCCATAATTGTATTATAATATATACCACCTAACCGTGGTTTTTTTTTCGTTCTTTATACCGTCGTCATACTAGTTGTTACGAGTATACTACTATCTCTTTATCAACCAGTGTACAGTGCGGTAGTTCACGGCTGTGGCTACCTCTGTGTCGGCACTCGGCAGGCAGTCCGTCCAACCATAATTGTATTATATACCACCTAACCGTGGTTTTTTTTTCATTCTTTATACCGTCGTCATACTAGTTGTTACGAGTATACTACTATCTCTTTATCAACCAGTGTACAGTGCGGTAGTTCACGGCTGTGGCTACCTCTGTGTCGGCACTCGGCAGGCAGTCCGTCCAACCATAATTGTATTATATACCACCTAACCGTGGTTTTTTTTTCATTCTTTATACCGTCGTCATACTAGTTGTTACGAGTATACTACTATCTCTTTATCAACCAGTGTACAGTGCGGTAGTTCACGGCTGTGGCTACCTCTGTGTCGGCACTCGGCAGCCCGTCCATAATTGTATATACCAGTGACCTAACCGTGGTTTTTTTTTCTTTCTTTATACATACATACTAGTTACGAGTATACTATCTCTTTATCAACCAGTCTATATATTAGCAGCAGACACAGTACAGTGCGGTAGTTCACGGCTGTGGCTACCTCTGTGTCGGCACTCGGCAGCCCGTCCATAATTGTATATACCACCTAACCGTGGTTTTTTTTTCTTTCTTTATACATACATACTAGTTACGAGTATACTATCTCTTTATCAACCAGTCTATATATTAGCAGCAGACACAGTACAGTGCGGTAGTTCACGGCTGTGGCTACCTCTGTGTCGGCACTCCGCAGCCCGTCCATAATTGTATATACCAGTGACCTAACCGTGGTTTTTTTTTCTTTCTTTATACATACATACTAGTTACGAGTACACTATCTCTTTATCAACCAGTCTATATATTAGCAGCAGACACAGTACAGTGCGGTAGTTCACGGCTGTGGCTACCTCTGTGTCGGCACTCGGCAGCCCGTCCATAATTGTATATACCAGTGACCTAACCGTGGTTTTTTTTTCTTTCTTTATACATACATACTAGTTACGAGTATACTATCTCTTTATCAACCAGTCTATATATTAGCAGCAGACACAGTACAGTGCGGTAGTTCACGGCTGTGGCTACCTCTGTGTCGGCACTCGGCAGCCCGTCCATAATTGTATATACCAGTGACCTAACCGTGGTTTTTTTTTCTTTCTTTATACATACATACTAGTTACGAGTATACTATCTCTTTATCAACCAGTCTATATATTAGCAGCAGACACAGTACAGTGCGGTAGTTCACGGCTGTGGCTACCTCTGTGTCGGCACTCGGCAGCCCGTCCATAATTGTATATACCAGTGACCTAACCGTGTTTTTTTTTTCTTTCTTTATACATACATACTAGTTACGAGTATACTATCTCTTTATCAACCAGTCTATATATTAGCAGCAGACACAGTACAGTGCGGTAGTTCACGGCTGTGGCTACCTCTGTGTCGGCACTCGGCAGCCCGTCCATAATTGTATATACCAGTGACCTAACCGTGGTTTTTTTTTCTTTCTTTATACATACATACTAGTTACGAGTATACTATCTCTTTATCAACCAGTCTATATATTAGCAGCAGACACAGTACAGTGCGGTAGTTCACGGCTGTGGCTACCTCTGTGTCGGCACTCGGCAGCCCGTCCATAATTGTATACTAGTATCCAATCCATCCATCTGCATTGTTTACCTGAGGTGCCTTTTAGTTGTGCCTATTAAAATATGGAGAACAAAAATGTTGAGGTTCCAAAATTAGGGAAAGATCAAGATCCACTTCCACCTCGTGCTGAAGCTGCTGCCACTAGTCATGGCCGAGACGATGAAATGCCAGCAACGTCGTCTGCCAAGGCCGATGCCCAATGGCATAGTACAGAGCATGTCAAAACCAAAACACCAAATATCAGTAAAAAAAGGACTCCAAAACCTAAAATAAAATTGTCGGAGGAGAAGCGTAAACTTGCCAATATGCCATTTACCACACGGAGTGGCAAGGAACGGCTGAGGCCCTGGCCTATGTTCATGGCTAGTGGTTCAGCTTCACATGAGGATGGAAGCACTCAGCCTCTCGCTAGAAAACTGAAAAGACTCAAGCTGGCAAAAGCACCGCAAAGAACTGTGCGTTCTTTGAAATCCCAAATCCACAAGGAGAGTCCAATTGTGTCGGTTGCGATGCCTGACCTTCCCAACACTGGACGTGAAGAGCATGCGCCTTCCACCATTTGCACGCCCCCTGCAAGTGCTGGAAGGAGCACCCGCAGTCCAGTTCCTGATAGTCAGATTGAAGATGTCAGTGTTGAAGTACACCAGGATGAGGAGGATATGGGTGTTGCTGGCGCTGGGGAGGAAATTGACCAGGAGGATTCTGATGGTGAGGTGGTTTGTTTAAGTCAGGCACCCGGGGAGACACCTGTTGTCCGTGGGAGGAATATGGCCGTTGACATGCCAGGTGAAAATACCAAAAAAATCAGCTCTTCGGTGTGGAGGTATTTCACCAGAAATGCGGACAACAGGTGTCAAGCCGTGTGTTCCCTTTGTCAAGCTGTAATAAGTAGGGGTAAGGACGTTAACCACCTCGGAACATCCTCCCTTATACGTCACCTGCAGCGCATTCATAATAAGTCAGTGACAAGTTCAAAAACTTTGGGTGACAGCGGAAGCAGTCCACTGACCAGTAAATCCCTTCCTCTTGTAACCAAGCTCACGCAAACCACCCCACCAACTCCCTCAGTGTCAATTTCCTCCTTCCCCAGGAATGCCAATAGTCCTGCAGGCCATGTCACTGGCAAGTCTGACGAGTCCTCTCCTGCCTGGGATTCCTCCGATGCATCCTTGCGTGTAACGCCTACTGCTGCTGGCGCTGCTGTTGTTGCCGCTGGGAGTCGATGGTCATCCCAGAGGGGAAGTCGTAAGCCCACTTGTACTACTTCCAGTAAGCAATTGACTGTTCAACAGTCCTTTGCGAGGAAGATGAAATATCACAGCAGTCATCCTACTGCAAAGCGGATAACTGAGTCCTTGACAACTATGTTGGTGTTAGACGTGCGTCCGGTATCCGCCGTTAGTTCACAGGGAACTAGACAATTTATTGAGGCAGTGTGCCCCCGTTACCAAATACCATCTAGGTTCCACTTCTCTAGGCAGGCGATACCGAGAATGTACACGGACGTCAGAAAAAGACTCACCAGTCTCCTAAAAAATGCAGTTGTACCCAATGTCCACTTAACCACGGACATGTGGACAAGTGGAGCAGGGCAGGGTCAGGACTATATGACTGTGACAGCCCACTGGGTAGATGTATGGACTCCCGCCGCAAGAACAGCAGCGGCGGCACCAGTAGCAGCATCTCGCAAACGCCAACTCTTTCCTAGGCAGGCTACGCTTTGTATCACCGCTTTCCAGAATACGCACACAGCTGAAAACCTCTTACGGCAACTGAGGAAGATCATCGCGGAATGGCTTACCCCAATTGGACTCTCCTGTGGATTTGTGGCATCGGACAACGCCAGCAATATTGTGTGTGCATTAAATATGGGCAAATTCCAGCACGTCCCATGTTTTGCACATACCTTGAATTTGGTGGTGCAGAATTTTTTTAAAAACGACAGGCGCGTGCAAGAGATGCTGTCGGTGGCCAGAAAAATTGCGGGACACTTTCGGCGTACAGGCACCACGTACAGAAGACTGGAGCACCACCAAAAACTACTGAACCTGCCCTGCCATCATCTGAAGCAAGAAGTGGTAACGAGGTGGAATTCAACCCTCTATATGCTTCAGAGGTTGGAGGAGCAGCAAAAGGCCATTCAAGCCTATACAATTGAGCACGATATAGGAGATGGAATGCACCTGTCTCAAGTGCAGTGGAGAATGATTTCAACGTTGTGCAAGGTTCTGATGCCCTTTGAACTTGCCACACGTGAAGTCAGTTCAGACACTGCCAGCCTGAGTCAGGTCATTCCCCTCATCAGGCTTTTGCAGAAGAAGCTGGAGGCATTGAAGAAGGAGCTAAAAGGGAGCGATTCCGCTAGGCATGTGGGACTTGTGGATGCAGCCCTTAATTCGCTTAACAAGGATTCACGGGTGGTCAATCTGTTGAAATCAGAGCACTACATTTTGGCCACCGTGCTCGATCCTAGATTTAAAGCCTACCTTGGATCTCTCTTTCCGGCAGACACAGGTCTGCTGGGGTTGAAAGACCTGCTGGTGACAAAATTGTCAAGTCAAGCGGAACGCGACCTGTCAACATCTCCTCCTTCACATTCTCCCGCAACTGGGGGTGCGAGGAAAAGGCTCAGAATTCCGAGCCCACCCGCTGGCGGTGATGCAGGGCAGTCTGGAGCGACTGCTGATGCTGACATCTGGTCCGGACTGAAGGACCTGACAACGATTACGGACATGTCGTCTACTGTCACTGCATATGATTCTCTCAACATTGATAGAATGGTGGAGGATTATATGAGTGACCGCATCCAAGTAGGCACGTCACACAGTCCGTACTTATACTGGCAGGAAAAAGAGGCAATTTGGAGGCCCTTGCACAAACTGGCTTTATTCTACCTAAGTTGCCCTCCCACAAGTGTGTACTCCGAAAGAGTGTTTAGTGCCGCCGCTCACCTTGTCAGCAATCGGCGTACGAGGTTACATCCAGAAAATGTGGAGAAGATGATGTTCATTAAAATGAATTATAATCAATTCCTCCGCGGAGACATTGACCAGCAGCAATTGCCTCCACAAAGTACACAGGGAGCTGAGATGGTGGATTCCAGTGGGGACGAATTGATAATCTGTGAGGAGGGGGATGTACACGGTGATATATCGGAGGGTGAAGATGAGGTGGACATCTTGCCTCTGTAGAGCCAGTTTGTGCAAGGAGAGATTAATTGCTTCTTTTTTGGGGGGGGGTCCAAACCAACCCGTCATATCAGTCACAGTCGTGTGGCAGACCCTGTCACTGAAATGATGGGTTGGTTAAAGTGTGCATGTCCTGTTTTGTTTATACAACATAAGGGTGGGTGGGAGGGCCCAAGGATAATTCCATCTTGCACCTCTTTTTTCTTTTCTTTTTCTTTGCATCATGTGCTGATTGGGGAGGGTTTTTTGGAAGGGACATCCTGCGTGACACTGCAGTGCCACTCCTAAATGGGCCCGGTGTTTGTGTCGGCCACTAGGGTCGCTAATCTTACTCACACAGTCAGCTACCTCATTGCGCCTCTTTTTTTCTTTGCGTCATGTGCTGTTTGGGGAGGGTTTTTTGGAAGGGACATCCTGCGTGACACTGCAGTGCCACTCCTAGATGGGCCCGGTGTTTGTGTCGGCCACTAGGGTCGCTAATCTTACTCACACAGCTACCTCATTGCGCCTCTTTTTTTCTTTGCGTCATGTGCTGTTTGGGGAGGGTTTTTTGGAAGGGACATCCTGCGTGACACTGCAGTGCCACTCCTAGATGGGCCCGGTGTTTGTGTCGGCCACTAGGGTCGCTAATCTTACTCACACAGCTACCTCATTGCGCCTCTTTTTTTCTTTGCGTCATGTGCTGTTTGGGGAGGGTTTTTTGGAAGGGACATCCTGCGTGACACTGCAGTGCCACTCCTAGATGGGCCCGGTGTTTGTGTCGGCCACTAGGGTCGCTAATCTTACTTACACAGTCAGCTACCTCATTGCGCCTCTTTTTTTCTTTGCGTCATGTGCTGTTTGGGGAGGGTTTTTTGGAAGGGCCATCCTGCGTGACACTGCAGTGCCACTCCTAGATGGGCCCGGTGTTTGTGTCGGCCACTAGGGTCGCTAATCTTACTCACACAGTCAGCTACCTCATTGCGCCTCTTTTTTTCTTTGCGTCATGTGCTGTTTGGGGAGGGTTTTTTGGAAGGGCCATCCTGCGTGACACTGCAGTGCCACTCCTAGATGGGCCCGGTGTTTGTGTCGGCCACTAGGGTCGCTAATCTTACTCACACAGCTACCTCATTGCGCCTCTTTTTTTCTTTGCGTCATGTGCTGTTTGGGGAGGGTTTTTTGGAAGGGACATCCTGCGTGACACTGCAGTGCCACTCCTAGATGGGCCCGGTGTTTGTGTCGGCCACTAGGGTCGCTTATCTTACTCACACAGCGACCTCGGTGCAATTTTTAGGACTAAAAATAATATTGTGAGGTGTGAGGTATTCAGAATAGACTGAAAATGAGTGTAAATTATGGTTTTTGAGGTTAATAATACTTTGGGATCAAAATGACCCCCAAATTCTATGATTTAAGCTGTTTTTTAGTGTTTTTGGAAAAAAACACCCGAATCCAAAACACACCCGAATCCGACAAAAATAATTCGGTGAGGTTTTGCCAAAACGCGTTCGAACCCAAAACACGGCCGCGGAACCGAACCCAAAACCAAAACACAAAACCCGAAAAATTTCAGGCGCTCATCTCTAGTCACTACAGCGGCGGGAAAGTGGCCAGCATAGCTCATGTGGACACATGAGTAATTGGCATCGTTCCCCTGTGTCTCTTTGCCCCTCTCCACTTTTATACCACCTGTGAACCTCTTGTCTGGGGGCTGTAATTCCCAATCTCACCTACCAGTGACCTCTCCGATTCCCATGGAGACAGAGTAATCAAAAAGCTGCCATCTGTTAGTGAGAGCACTGCTTGGCAGTGTCTTATTTCAGTGGTGAATGCACTGGCGGGCAGATTACTCTCAATGGCCCCACATAAGGGGAGATTTATCAAACTTTAGATAGAGGGAACGTGGAGAGAGATAAAGTACCAAATAATCAGCTTCTAATTGTCATTTTTTAAACAGCCTGTAACATGACAGTTATATGCTGATCGGTTGGTACTTTATCTCTCCACTTTATCTTTCACCAAGGTTTGATAACTCTCCCCCATAATAAGGCCACAGGCCACTTGTTGTGCATGGCTGATCTAGGGCTTGTATTATAGTATATATTTAAATGTAAAAATACTTATTGGTCCATATACTGTATAAAATATTGTGCCAACCTGCACAGTTTGAGATTTCTGCAAAGGTTTTGAGGACATTCTCTGAGGGGAAGCTTTAATCTTCTTGTGTAAAATGAGTCTGTACCATAAGAGCAATAAGACTTTTGTCTCTTTTCAGCTGAAATAACTTTGTAACTATGCAACCGTTGCGCAGAGAAGGGATTACTGTTTGGAGTTTTTTTTTTTAGCAACTATTTGCCAAAAATTACTATAAACTTGAGAGGAGGCACTTTTCTGAGTTTTATTTTGCCTTTAAAATGTCACTGATTACTTGTTTCATTTTCAATTAAAGTGCAATTTGGGTAGTTAGTGTTGCTGTACAATTAATATGATTAATTGGTAAATGAAAGGATTGGTTTTAACTGTGTCACTGCTTAGCAGTGGTGTATCAATAAGATTAGTTATTTTCAGAACGGGTTTATCAAGGTGTACAAGTCATCACTTCAGTGTTTGATTGGCATTCCTTTTTACAGCTCTTGCAGACCCATCATTCAAAGCCAAGACCGTGACCAAAACATTTCCTTCCTATACCTGATGTTGACAATAGTTCTGCTTTTCTGCAGACTTTCACCACTAGAAATATTTTCACACCTGTTTGAACTCTGCCCTCTCCCTGACCAAGCCACACAAAATTTTTTCATATTAACAAATCCAACCGTTGATATCTCTGCTCTGAATTTGACTTCCATCCTCTGCCCCTTCCATCCTCTGCCTGACCTACCCACAGTCTTTCATCCTTTCGCCAGCTACTCCCCAACCCCCCTTTTCTCCAATCACTTAGCTGTACATTATTAGACATTGCTTTTATTCTGCTATTTGACCGTTTGACCCTATTCATTCTTGTCCAATTAGTGTTCTTGCCCCTATCGTAGTTTCCATCCTCACCTGCATTTTCAACTCCTCTCTATCCTGTCATTTTCCTCTCATGCTTTAAATAAGCAGTTACTGTATTATACCATTTGCAAAAACAAAAAAACTTTATTCTCCAGTCCGCACTAATCAGCCCATCTCATATCTAATATTTGTGTTCAATTTACTAGAATGCTTGTTTCTCTCTCACATGGTTTGGTTTCTTGATCTCTATGGCCTCCTAGACCCTCTGCAATTTGGCTTATGTTATGTGCAATATGTTCCACATAGGCTGTGCACACAATAGAAGCAAACTACCTTCATAGCAGTTTTTCTATAGGTTCGCTGCTTATCCTACCTGACCTGTTGGCTGTCTTTTACACTATTTAACACTCTCTTCTTACTAAAATTCATATAGCAAAATAATTTGGTTAAATGTGCAGTGATGCTGTGAAATGACCAGAGATGAGGCCCCTTCACATTATGCTTTTTTCAAAGCAGAGAAGGGTCTTGGGTGGGGATGTTTGGTGTGTGAGTTCCTTAGAGTCTCATACAGTCCTTTTCTTTTTTTCTCTTATTAAGCTTTTTTATCATTAATGATATTTTATCACACATGAATTGGGATATAGATTAATAGACTTTTAATAATGGTAGGAATGCACAGGTCAGTTTAGAATAAAAATAGAAGTTGCAGGTTTCCTGACTTATATCCTCAATGAGAAACTCAAGCTGCAATGCAGGCCCATTCAGTAATATAGCAATGCTATGTTTTTATCTCTTTTGTGAACATTCTCCTTCACTGGTCTCTCCGAGGATTTGGTTCTTGAACTGCTCCTGTTCTCTTTTCACATGCTAGTGATCTCATCAACGCCCATGCGGTGGGAAGTACTAAAAGGAAAATGTGGGCAAAAATCCCCAAACCTCCTTTTTTGGAAATTTGCCCACATTCGTGGAGCTTGGATCCTGCAGGCAGCACCATCTTTAAATGGCATTGCCCAATAGAAGCGTATGGGATTCTTTTCACATTACTGAGAGGGATCTAATCTGACCCTTAACAGCGCGCCCCCCCCCCCCCCCCACCACTGCCCCCTCTGTACATATGTCATAAGGTGCATACGCAGAAGGACTACTGTGTCATAAACCCAGAAGTCCTATCTTCATTATTAACACCGGTATGTACCCGATATCTGTTGGAATGTATCTCATCCACTATGTGATGCTTAGTACAGTATATGCCGTCCATGGTCTTAAATATCTCCAATATGCAAATGATACACAAATATACAGTATTTGCCTGGACCTAATTTCACACCTGTCATAAAGTTGAAAATATTTGAATTTCTATCAGCCATATCTCCCTGGATAGTGCTCTAACATCTCAAAATGAGCTTGTTGAAAGAAAACTAAGCTTCCTTGAAGAGGAGACTGCTTAAAGGTTTGGATGCTAAAAGAAAGTCTTTTTGTGCATGGGAGGGCATTAAACTATATGTGCAGTCCAAAAATAGTCCTTAATAGTATTTCTATTATCATGTAGTATTCAGTTCTCATTGCTGTTCTTTTTCAGTGTGAAGTCTTGTCTAGAATAACCCTTCCCTTTCATGCATCTGTGAAGGACTAGTATATTGATTGAGCAGCCACCATTTTATATTACTGTTCAGGTAGGCATGGATTGGATAAGCATTTGGAGGGCATGCTGGTCCTTGTAGTGACATTTGGGGGATCCTGGGATGCCTCCAGATGAGTTGGCTCTCATTTTAGATGTAGTAATGTACGTGCTTCTATAATGTAGCTCAAAAATATGCAGTTAAATGACCCAGAGTGGGTGCTTTTATTATGTAGCGTTAGGACCCACAATAAAGAGAGATGCCTTGATGCGGCCTTGGTGGCTTAATAATGTCCTTGCAAATATATGCAAACTGAGATCTCTGTATTTCTATCATCATGTAGTATTCAAATTTCATTGCTGATCCTTTTCATAGTGATGGGGAAATATCTTTCCTGTTGTGTTCTTGTTAAAAAATAGTCCTGTAAGCGTGAATGGGAGCAGCATAGGCATGCGCACAGGGGGTGCCTGGCGGGCACAGGAACCCACTAAGGTCCAGCACCCCCCAAACACCATGCCTGCTACAGATTGAATGAGGGCAGGCTGAGAGACAGTGATGGGTGGGAGGCTGAGAGGCACAGCGTGAAGGGGGCAGCCTGAGAGTCACAGCATGAAGTGGGGACAGGCTGAGAGGCACAGAGTGAAGGGTGGGAGGCTGAGAGACAAAGTGAGGGGGATTGCGATGGATGCAGACAGGAGATGATGGCGTGGCTGAGAGACGACGCAATGAAGAGATGATGGCGAAATGACACACAGGGCCGACCTGATGCATACGTGAAGTACAAGGCTACATAGAGCGATGGAATGGTTAGCGAGCTGCATCCATGTGGCGGGAGTCATCTCGGAGCTGTCAGACAGAAAGCGATATACTCAGGGCGGACAGAGTCGGTGGGGAGGAAGGGGGGGTCACACAGCTGGGAATAATGTGGAAGTTCTGCTGGGCGCTGTGGTTCTGCTGTCCTGCTCCCTGCTACCAGTCTAAGGTGAGTGCCTGCTGTGTACTTTGCCAAGTGTGTATCTGCAGCTGCACTGAGAAGCACAGACCACAGTTACTGCATCTCACACAGAGAAGGGAACAGGCCATAGCTAACTTCAACAAGGAACTGGCATCCACTGTCAACCCTGCCTTAGTCACCCACTATCTCCCTGTCACCCCTGCCTCAGTCACCCACTATCTCCCTGTCACCTCTACCTTAGTCACCCACTATCTCCGTCAGCCCTGCCTCAGTCACCCACTATCTCCATTACCCCTGCCTCATAAGTCACCCACTATCTACCTGTCACCCCTGCTTCATCAGTCACCCACTATCTCCCTGTCAGCCATGCCTCAGTCACTCACTATCTCCATTACCCCTGCCTCATATGTCACCCACTATCTACTTGTCACTCCTGCTTCATCAGTCACCCACTATCTACCTGTCATCCCTGCCTCAGTCACCCACTACTTGTCCCCCATGCCTCCCCTGTCACCCACTATCTACTTGTCACCCCTGCCTCATCAGTCACCCACTATCTACCTGTCACCTCTTCCTCCACTGTCACCCACTATCTACCTGTCAACCCTGCCTCCCCGGTCACCCACTATCTGTCACCCCTGCCTCCACAGTTACGTACTCTCCCTATGCTATTGGGGGTATAATTGTGTGACCACACCCCTTTCTTGTGAGACCGCACTCCTTTTGTGGTGCCCACCATCTGTGCACACTGTCCCTTTAAGAGATTTATCCCATCAAGGGACGCCCAAATTTTGATTTGTTTACCAAAAAAAAAAAACCCTTGAGTGACTGAGAGATGATGCAGGGAGAATATGATGGCGTGGCTAAGAGACGCAGGAAAAATAAGATTTTACTTACCGGTAAATCTATTTCTCGTAGTCCGTAGTGGATGCTGGGGACTCCGTAAGGACTATGGGGATAGACGGGCTCCTCAGGAGACATGGGCACTTTAAGAAAGAATTTAGGTTCTGGTGTGCTCTGGCTCCTCCCTCTATGCCCCTTCTTTAGACCTCAGTTAGAGAAACTGTGCCCAGAAGAGCTGACAGTACAAGGAAAGGATTTTGGTAATCCAGGGCAAGATTCATACCAGCCACACCAATCACACCGTATAACATGAGTTTATAACAACCAGTCAACAGTATGACAACAACAGAGCATCAGGTCCAACCCTGATGCAACCATAACATACAGTAACCCTTATTGAAGCAATAACTATATACAAGCATTGCAGAAGAAGTCCGCACTTGGGACGGGCGCCCAGCATCCACTACGGACTACGAGAAATAGATCTACCGGTAAGTAAAATCTTATTTTCTCTAACATCCTAGTGGATGCTGGGGACTCCGTAAGGACCATGGGGATTATACCAAAGCTCCCAAACGGGCGGGAGAGTGCGGATGACTCTGCAGCACCGATTGAGCAAACACAAGGTCCTCCTCAGCCAGGGTATCAAACTTGTAGAACTTTGCAAAAGTGTTTGAACCTGACCAAGTAGCCGCTCTGCAAAGCTGTAATGCTGAGACCCCTCGGGCAGCCGCCCAAGAAGAGCCCACCTTCCTAGTGGAATGGGCCTTAACTGATTTTGGCAGCGGCAATCCAGCCACAGAATAAGCCTGCTGAATCGTGTTACAGATCCAGCGAGCAATAGTTTGCTTTGAAGCAGGAGCACCAAGCTTGTTGGAAGCGTACAGGAGAAACAAAGACTCTGTTTCCTGACCCTAGCCGTTCTGGCTACATAAACCTTCAAAGCCCTGACCACATCAAGCAACTCGGAATCCTCCAAGTCAGTAGTAGCCACAGGCACCACAATAGGTTGGTTTATATGAAAGGATGAAACCACTTTCGGCAGAAATTGTGGACGGGTCCGCAATTCTGCTCTATCCGCATGGAAAACCAGATAGGGGCTTTTATGTGACAAAGCCGCCAACTCTGACACACGCCTAGCCGAAGCCAAGGCTAATAGCATGACCACCTTCCACGTGAGATATTTCAACTCCACCGTTTTGAGTGGTCCAAACCAGTGGGATTTCAGGAAACTCAACACCACGTTAAGATCCCAAGGTGCCACTGGAGGCACAAAAGGGGGTTGAATATGCAGCACTCCCTTTACAAACGTCTGAACTGCAGGTAGAGAAGTCAACTCCTTTTGAAATAAAATGGATAGGACCGAAATCTGGACCTTAATGGAACCCAATTTTAGGCCCAAATTCACTCCTGACTGTAAGAAGTGAAGGAACGGCCCAGCTGGAATTCCTCCGTAGGGGCATTCCTGGCCTCACACCAAGCAACATATTTTTGCCATATATGGTGATAATGTTGAGCTGTTACGTCCTTCCTAGCCCTTATCAGCGTAGAAATGACCTCATCCGGAATGCCTTTCTCTGCTAGGATCCGGCGTTCAACCGCCATGCCGTCAAACGCAGCCGCGGCAAGTCTTGGAACAGACAGGGCCCCTGTTGCAACAAGTCCTGTCTTAGAGGAAGAGGCCACGGGTCCTCTGTGAGCATTTCTTGCAGATCTGGATACCAAGTCCTTCGTGGCCAATCTGGAACAATGAGTATTGTTCTCACTCCTCTTTTTCTTATTATCCTCAGCACCTTGGGTATGAGAGGAAGAGGAGGGAATACATAGACCGACTGGAACACCCACGGTGTCACCAGGGCGTCTACAGCTATCGCCTGAGGGTCTCTTGACCTGGCGCAATACCTCTGTAGCTTTTTGTTGAAGCGGGATGCCATCATGTCCACCTGTGGCAGTCCCCACCGACTTGTAATCTGTGCGAAGACTTCCTGATGAAGTCCCCACTCTCCCTGGTGGAGGTCGTGTCCGCTGAGGAAGTCTGCTTCCCAGTTGTCCACTCCCGGGATGAACACTACTGACAGTGCGCTTACGTGATTCTCCGCCCAGCGAAGAATTCTGGTGGCTTCCGCCATTGCCACTCTGCTCCTTGTGCCGCCTTGTCGGTTTACATGAGCCACTGCGGTGATGTTGTCTGACTGAATCAGAACCGGTTGGTCGCGAAGCAAGTTCTCCACTTGACGCAGGGCGTAGTATACAGCCCATAGTTCCAGGATGTTGATGTGAAGGCAAGTCTCTTGACTTGACCACAGACCTTGGAAATCTCTTCCCTGTGTGACTGCTCCCCACCCTCGGAGGCTTGCATCCGTGGTCACCAGGACCCAGTCCTGAATGCCGAATCTGTGGCCCTCTAGAAGGTGAGCGCTCTGCAGCCACCAAAGAAGAGACACTGTCACAACTGAGGGCCTGAGCTGACGGGAGGCAGCCTCAGTTGTAGGGGCTGAGATGTACCGGAACCTGGGAGGTTGTATCAGATCCCTGGACATGTAAGTAACATGAATAATAACTGCCCGAAGGCGTGACCACGACAACTTGGATAAAAGTCAATGATGTTTATTATGACAACTCCGCAACACAGCAGCAGTAAAAGAAAACGTAAAAGTCAGCAAAGAATAAATACAGTTCCTGGGTACTACAGGATGGCAGGAGCCACAGGGCACTGGTAGTGTGAGATAGTTCTTATAATCTTCTAGATGGAAAGTCCTTACCAGGCCCGACTGTAGCAATGGAGATAACCCAGGATTGTACCAGCTGGTGTTCCAGGAAAAGCTGGGTTGCTGAAGATAAAACGGCTGCTGTGGATACTGGCTGGAACCAGACTGTTGTTAGCACGGAGTGGATACTGGCTGGAACCAGTTAAATAATAAATGAACTTGGGAGCGATGAAATATGAACTGAAATGTAGAACTTGAGAGCGGAGAAATAATAATACCGGTGGAGAGTGGTAAAGTGTAGAAAGGACACCGGCCCTTTAAGAGAAGCTGTATTCTGCTGGAAGCTGGGCTGGAAGCAGGTAATGTTGTAGCTGGAAACAGATGAATCCACAATGGATTGGAGAGTCAGGCTACACCGCAGGTGGAATGCTGGTGCGGGTCTCTATGGTGGAAGTCTTGAGACAGGAGCTGGAACCTGGAAGACAATCACAGGAGAGAGACAAACAGGAACTAGGTTTGACAACCACACGGACACAGCGGAGGCCGCGGCTGACGTAATCGCCACTCTGACACTCTGCATGCAGAAGCTCAGGGACGGCGGCGGAGGCCGCGGGAGACGCCATGCCAGATGTAATAAGGCGTTACTGTGACAGCGTCTCAGAGAGACAGGAGAGGATGCAGGAATGTGAACATTAGGATAACAGATGGGATCCGGTCCTGGAGCGCTGAGCCAGCCTTAGGAGGCATCTGATGGGTAAGAAATGGCGTCCAGATACCCGGATCGTGACAGCACCCCCCCCTTTAGGAGTGGCCCCAGGACACTTCTTTGGCTTTTGAGGAAACTTGGAATGGAATCTCCGGACCAAGGCAGGAGCATGGACATCAGAAGCATTGGTCCATGAACGTTCCTCAGGGCCGTAACCCTTCCAGTCAATAAGATACTGTAGTTGACCGTAACGGTGACGTGAGTCCAGGATCTTGGCCACTTCATACTCAACGCCTCGTTGAGTTTGGACTTTCGGAGTTGGAGGAAGTGAGGAATGAAACCGATTCAAGATCAGCGGTTTCAACAGGGAAACATGGAATTTCCTGGGTATTTTTAAGAAGGGAGGCAACTGAAGTCTGTAAGCAACAGGATTGATGACTTGTTCAATCTTGAAAGGACCGATATAGCGAGGTGCAAACTTCATACTGGGAACTCTTAACCTCAAATTCTTCGTGGATAACCATACCCGATCACCCACCTTGAGAGCAGGAACTGCTCGACGCTTCTTATCCGCAAACTTCTTGTACCTGAACGATGCCTTGAGCAGAGCTGATCGTACGCTCTTCCAGATATTGGCAAACTGATGCAAGGTGATATCCACTGCGGGAACAGAAGTTGCTGGAAGCGGTTGGAACTCAGGGACTTTAGGGTGGAATCCAAAGTTAGTGAAGAATGGTGTTGAAGCAGATGAAGAATGATACTGGTTGTTATGACAGAACTCGGCCCAGGGAAGTAATTGAACCCAGTCATCTTGAGAGGAGGACACATAGATGCGGAGGAAGGCCTCCAAGTCCTGATTCACCCTCTCGGTTTGACCATTGGTCTGAGGATGGTAAGCCGTGGAAAACTTTAGCTTGACTTGAAGGACTTGACATAAACTTCGCCAGAATTTGGCTGTGAATTGAACTCCTCGATCTGAGATAATTTCTTCAGGAAGACCGTGGAGTCGGAAGATCTCTTGTATGAATACTTGAGCCAACTTGGAAGCTGACGGAAGACCGGTGAGAGGAATGAAGTGTGCCATCTTGGTGAACCGGTCAACTACCACCCAGATGGTATTGAACTTGTTGCACATGGGTAAATCTGTAATAAAATCCATCGACAAATGGGTCCAAGGTCGACGGGGAACAGATAGTGGAACCAGTTGCCCCGCAGGCGACTGGCGGGATACCTTATGTTGAGCACACTTTGGGCAAGATGCAATAAACTCCAAGACGTCCTTTTTCAGAGTTGGCCACCAATAGGACCTAGAGATAAACTCCAGGGTTTTTTGGATACCTGTATGTCCGGCAAAACGGGAAGCATGGGCCCAATGCATGAGCTTCTTCCTTAGCATCGGTTTCACAAAACTTTTCCCTGATGGGGGCGTAGAGTCCATCCCTACCATGGAGAATGCCAACGGATTTATAATAGGATGCTTGTCTGAAGACTCTGCCTCATTTTCTTGCTCCCATGAGCGGGAAAGGGCATCGGCCTTGCGATTCTGAGAGCCCGGACAGAACTGGAGTTTAAAGTCGAACCTGGAAAAGAAAAGTGCCCATCTGGCCTGACGAGGGTTGAGACATTGTGCGCCTTTCAGATATAAAAGGTTCTTGTGGTCTGTAAGTATGGTGATTGAATGAGAAGTTCCCTCCAACAGATACCTCCACTCTTCTAGAGCGAGCTTGATGGCTAGCAACTCCTGGTCGCCAATGGCATAGTTGCGCTCAGCTGGGGAGAACTTCCGGGAGAAGAAACTGCAAGGGTGTAAATGGCCATCTTTAGCCCTCTGAGATAACACCGCTCCTACTCCAACGGAGGAGGCATCCACCTCTAAGATGAAAGGAGAGTCGATGTCAGGCTGTTTCAGAACAGGCGCAGAGATGAACCTTTGTTTTAAAAGATGAAATGCTTGCATGGCTTCTTCAGACCACTTGGACGGGTTAGCACCCTTCTTAGTGAAAGCAGTAATAGGCGCCACAATGGTGGAAAAGTCTCGTATAAACTTTCGGTAATAGTTGGCGAACCCCAAGAACCTCTGGACCCCTTTGAGGGTTAAGGGTATCGGCCAATTTTGGATTGCTTGTAGTTTCTCAGGATCCATCTCTAGTCCAGAACCGGACACAATGTACCCTAGAAACGGAATGGACTTGACTTCAAAGACGCATTTCTCTAATTTGCAATAGAGATGATTGACACGGAGATGGGACAGAACCTCTTTAACCCAAAAACGATGTTCCTCTAAATCGTTGGCAAAAATGAGGATATCGTCTAGATAGACCACGACATGACGGTATAGAATGTCTCTGAAGATCTCATTGACAAAATGCTGGAAGACAGCTGGAGCATTACTCAATCCGAAGGGCATGACGAGGTACTCATAATGTCCGTCACGGGTGTTAAAGGCGGTCTTCCACTCGTCACCCTCACGGATCCGGATGAGATTGTATGCACCTCTCAAGTCCAGCTTTGTAAAGATGGTAGCTCCGCTAACTCTGTCAAAGAGCTCAGTAATCAGGGGTAAAGGATAACGGTTCTTGATGGTAATGTCATTCAAACCTCTGTAGTCGATGCACGGCCGCAGACCACCATCTTTCTTTTTTACAAAAAAGAAGCCTGCGCCGGCTGGGGAAGAAGAAGGTCGAATGAACCCTTTTGCTAGGTTCTCTTTAATGTATTCCTCCATAGAATGCGTCTCAGGCAGAGACAACGGATAAGTTCGGCCTCGAGGTGGAACCTTCCCTGGAACGAGATCAATCGGGCAGTCCCATTCTCTATGAGGAGGAAGGATATCAGCAGAAGCTTTACTGAACACATCCGTGAAATCTTGATATGGAGGAGGTGGAACATCAGGCGACCTGGGGGAGGAAGAACAGACAGGCAATACTTTAAACAAACATGTCTCAGCACAGGAGGAACCCCATGCCAGGATTTGCGTAGTCGTCCAATCAATTGTAGGATTGTGAAGACGGAGCCATGGAAGGCCCAGGACCACAGGATGTGTGGCTCTTGGAATCACTAAAAAAGAAATAAGTTCGGAATGAAGAACTCCCACTCTCAGACGAACTGGTAGAGTCCTTAAAGAAATAACTGCATCAAAAATTTTGCTGCCATCCACGGCAGTTAAAGAAATGGACGAAGGAAGTCTCTCGGTGGGTAGGGACCACCGTTTAACATAGGCTTCGGTAATAAAGTTCCCAGCTGCTCCGGAATCAAGGAGGGCAATGACGTTCCGATAACGTTGAGCAACTTGAAGCGAGACTGGGAGATTACAATCTTGAGGAGATGGAGAGGAGATCATTACTCCTAGCCGGCCCTCTCCTTGGCGAGCTAGGATTTGGAGTTTCCCGGACGTTTGGGACAGGCATTAATGGTGTGAGACGGAGCTGCACAATAGAGACAGAGAGACTCGGAGAGACGTCTTCGGCGCTCAGCAGGAGTTAAACGGGAACGGCCAAGTTGCATGGGCTCATCTTTAGACGGTGACAGTTGACGAGGAGGAGGAGCAGAAGATTTTGGAGCAGATGATCTTCCACGCTCAGTTGCTCTCTCTCTGAAACGTAAATCAACTTTCGTGCAGAGTGAGATTAGCTCATCTAACTTCGAAGGTAAGTCTCTGGTAGCTAACTCATCTTTAATACGCTCAGATAAGCCATGCCAGAATGCAGCATACAGGGCCTCGTCGTTCCATGCCAGTTCGGATGCCAGGATCTGGAACTGTATCAGATATTGTCCTACAGTACGTGACCCCTGGCGTAAACGGAGAATCTCGGATGAAGCTGAGGTTACCCGGCCTGGCTCGTCGAAGATGCGCCTGAATGTTGACACGAAGGCAGTGTAGGAAGATAGCAGGGTGTCGGACCTCTCCCATAACGGTGATGCCCAATCAAGGGCTGAGCCACTGAGAAGAGAAATAATGTAGGCAATTTTTGTACGGTCACTGGGTAAATTGCCAGGTTGTAGCTCAAACTGAATCTCACACTGGTTGAGAAATCCCCTGCAGAATCTTGGAGATCTGTCAAATTTTGCTGGCGTTGGAAGATGAAGACGTGGAGCAGAAATGGGTAAGGTGGGTGGGGTTATAGCTGGAGTCACTGTGGTTGACGCACCAGACGCGCCTGATCCACGGAGAGTTGTCTGAATCCCATCCAGCCGAGTAGAGAAATCCTGGAGACAGCGGATGATGTGGCCCTGTGCAGCCTCCTGATGTTCTAGTCGGGCTGCCAGTTCTTGCATCGGCCTGGCCGCTTGATCCTGGTCTCCGGCTGGATTCATTAGGTCAGTGCTTACTGTCACAACTGAGGGCCTGAGCTGACGGGAGGCAGCCTCAGTTGTAGGGGCTGAGATGTACCGGAACCTGGGAGGTTGTATCAGACCCCTGGACATGTAAGTAACATGAATAATAACTGCCCGAAGGCGTGACCACGACAACTTGGATAAAAGTCAATGATGTTTATTATGACAACTCCGCAACACAGCAGCAGTAAAAGAAAACGTAAAAGTCAGCAAAGAATAAATACAGTTCCTGGGTACTACAGGATGGCAGGAGCCACAGGGCACTGGTAGTGTGAGATAGTTCTTATAATCTTCTAGATGGAAAGTCCTTACCAGGCCCGACTGTAGCAATGGAGATAACCCAGGATTGTACCAGCTGGTGTTCCAGGAAAAGCTGGGTTGCTGAAGATAAAACGGCTGCTGTGGATACTGGCTGGAACCAGGCTGTTGTTAGCACGGAGTGGATACTGGCTGGAACCAGTTAAATAATAAATGAACTTGGGAGCGATGAAATAGGAACTGAAATGTATAACTTGAGAGCGGAGAAATAA
This sequence comes from Pseudophryne corroboree, assembly GCF_028390025.1. Taxonomy (NCBI): domain Eukaryota; kingdom Metazoa; phylum Chordata; class Amphibia; order Anura; family Myobatrachidae; genus Pseudophryne; species Pseudophryne corroboree. Next base: position 349,012,792 of record NC_086448.1, on the reverse strand, counting down.
TAATACCGGTGGAGAGTGGTAAAGTGTAGAAAGGACACCGGCCCTTTAAGAGAAGCTGTACTCTGCTGGAAGCTGGGCTGGAAGCAGGTAATGTTGTAGCTGGAAACAGATGAATCCACAATGGATTGGAGAGTCAGGCTACACCGCAGGTGGAATGCTGGTGCGGGTCTCTATGGTGGAAGTCTTGAGACAGGAGCTGGAACCTGGAAGACAATCACAGGAGAGAGACAAACAGGAACTAGGTTTGACAACCACACGGACACAGCGGAGGCCGCGGCTGACGTAATCGCCACTCTGACACTCTGCATGCAGAAGCTCAGGGATGGCGGCGGAGGCCACGGGAGACGCCATGCCAGATGTAATAAGGCGTTACTGTGACAGCGTCTCAGAGAGACAGGAGAGGATGCAGGAATGTGAACATTAGGATAACAGATGGGATCCGGTCCTGGAGCGCTGAGCCAGCCTTAGGAGGCATCTGATGGGTAAGAAATGGCGTCCAGATACCCGGATCGTGACAGACACCCTGGCCCTGGGGGATAGGGTGATTAACCGATGCATCTGAAGATGTGATCCGGACCACTTGTCCAATAAGTCCCATTGAAAGGTCCTTGCATGGAACCTGCCGAAGGGAATGGCCTCTATGATGCCACCATCTTTCCCAGGACTCGAGTGCAGTAATGCACTGACACCTGTTTTGGTTTTAATAGGTTCCTGTCCTGACCAGTGTCATGAGTTCCTGAGCTTTCTCTATCGGGAGATAAACCCTTTTCTGGTCTGTGTCTAGAATCATGCCCAGGAAAGGCAGACTAGTCGTAGGAACCAACTGCGACTTTGGAATATTTAGAATCCAGCCGTGTTGCCGTAACACTTCCAGAGAGAGTGCTACGCTGATCAGCAACTGCTCTCTTGATCTCGCCTTTATGAGGGGATCGTCCAAGTATGGGATAATTGTGACCCCTTGCTTCCTCAGGAGTACCATCATTTCCGCCATTACCTTGGTAAATATTCTCGGTGCCGTGGAGAGACCAAACGGCAACGTCTGAAATTGGTAATGACAATCCTGTACCACAAATCTGAGGTACACCTGATGAGGTGGATAAATGGGGACATGAAGGTATGCATCCTTTATGTCCAGATACACCATAAAATCCCCCCCTTCCAGGCTTGCGATGACCGCTCTCAGCGATTCCATCTTGAACTTGAACCTTTTCAGGTATATGTTCAGGAATTTTAAATTCAATATGGGTCTGACCGAACCGTCCGGTTTCGGGACTACAAACATGGTCGAATAATAACCCTTTCCCTGTTAAAGGAGGGGAACCTTGACCACCACCTGTTGAAGATACAATTTGTGAATTGCAGTTAACACTATTTCCCTCTCGTGGGGGGAAGCTGGTCGGGCCGATTTGAGGTATCGGTGAGGGGGCATCTCTTCGACTTCCAGCTTGTATCCCTGAGACACAATTTTTATCGCCCAGGGATCCACCTGGGAGTGAACCCACTTGTGGCTGAAATTTCGAAGACGTGCCCCCACCAGGCCTAGTTCCGCCTGTGGAGCCCTAGCGTCCTGCGGTGGATTTTGTAGAGGCCGGGGAGGACTTCTGTTCCTGGGAACTAAATGTGTTGTGCAGCTTCTTTCCTCTGCCCCTGCCTCTGGCAAGAAAGGACGCACCTCGGACTTTCTTGCTTTGTGATCGAAAGGACTGCATTTGATAATGTCGTGCTTTCTTAGGCTGTGCGGGAATAATATAAGGCAAAAGATCTGAATTACCAGCTATAGCTGTGGAGACCAGGTCCGAGAGCCCTTCTCCACACAATTCCTCAGCCTTGTAAGGTAAACCTTGCATATGCCTCTTTTAGTCGGCATCACCTGTGCATGTTCCACAGGACACGTCTAGCAGAAATCGACATAGCGTTGACTCTAGAACCCAGTAGACTAATGTCTCTTTGGGCATGTTTTATATATATATATATATATATATATATAAGACAGCATCTTTTATATATATACATATATATATATATGTATACACATACTAGGGTCTCGCTGCTACAGCGCTATAACCCGCTGCCGACACAATCGCCGGTCTGAGTAGTGTACCAGCATGTATGTAAATGGACTTCAAAGTACTTTTACTGCATGCTATCTGCAGGATCCCTGAGGATAGCTGTTAAGTCAGCGCTACCTTTTGGGTAAACGTGACAAGCTTTGTCCACCCTAGGAGAAGATTCCCATCGTATCCTGGCCCTAGTAGGGAAAGGATACTCCCTGAGAATTCTTTGTGGGAAGCTGCAGCTTCTTGTCTGGAGATTCCCGCTCTTTTTCTTCAAGAGAGGAGGGAAATTTACCTTAGCTTTCTTCCCCTTAAACATGTGTACCCTTGTGTCAGGGACAGATGAGTCATCAGTGATATGCAAAACATCTTTCATTACAATAATCATATATTGAATACTTTCCTGCCATTTTGGCTGTAATTTTGCATTATTGTAGTCGACACTGGAGTCAGACTCCGTGTCGATATCAGTGTCTATTATTTTGGATAGTGAGCGTTGCGAGACTCTGAATGTCTCTGCGACATAGGTACAGACATGGGTAGATTCCCTGTCTGTTCTCAATCTTTTGTGCAATAAATTTACCTCAGCACTTAATTTCACATATCCAATCAGGTGTCGGCGTTGTCGACGGAGACACCACACACACACACACACACACACACACACACACACACACACACACACACACACACACACACACACACACACACACATTTGCTCCATCACCTCCTTAGGAGAGCCTTTTACCTCAGACATGTCGACACACATGTACCGACACACCACACACTCAGGGAATGCTCATCTGAAGACAATTCCCCCACAAGGCCCTTTGGAGAGACAGAGAGAGAGTATGCCAGCACACACCCCAGCGCTATAGACCCAGGAAAAAACACAGCAATTTAATGTTTACCCAGTAGCCCTGTTATTATCTGCGCCGAATTATGTGCCCCCCCTCTTCTTTAAAACCCTCTCTTCTACCGTGGTATAAGCAGGGGAGAGACCGGGGAGCTTCCTCTCAGTGGTGCTGTGGAGAAAAACATGGCGCTGGTGAGTGCTGAGGAAGAAGCCCCGCCCCCTCGACGGCGGGCTTCTGTCCCGCTTAAATATACATTTTCTTGGCGGGGGCTCATACATATATACAGTGCCCAACTGTATATATGTTTACTTTTGCCAAAAGGAGGTCCAAATTCAGCCCAGGGCGCCCCCCCCTGCACCCTTACAGTGACCGGAGTATGTGAGGTGTGTGGGAGCAATGGCGCACAGCTGCAGTGCTGTGCGTTACCTCAGTGAAGAATGGGGTCTTCTGCCGCCGATTTCGAAGTCTTCTTGCTTCTCATACTCACCCGGCTTCTGTCTTCCGGCTCTGCGAGGGGGACGGCGGCGCGGCTCTGGGATCGGACGGCGAGGGTGAGATCCTGCGTACGATCCCTCTGGAGCTAATGGTGTCCAGTAGCCTAAGAAGCAGGACCTAGCTTCAGAAAGTAGGGCTGCTTCTCTCCCCTCAGTCCCACGATGCAGGGAGTCTGTTGCCAGCAGAGCTACCTGAAAATAAAAAACCTAACAAAATACTTTCTCTCAGCAAACTCAGGAGAGCTCACTGAAAAGCACCCAGC